>NC_091225.1:13789437-14009437 GCF_040958095.1 Procambarus clarkii | reverse complement strand
GAATATTATACATGACTGTTTTTTCTTTTCTTTCTCTCTCTCTTTCTCCCTTTCTTTCTTTCTCTTTCTTTCCTTCTCTCTCTCTTTTTCTTTCTCTTTCTACATGAATATTATACTTGACTGTGTTTACATTCACTTGTAGATTTTTATTTTTAGTTAATTAGTCCTAAACTTTTGATTAATAGATTTTTATTATTAGTCATAGAAAAACTATAGTGTTATATGTATACTCGGAAAATTTTACTTGTTTTAGTTTTAAGTAACAATAACTGCTTGTAATGTCAGACTGATCTCAGCATGACATAAATCACAGGCTGCTTGATCACAAAATCTATTGTGTTCACATATTGCATACATAGATTTTTATAGATTTTTAAATTTTTACTTTTATATTCTGTTATAGATATAGTCTATATATTTCGAGCCATTACATATATTTTGTTGTATTACTCATTCTTAATTAAATAAATATAATATTTTAATTCTCTTTTTGTACCCTATTTATTTGTAATTTACACATACATATATAGGATGTCCATTTCTTTCTCAGATATGTCTTCTTTCTTTCTCTCCCTTTCTATTTCAGATATGAATTAAAAAATTATTATACCCAAATTTACCCTAAACGTTTTAATGTAGGTAATTAAAAGATTATAAAAATGTTTTTAGAAATGTTAATTATTTACGTTCTAAGGTTGTATATAAAAGTTCTCAAAAAACCTTTTCTAAACGTAATTATAAACGTGCTGAAAACAATGAAATGTCGTTTTTAGGATGTTTTAAAAACATGAAAATGTTTGCTGGGAAGTAGCCCAACCGGGCGACAAGTAGCCCAACCGGGCGACAAGTAGCCCAACCGGGCGACAAGTAGCCCAACAGGGCGACAAGTAGCCCAACAGGGCGACAAGTAGCCCAACAGGGCGACAAGTAGCCCAACAGGGCGACAAGTACGAGGAGCCGACAGACGTTCCAATAACGCGGGAAGTAGCGAAAAACCTTCCCGTACCCTCGAGAACACAGAAGCCAACACTAGTCCCGAAGGCACACGAAGGCGCAGGCGCACCCGAGATCAGAAGTCACGTAGAACCCCATCGAACGGGGAAACATGAAAAAAACACCGTCCAAAAAAGGGGTGGGAGGAAACATCCACCCACAGGACGGAACCAACCGACTCAAAGGCGAAGGAACCGAGCCCGGGGAGGAGCCGACGTCCAACAGCATGTACGGCGAGTGGGGAGGAAAG
Organism: Procambarus clarkii; assembly: GCF_040958095.1. Taxonomy (NCBI): domain Eukaryota; kingdom Metazoa; phylum Arthropoda; class Malacostraca; order Decapoda; family Cambaridae; genus Procambarus; species Procambarus clarkii. Next base: position 14,008,194 of record NC_091225.1, on the reverse strand, counting down.
ACCCCACTCCGCGTAACCACAAGCCCCGCCTAGAGTGGGATAAAAAAAACCACGGGGTCTTGGACCCCACGGGGCCAAGGCCCCCCCCAAGTCAGCCCCTCCCCAGCCCCGGGAACCTACACGACAGGCCCCGGGGCCGAGCCGTTCCCCCAAAACCCCGGCCGTACCAGAAAACCGGGGCAGCCGTGAAAACACTAAGGAAGGGAGCCCATTGGCAGACTCATACAACACGGCTGAAGGAACAGGCTCAAATGCCCCCGTCACTACCCCGGAAGGGGAATTCCCCGAGACTGCCCGAGTCTCAACACCAAAAACCCCGCCCTGAACCTACAGACGGTAAGGAACCTGATGCAGGCAGGAAGGGTGAACCAGGGGAAAGACAAGGGGGCGTGGATGGAACCGAAGCAACCAACACCCCCAAGTCCCAAAACGAACTACAACGGGGCAGCCCCGGGGCTCCCGGGGAGGAAACCACGAGAACGTTGCCACCACCAAGGCTCAAGTGCAACGCCCCTGCTGCCCGCACCCGCTTTGTTAGCACAACTGGGTAACCGAGCCACAACGAGCAACCAAACTCGCAGGACTCCGGGTCGAAGGTGTCACCGACCCCACAGGCAGCAAACGGAGGCAAAACAGAGAGTCACCCAGAGACAAAGGGTGAGAGCAACCCTCAAACTCGCTGGAAGCGAGGGGGGAACTCGGGGTCACATCCATCGGACCCGCGCGCCCCCAGGGGTTTTCCAGGGTCCCGAGCGTTTACTTTAAGAGGACACGCGCTCAGGTAATCCCAGGCAGGGTACTGCTAACCGGCACCCAAAGCTACCAAACAACTTTCTAAGAGCTGAACCCCCGGGATGTGTACACTCACGGGGACCTAGCAGGGGTACCACCAGAAAATACTCAGAACACAAGGGACACAAGGGGCAAGAACGAAGGCAGACCCCCCCTCCCCACCAGGTAGATAAACAAAAAGAAAAAGAAAACCCCGCAAGAGGACAGCGTACCCAAGCGGAACAGAGCCGGCCGCTATGATTGGTAAAGACAAGCTGCACAGTACCCTGCGCCCCACCAGTGCAAACACTGCCCCTTACTCTAAGGCGAACAAGGGAGACAGAACACCCGAGCACACAAAGAGCGGCCGAAAACCAAGCAGTAAACGGCCAAGCAGGGGCAGGACCCAAGGAACTTGTGGAAGGTGGCCCCAAGCCCCAAGGGCAGTACTTACAGGGCACCTAGGGAAGGGAACCCTAGGCGCATGCAGCCCGAGTACTGAAGAATCACTCCCGGCTCACGCACCACCTAGAAAACAGACCCCACACTCTAGGTACAGTGCTGACACAACCACTGGAGCCGGAGCACATAACCGTTGCCTATAGCATCAGCCGAAGAACTGATGGGTGGATAGCCGGCGTGGGAGGTCTGGGGCTCCCCCTTCCCCCTCCTGGGGAGGGGGGAGCTGCGCAGACAGCGGCGCGGTGACGTATGACGTCATACTAGTTTCCTTGTTTTCTGTTGAAGAGTTCTATCCACTAGTTCGGCTTAGGTAGCAATTTTCACCAGAATAGGGGTTTGTTTTGGAATGCTTACCTTTCTGGATGCTTGACCCGGTCGATGGCAGACATAGAATGCTTCCAACCACACGGGGGTTTCTATAGGCCATTGCTCCCCTTGCCTCTCTGAGGGGGCCAGGTTCTGGCTCGTGGTCCCCGGTAGGCCCTAGAACTCCATACACATGACTGATGCCAAAGTCTGACATTAGCATATCAGCCGGTAAAGCTCCGGGGAGCCGACGGGGCTCCCCCCAGAAAAAGTTTCAAAAACTGTTGGCATTCTTTCTAAGATCAGATATTATGTACCTCGCCCTGCCATGGTGACACACTATTACTCTCTCGTCTATCCTTATCTCAACTATGGTATTTGAGCTTGGGGTTCTACTACCCAAAATCATTTACGTCCTCTAATTACTCAACACAAAGCTCCTATTAAGACAATATCTAACTCTGGCCCCAGACATCACTTGGTACCCTTACTCAAATCTCTGAATATGTTAGATATTAAGTCACTGCACATCCTCTCATGTGTATTTAATATATATAAAACCCTGAACTGTAATGTCAATCCGGACCTTAAAAGCTTCCTAGAAGGTTGTAACAGATCCCATGAGCACCACACCAGAAACAGATACCTATTTGATATTCCAAGAGTACGACTTAGTCAAACTAGAAATGCTTTACAAATCAAGAGACCTAGAATGTGGAATGACCTTCCCAATTTTGTTAAAGACTGCATATACCTCTCCCAACCAGTTTAAGATTAAAACTAAGTGCTACCTAATTAACTCAATGTAACCTATCTCACCCCTAAATGTCAACCCATGATACCTGGTTGATGGAGTTCTGGGAGTTCTTCTACTCCCCAAGCCCGGCCCGAGGCCAGACTTGACTTGTGAGAGTTTGGTCCACCAGGCTGTTGCTTGGAGCGACCTGCAGGCTCACATACCCACCACAGCCCGGTTGGTCCGGCACTCCTTGAAGGAAACAATCTAGTTTCCTCTTGAGGATGTCCACAGTTGTTCCTGTAGTATTTCTGATCTACGATTTTATACAATGCTGTTTGTTGACCAAATTGTATTTTTGCTTTTTTTCTGCCATGTTTCCCCCCCCCCCCTGCCCTTTTTCATTTTTTTCTTATTTTTTCTCAACACAATTTATACTTTAATCTCAATTAGAGTTAAGTTTTAGTCTTTGTTTTTCCTGCCCGAAACGCTTTGCATAATAGTGGCTTTAGGCATTGTATGTACTAGCTCTATCTATAAATCCATCAACTTTTGTATCTTACCCTGTATGTATGTACTTTACCTGAATAAATATTTGTATTTGTATTTGGTTTAGCCGGATAAAATATCAGAGCCGGTTAATTTGCTGCCGATGTTACATTATCTGGACAGTCAGCCGGATAATCATGGAATTGTCCGTATATGAAAACCATGAGGCAGGCCGTACCGTATTAATCCCATCTGCCTGTGGCTCGAGGCGCATGGTGTAGGAGGGGGTGGGGTGGGTGGGTGGTGTCGAGAGAGAGGGGAGCATTGGGAGGGACCACCAGGGGGGATAAGGGTTGGATGGGGGAGCGGCCTATACACTACAGTACAGGAGTTACCATCGATTTTAGAACAATTCATCATAGCCAAAGTCAAAAGAAATACTAGTAATTATGTAATAAAAAATACCATACAAGTTTCCTAAAAACAATTTGCACAGGCTGAAGTTTCCTTCAAAAATGTTTTTTTTTTCCTGCTGGCGTCCTACGTAACGTGCCTCCTCCCTGCCCCGACTGGACCCATCCAGGCCTGGTCAAGCCATGTGCTCTCTACCCTCGTACTACACCACAGTGCTGCGCCATTAGTGAAATATTTTTTTTAAATAACTTTTTTATTTTCATAGTAACTTTGAACATTTTTGACCAAGACTATGTCTGGTAGCAGCATGAATCGTTCTGGAGATGTTAAGAGGAAGAAGGATGTCCTAACAATTAAGGACAAGCTATGTGTTATACAACTTTGTGAAAACGGCCGGTCGACCTCAAGTGTTGCCAAGGAATTTAATATAGGCACTAGTACTGTTTCTGATACAAGGAAACAAAGAGAGAAACTTATAAAATTCATTTCAACCTGTAAAAGTGAAGGTGCAAGCACTAGCAGTGTGTGTGGTAGAAAGACTACGAAAACTTCGACGCATGTACAGTTGGATGAGGCTATGTACAAGTGGTTTGCTCAGCACTGCACAGCTGGCCTGACAATTTGCAGCCAGAAATACAAAATGCTGCAAGCAGGTTTGCAGCAAGCCTTGGAATAAAAGATTTCGAAGCGAGTGAAGGGTGGGTTGCAAGGTTCAAGGGTAGGCACAATATTGTGAAGAGGAAAATTTTCGGTGAAAAATTGAGTGCAGATGAAAGCAGTGTAGAACCATTTAAACAAATTAAGAGCATACATTGTGGCAAATAATTTATATTCGTATCAAATTTACAATGCAGATGAAACTGGGTTGTATTGGAGGAGTTTACCAGAAAAATCTCTAGCAATGAGAAGTGAGGGTTGTGTGCCAGGACGTAAGGTCAACAAGGACAGGCTCTTAGCCATGATGTGAGCGAATGCCGACGGCACAGACAGAATCACGTGTGCAATTGTTGGCAAATCTAAGAAACCAAGATCCTTGCATGGACAGACTGCCAGTCAAATATTATACTGTAGACACTCGATTATCCGGGATTCGAATATCCGGAAAACGCCCTTATACAGTCAAAATCGTGACTGGATAAAGTTATCTCAATATCCGGCCAAAATGTCCATGGGAGCTGGATAAAAAATCGGAGCCGGTTAACTTGCGGCCATTCAGCCGCATGGTGTAGGAGGGGGTAGGGTGGGTGGGTGTTGTAGGGAGAGAGGGAAGCTTTGGGAGGGATCACCTGGGCGATAACTGTCAGGAAGAGAGGGAGTTGGTCAGGGAGGAAGGGAGCTGGTCAGGGAGGAAAGAGAGTTGGTCAGGGAGGAAGGGAGTTGGTCAGGAAGGGAGGGAGTTGGTCAGGGAGGGAGGAAGGGAGTTGGTCAGGGAGGGAGGAAGGGAGTTGGTCAGGGAGGGAGGAAGGGAGGAAGGGAGTTGGTCAGGGAGGAAGGGAGTTGGTCAGGGAGGAAGGGAGTTGGTCAGGGAGGAAGGGAGTTGGTCAGGGAGGAAGGGAGTTGGTCAGGGAGGAAGGGAGTTGGTCAGGGAGGAAGGGAGTTGGTCAGGGAGGAAGGAAGAACTGTTGTGTATGTGACTCGTGTTAAGCCTAACGAAGGGAGGTGGCATTGGCGGTGTTGCAAGAATTATATTGTTTTCTTATTGCTGTGGAGAGGTAGTTATGAATATTAATTAAATAACACACTATAATAGTTGAACAGTACAGTGCAGTATTTGGTTTGCTATTTATTCATTTAAATATTTACAATAAAATAAAATGGGATTTAACAGAACTTAAGGCGCATATGTTAAAGTCATCGTACAGGGTGTCAACACCCACGTGTCGACACGTGGAGGGGAGAAGAGAAGGCTGGCATGAGGTGGGGGGGGGGGGGGGACCAGGCAGGAGATCACACGTGTCATTTGTCTCTCGTTCCAGGCTCACCAACTCACCCACCTGTTCACCCACCTGCCAATCCACCCAGCCACCTGTTCACCTACCTGCCTGATAGCCCACCCAGCTACCTGTTCACACATCTGCCTGCTTGCCCACCCACCCACCTGCCTGATAGCCCACCCAACCACCTGTTCAACCACCTTCCTGCACATCCACCTACCTGTTCACCCACTTCCTTGCCCACCCACCTGTTTACCCACCTACCTGCCAATCCACTCACTCACCTGTTCACCCACCTGCCTGCTCGCCCACTCACCCACCTATTCACCCACCTGCCTGCTCGCCCACTCACCCACCTATTCACCCACCTGCCTGCTCACCCACTTGCCTGCTCGAACCTGTTCACTCACCAAGCCTATCTGCCTGCCATCCACTCATCCAAAACCCACCTTCCTGAACCCACCTATCCCTGCCTGCCCACCCACTTTCACTGCCCACCTACCATCTAGGTAGCTAACCACCCACCCAGCCCCACACACTAGTGTGAGACAATTCAAATCATGAGTGTGGTATAAAAATTGTTGGAAATGGCCCCTTTTGGACTCAGAGGTGAAAAAATACTATTATCCGAAATATGTGATTATCCGGCTGGGGGTCCTTCCCATATAGTCCGGATAATCGAGTGGAGACAGTACTATTAATTCCTAGTGTAGGAACGCCATAAGTTTCCTACTATACATGGCTGCTGCTGCGTCAGCCGCCCCAAATCACATGGGGGACGACTTCTTTATTTGAATCTAATTAAACCCAGTCTAAACTCTGCTTTATTTGCATTGTAATTTAGATTGGAAATTGATTTAATTTACCTAAAATAAATTATACATCCATCCCAGGATGAATTCTCCACATACGTGACTAGCTGATTCCCAGTTGGTATAAAAGCCACGACATGTACACCAACCTCAATTAACCCTTAACCACTGGACTGCACCGAGAAAACTTGGTCGGTGGGAAACTGCGCCAACCGAGAAAACTCTTTTTGATTTTTTCGTACCCAATCAAAATGTGTGCGCGTTGGTTGTGTACGAAATGGACTCTTAGGATCTTCAGTGAGAGGCAGCCATCTTGGAAAAAAATTCCAGAATGCCCTAGGCCTGCTGGCTGGGTCAGTACTGCAACCAGTCCTCTTAAAAATGTCGCTTTTCGCTCGCATGCGCGCTATGGCCTAAAATGGACGTAATTTGAAGTGAAATCGGCTCACAAAAGTGGTGTACTGTCCCATTTTCCGTTTGAGTCCTCCGGCTTACTCGGTTAGGTTCGGAGAGGAACCTTTCAATTAACGCTTTTCATGACATTTTGAAACTTTAGCAGACTTTCCTGCAATCCTAACCTACCAGAGGACCCTTAACTTGCTATTTTGGAGAGAAAAAAAAAGTTCAAAATTAATTTTAAATTTTTTTTCATTTTCAAATTAAGTCCATTTTCGGCCATACGGGTAAACAGCCAAATTCAGACGTAATTTGTAAAAGGACAGGTTGAGTACTGAGTGAGCAACCATGGGTTGTGCGCATGTGCCTCTCTGGCTCCTAAACAGCTGTCCAATGCGGTGTTGAAAGATCGTGCTCTGTTGGTGAAATTCAAACATTATTGTTTGAAGAACACAAGGGTCATGATATTTGTGAAGCTAGGCGCAATAAGGACCTAACACAAAGGTCGGATGCAAGTGATACAGCACCTATGAGGACGATACAGCGAGCGTATCCAGTTGTAGCTCTGAGCGCCACCCTTGCCCACCTATGCCTTCTCCAATTTATATAGATGATACATAAACGAATCATTATCTGCATTCAGTGATAATGCATCTGATACAAGTAGCATATATGAACAGTGTTAGTGGGTTCCATGGTGGTGTTTTCCATTGATATTTTCAACAATAGCTGAATCTCTTCCAGACTAACTGACACTCTTTTAGGCTGGCTGAATCTCTTCCAGACTGCCTGAATCTCTTCCAAATTGACTGACACTCTTTGAGGGTAGCTGAATCTCTTCCTGTGTGAGCTCTTACAGTGATCTTTTCAAGACAACCTTACAAATTGATTTTTCCTATAATCTTCAATACTACCTTATGCTTTACAAGCTTGGCTACATACCACCTACAGATACTAAAGCCAAGGCTGTACGTGAGTGTCTTATTTGTAAGCATACAGAACGAAGAAACAGTAAGCGAAAATTTATCTGTACCTGGTGGTTATTACTCACTTCCTAAGTACTCAGTGTGTAATACAGTATGTTACTGTGTAAATAGTGTGTGAAACTGTTCATATTGAAATTTTAGTGAATTTTTAACAAGTAATATTGTGACAAACATTTATTGTGGACACATTACTGACACATGAATCACAGTTCCATGGAACATTATGAACGTTCTACTGTATACATATTGTAAAGGACACAAATATGCATCATGTACGATGAAAAAAACGCATTGGAAATACATAGAACAAATAATTAAAAATATATTTGTGGCAACACTTGGTGCTTGAATGGCCCACGCGACCGTGTCTTGGAGCTTCACACACAGGCGACCAGCCCCTGATGATGTCAGAGCGCACCTTGTCCATGTCTCCACACCCAAAGTGGAATTTGGTATTTATTTTTACATAGACATGTTCAGGGAAGGGAATTTATCATTTTACAAAGAAAAAGAATTTTTGGGGAACACTTGATTTTATGTGCACGGAGGGAATTTCACAATAAACGGGGCGCATCACAGTGGTTAACCACTGTGATGCACCAAGTTTATAGTGAAATTCCCCCCGTGCGCATGAAATTAAGTGTTCCCCAAAAAATTCTTTATTTGTAAAATGATAAATTCCCTTCCCTGAACATGTCTATGGAAAAATAAATACCAAATTCCACTTATATTGGCTGTTGGGACGTGGACAAGGTGCGATCTGATGTCATCAGGGGCTGGTCGCCTGTGCGTGAAGCTCCCAGACACAGTCGCATGGGCCATTCAAGCTACGTGTGTTGCCACAAATATATTTTCAATTATTTGTTCTATGTATTTCCAATGCAGTTTTATTTGTTTTTTATCGTATATGATGCATACAGGTATATGTGTCCTTTACAATATGTATACAGAAGAATGTTCATAATGTTCCATGAAACTGTGATACATGTGTCAGTAATGTGTCCACAATAAATGTTTATTGTCGCAATATTACTTGTTAAAAATTCACTAAAATTACTATTGTAACCCCGCGATTATCCGGGATTCGAACATCCGAAAAACGCCCTTATACGGCCAAAATCGTGAACGGATAAAGTTATCACAATATCCGGCCAAAATAGCCACAGGGACCGGATTAAAGCATGTTTTCTGCAGAAATTACACTATCCGGTCAGTCCCCCGGATAATCGTGCCTTTGTCCGTATATAAAAACATGAGGGGGGCCATACGGTATTAATCCCGTCTGCCCGAGACTCGAGGCGCATGGTGTAGGTGGGGGTGGGGTGGGTGGGTGGTGTCGGGAGAGAGGGGAGCGTTGGGAGGGACCACCTGGGGGGATGGGGAGTGGCCTATACACTACAGTACAGTAATTACTATCAATTTTAGAACAATTCATCATAGCCAAAATCAAAAGAAATACTAGTAATTATGTAATAAAAAATTCCATACAAGTTTCCTAAAAACAATTTGCACAGGCTGAAGTTTCCTTCAAAAATATATTTTTTTTTCCTCCTGGCTGCCTACGTAACGTGCCTCCTTCTTGCCCCGAGTGGACCCGTCCAGGCCTGGTCAAGCCATGTGCTCTCTAGCCTCGTGTTACACCACAGTGCCGCGCCATTAGTGAAATATTTTTTTGAATAACTTTTTTTATTTTCATAGTATCTTTGAACATTTTTGGCCAAGACTATGTCTGGTAGCAGCATGAATCGTTCTGGAGGTGGAAAGAGGAAGAAGGTTGTCCTAACACTTAAGGACAAGCTACGTGTTATACAACTTTGTGAACATGGCCGGTCGACCTCAAGTGTTGCCAAGGAATATAATATAGGCACTAGTACTGTTTCTGATATAAGGAAACAAAAAGAGAAACTTATGCAATTCATTTCAACGTGTGAAAGTGAAGGTGCAAGCACTAGCAGAGGTTTTGTTAGAAAAACTATGAAAACTTCGACGCATGTGCAGTTGGATGAGGCTGTGTACAAGTGGTTTGCTCAGCACCGCACAGTTGGCGTGACAATTCGCGGCCCAGAAATACAAAATGCTTCAAGCAGGTTTGCTGCAAGCCTTGGAATAAAGAATTTCGAAGCGAGTGAAGGGTGGGTTGCAAGGTTCAAGGGTAGGCACAATATTGTGAAGAGGAAAATTGTCGGTGAAAAACTGAGTGCAGATGAAAGCAGTGTAGAACCATTTAAACGTAAATTACGAGAATATATTGTGGCAAATAATATTTATTCGTATCAAATTTATAATGCAGATGAAACTGGGTTGTATTGGAGGAGTTTACCAGAAAAAACTCTAGCAATGAGGAGTGAGGGTTGTGTGCCAGGACGTAAGGTTTGCAAGGACAGGCTCTCAGCCATGATGTGTGCGAATGCCGACGGCACAGACAGAATCACGTGTGCAATTGTTGGCAAATCTAAGAAACCAAGAGCCTTGCAACATTGCATGGACAGACTGCCAGTGAAATATTATGACTCAAAAAATGCATGGTTTACACAGGAGATCTTTCTTTCCTGGTTTCATGATGTGTTCTGCAGGGAAGTTCGTGCCTATCAAATTAAGAAACTCAAAATAAGGCCAAGCGAAGTTCGGGCTTTACTGGTGCTTGATAATGCGCCTGCCCACCCCAGAATTGACACGTTAACCTCACATGATGGCAAGATAACGTGTATGGCACTTCCTCCTAACACAACCTCTCTCATTCAGCCTATGGATCAGGGAGTTATCTGTGCTACGAAGAGGTTGTACACCAAAAAAATGCTAAACGAAGTTTTGGTGGTTTTGCCTCTTCCGGAAGATATTGAACTCGGTGTGGATAACAGGGCTAAAAAAAACCTTCAGAATTTGAAGAACTATACAATCAAGGAAGCCATCTATAACTGGGCCAAGGTATGGAGTGAAGTAAAGGAATCGACTTTGAAAAATTCCTGGAAAAAACTCCTCACGTCTACGGTCAGAAATGATGAAGAAATGGATTTTGAAAGATTTACAGATGAAATCCATGGAATGTTTAGAAATGCCGGCGAAAACTTAGAAAGACAGGATGTGGTTGATTGGCTTGAACAAGATGCCAATGATCCAGGATATGGTGTGATGAGTGAAGACGAGATTCTACAGTCTGTTACTGGTGAGGTGGACGAAGAGGATGAAGAAGGCAGTGAAGAACCAACACCAATGACCACGAAATACAGTACACTCATGACGTATGTTGAAAGATTAATAAATTTTTCATCAAATTGTGCTCATCCAGAGGTTGGAAACATGTATCCGTACCTTAGGCGAACAAAAGAGCTGATCATACAACTGACCAGTGAACACAGAAGGCAAGCAACACTTGATTCATATATGGTACGAAAATCAAACCAAGCGCCTTCAACAAGTGAGGCGGCACGCGCAACCCAAGCGCCTTCAACAAGTGAGGCTGCACGCGCAACCCAAGAGCCTTCAACAAGTGAGGCGGCACATGCAACCCAAGTGCCTTCAACCAGTGAGGCATCCTCAGCAGACAGTGAGAACTAACTTTGCCTAATGAACTGTACAGTAATTTTAAGTGTTAATTTTAGTGTTGTGTTACTATAAGTTACGTAAATTGTCAAGAATTTTTAACTTCAAGATGAGTCATCAATCAAGAAGACGAACAACAAAAAGGTAAGTTGAGGTTTCTAGTTGAATATTTAATAATTATATGTTGCATGTCTGGCCACAGGAACCGGATAAAAGCTGGTTTGGCTGGATGAAAATACGGCCATACCGTATTAATCCCGTCTGTGGCTCTAGAAGCATGGTGGAGGAGGGGGGTGGGATTGGTGGGTGGTGTTGGGAGGGTGGGAGGGGTGCGTCAGGAGGGACCACCTGGGTACAGGAATTACCATTAATTTTAGAACAATTAATCATAGCCAAAAACAAATGAAATAACTACTAGTAATTATGTAATAACAAATAAATAAGTTTCCTAAAAGCATTGTGCACAGGCTGAAGTTTCCTTCAAAAAAATTGTGAATTTTTTTCCTCCTGGCGGCCTACGTAACGCGCTCTAGCTGCCCCATCCCAAGTGGACCCGTCCAACACGGGTCAACCCATGTGCGTCCGTCCCTCGTGTTATACACAGTGCTGCGCCCTTAGTGAAATATTTTTTTAAATAACTTTTTTATTTTCATAGTAACTTTGAACATTTTTGGCCAAGACTATGTCTGGTAGCAGCATCAATCGTTCTGGAAGTGTTAAGAGGAAGAAGATTGTCCTAGCAATTAAAGACAAGTTACGTGTTGTTCAAACAGTGAGGCATCACAGGCAGCCAAGCGCCTTCAACAAGTGAGGCGCCACAGGCAAGCCAAGCCCCTTCAACAAGTGAGGCATTACAGGCAAGCCAAGCGCTTTCAACAAGTGACGCGCCACAGGCAAGCCAAGCGCTTTCAACAAGTGAGGCGCAAGCAGGCGCCTTTAACAAGTGAGGCGTCACAGGCAAGCCAAGCGCCTTCAACAAGTGAGGGCATGCAAGCGCTTCAACAAGTGAGGTGCAAGCAAGCGCTTTCAACAAGTGAGGCCTCACAGGCAACCCAAATGCCCTCAACCAGTGAGGCTTCAGCAGCTGGCAGTCAAAACTAACTTAGCTTAATGAACTGTACAGTAATTTTAAGTGTTAATTTTAGTGTTGTGTTAGTATAGGTTACGTAAATTGTTAAGAATTTTAACTTCAAGATGTGTGGCATCGATCAAGAAGACGAACACCAACAAGGTAAGTTGAGGTTTCTAGTTGAATATTTAATAATTGTATGTGGCAAGGCAATTCAAATTATGTTGTTTGTAGTATAAAAATAGTTGGAAATGGTCACTTTTGGACTCGTAGGTGAAAAAGTACCATTATCCGAAAAATGTGATAATCCGGCTGGGGGTCCTTCCCATATAGTCTGGATGATCGAGTGGAGACAGTATGTACAATTTCACCCACTATTTACACAATAACACACTGTATTACACACTCAGTACTTCGGAATGAGTAATAATCAACGAAGTAGTCCATGGTACACAGCACGACTTCGCTCTTGTTGCACCAAGTATAGATAGATTTTCACTTACTGTTTCTTCGTTCTGTGTGCTTGCAAATAATGCATTCACGTACACCCTTGGCTTTTGTACTTGTCGGCAATATGTAGCCAAGCTTGTAAACCATAAGGTAATTTGAAAAGATTACAGGAAAAGATCAATTTGTAAGGTAGTCTTGAAAAGATCGCTTTGTAAGGCCCCACACAGGAAGAGATTCAGCAACCCTCGAAGAGTGTCAGTCAATCTGGAAGAGATTCAGCTACTGTATTCATGAAAATATCTATGGAAAACACTACCATGGAAGCTGCTAACACTGCTCATCTATGCTACCTGTATCAGATGCATCATCACTGAATGCAGAAAATGATTCGTTTATGTATCATCTATATAAATTGGAGATGACATAGGTGGGCAAGGGTGGAGCTCAGAGCTACAACTGGATACGCTCGCTGTATCGTCCTCATGGATGCTGTATCACTTGCATCCGACCTTTGTGTGAGGTCCTTTTTGCACCTAGCTTCACCAATATCATGACCCTTATATTCTTCAAACAATAATGTTTGAATTTCACCAACAGAGCGTGATCTTTCAACACCATGTCAGACAGGTGTTTGGGAGCCAGAGGCACGTGCGCCACAAATTGGTTGCTCACTCAGTACTAACTCAACCAGCAGCCCTAGGGCATTCTGGGATTTTTTTCCAAGATGGCTGCCTCTCACTGGAGAGCTTAAGAGCCCATTTTGTACACAGTCAACCACGCACACATTTTGAATGGGTATGAAAAAATCAAAGAGAGTTTTCTCGGGTTGGCACAGTTTCCCACCGAACGAGTTTTCTCGAGTGGCGCAGTCCAGTGGTTAACCCTTTAAGTGCGCTACACATCATATGATGGGTTGACTGACTTGCAGTAACTAGCACTTCCCATAATATGATGTATTGGAGTACCGTACAAGATTTGAAAGGCCCACGGGGTAGAGGGGGCCCCCATACGCTGCCCAGGGGCTATAGTAAACAGCCGCCATTTTGTAAAAAAAATCCAGCTCGCGCTACCATCGCGTGAGCTGGTAGCGTGGGAGGCCTCAGTTACCCAGCAGCTACCACTTCGAGCACACGGCCGAACGCTTCCCGGGCGCGCACCATGCAATCACTCATCCAAGAGCAAAGAACTAGTGAATTATTTTCTGATGGCGGGGAAAGTGATTTTGATGACTCTGACATTGATAAAGACTACACACAACTGACCGATGATAGTAACATGGACAGTGAAAATGAGATTCAGCCGCCTCCCATGGTGAGGTCTATACGCTCACCCATGCCACCTCGCCCAGTCTACTCCAATTCACCCATGACCACACAGTTCCTGTGCTTATTTAGAGTCTGAGGATATTTTTGGTGACGAGTCAGAGGAAAGTGACTCTTTTTCTGGTTTTAGTGAAGTGGAATCCGAACATAATGTTACCGAGATTGGTGCCAGTACCAGTGGTGTTACTGGGCGAGATTTTGTCGCGTCAGCAGCGTCTCGCCCACCCAAGCGCCACCGCATGGAAAAACATGAGGCACCAAGTCTCTCATGTTCATGTGCTTCCACCTCACGTGCACGTAGCAGTCGTACTGTGCGTAGACGGGCTTCAGCTCCTGGTACATGGTGTGCATCGCTTCCTTGCCGTCGTGCCCCTGTTGCGTCTCGCAGGACACCAGGTGTACTAGTATGGAGTGATGGTGCTGGTTTTATTCCTCGAATTCCTGCCTTTGATAATAAAGATGTGGGGATTACAGAGCTTTTCCCTTATAATGGAGAGGATGTGTGTGAATTGGATTATTTTACAGCATTCTATGATGAGCCGCTCATGGAATATATTGTACACCAAACGAACCTTCATGCGGTTCATCTCATTCGAAAAGAGATACAGTAACAATTTTCACGATTGCAACATTGGAAAACCACCACTGTAGGTGAAATGTATGTGTTTTTAGCAATATATATGTTGATGAAACACTGTGTCAAACACACTATCATAGATTATTGGAGCAAAGATCTGACTATTCCAACACCTTTCTTCGGGAAATATATGTCCCGAGACAGGTTTCAGATACTCCTCATGTGTCTGCATTTTGCAAGTACAGTATCCACTCAATTTAACAGCCTATATGGGGCTGAGCCCAAGTCGTTATTTACGGAGCTTCGTTATTTCCGACGTTAAGTTGGGTCGGGTAATTTTTCAAGTAACATTCAGGTAGGATATATTTTATACTGTATAACTAAAATTAAATAAAGTTCATTGTGTAATTGCATTCCAATTTAGTGCACGGCCGACGATTAAGCCAGTTGCTGGCTGCTGCATGGATGATGTGTGAACACGCTCTGATCAAGTCCAGATGGGTGGGAAAAAATTGATTCATTCCTTTGTATTGAAAAATATTTTATGTATCAATCAGTGAGTTAATATTGTCTTAATAAAATTTTAGAGATGTGTTTTGATTTACCCTGAACAGTGCAGGTAATGTATTTTTAATGTTACGACACAGGCTGTGGCGGCCATGCCATAACAATGGCGATCGAGCCTTGTCACTGAGAGCTAGCCAAGACGAAATATTTTGAGCTCACCTTTTCTCTGCTGACGATAGAATATACATTTGCGGAGACTAATATGTAGCTTTTGTTGAAAAAAAACAATTAATATCTTGTAATACTATAATAAAATTGGCAAATTGACTTACTTTTAATGAAGCTGAAGATTACGAAGCTGTGAAGATTACGTCATCCTCTGCAGCGCTTGTTTTATATTGTTTATATTGTATACAGGGTACATACTGTATGTACAGTATACTTATTTTCAGGCACTCACTTCACACAACAGCTAGCCTTACTACTAATTCACATGAGTTCTAATTCTACTTCACTATTGACAATTATGTTGAATGTTAAACTCTGCTGCTGCTCGTGCATGAGAATATCCTTTATCAAGTTTCTTAATTAACTCCAGCTTCTGTGCAACCGTCAGGCGCTTCCTTTGGGTAACTTTTGGCATTTTGTAAATTAAAAAGATCACAATTACAGTACAGTAATATCCTTCACAATTGAAGCTAGCCGTGCGAGTTCACGGTAAACAATGGGAACACATGGCCGGCGGAGTACATACTAGGTCCGTGGGAAAAAAAATACCTAGTGCCTATACATACTATAAAAGGTATTTAATAAGAAAACAAAGACTTTTGCTTAATAAAAACTGTTTCAAAATATTTTATTAATAATAATTTACAATTTTCTTCATTAAAGTGAATCATTTTAAAAGAAAATTAAGATGTAATATATGACTCTGGACGATCCAGGTCGGTGGCGGCCTGGTCGCCATGTGAGGGGACGCTGATGCCACAACAAACCCAATACTGACTGTCGGTAATATCGACCGCAGACCAGTATAGCAGGCTCTAGATACTGGGCTCCCAAACCGGTCGTTAATACCGGCAGATCGGTATAAAAGAGGCCGTTAAATTGAGTGGATACTGTAATGAGGACCGGACAGAGGATGATAGACACACAGAAATCACAATAACGTGATGCATCAAATGAACAAATCCACAAGGGCCGTGATGAGGATTCGAACCTGCTTCTGGGAGTATCCCAGACGCTGCCTTAATCGACTGAGCTACAACGTGGTTAAAAAGAGTTGAAACCGAAGTTCTACTGAACTTACTGGATCCCACAGCCTCTCCAAGACAGAAACCATGGTTTTACACAACTCCCCCATGCACTCGAGCTATGTCAATAGGCCGTTCTCCCTCTTCGCTCTTACATCATTACACACAGAAATCACAATAACATGATGCATCAAATGAACAAATCCACAAGGGCCATAACGAGGATTCGAACATGTGTCTGGGAGCATCCCAGACGCTGCCTTAATTGACTGAGCTACGAACTTAAATAAAGTAGCACTTCGATTTCAACTCTTTTAACCATGTCGTAGCTCAGTCGATTAAGGCACGAATCCTCGTCACGGCCCTCGTGGATTTGTTCAGAGGATGATAAGACTTTGGCGAGTGAGGCACTATATGAATGAAGTGATTGGAAAGTCAAGAGATTTTTACGTACCAGCAAAGAAGCTGGTGACTGACGAATCCCTGGCGCTTTTCAAAGAACGTGTTTCATTCAAGCAGTACTGTAACCCCGCGATTATCCGGGATTCGAACATCCGAAAAACGCCCTTATACGGCCAAAATCGTGAACGGATAAAGTTATCACAATATCCGGCCAAAATAGCCACAGGGACCGGATTAAAGCAGGTTTTCTGCAGAAATTACACTATCCGGTCAGTCCCCCGGATAATCGTGCCTTTGTCCGTATATGAAAACATGAGGCGGGCCATACGGTATTAATCCCGTCTGCCCGAGACTCGAGGCGCATGGTGTAGGTGGGGGTGGGGTGGGTGGGTGGTGTTGGGAGGGTGGGAGGGGTGCGTCAGGAGGGACTACCTGGGTACAGGAATTACCATTAATTTTAGAACAATTAATCATAGCCAAAAAAAATAAAATAACTACTAGCAATTATGTAATAACAAATAAATAAGTTTCCTAAAAGCATTGTGCACAGGCTGAAGTTTCCTTCAAAAATATTGTGAATTTTTTTCCTCCTGGCGGCCTACGTAACGCTATGGCTGCCCCAAGTGGACCTGTCCAACACTGGTCAACCCATGTGCGTCCGTCCCTCGTGTTATACACAGTGCTGCGCCATTAGTGAAATATTTTTTTAAATAACTTTTTTATTTTCATAGTAACTTTGAACATTTTTGGCCAAGACTATGTCTGGTAGCAGCATCAATCGTTCTGGAGGTGTTAAGAGGGAGAAAGTTGTCCTAACAATAAAAGACAAGTCACAGTTATACACCTCAACCAGTGCGGCCTCACAGTGTTGCGCCATTAGTGAAATATTTTTTTAAATAACTTTCTTAATTTTCATAGTAATTTTGAACATTTTTGGCCAAGAATATGTCTGGTAGCAGCATCAATCGTTCTGGAAGTGTTAAGAGGAAGAAGATTGTCCTAGCAATTAAAGACAAGTTACGTGTTGTTCAAACAGTGAGGCGTCACAGGCAGCCAAGCGCCCTCAACAAGTGAGGCGCCACAGGCAAGCCAAGCTCCTTCAACAAGTGAGGCATTATAGGCAAACCAAGCGCTTTCAACAAGTGACGCGCCACAGGCAAGCCAAGCGCTTTCAACAAGTGAGGCGCAAGCAAACGCCTTTAACAAGTGAGGCGTCACAGGCAAGCCAAGCGCTTTCAACAAGTGACGCGCAAGCAAGCGCCTTCAACAAGTGAGGGCATGCAAGCGCTTCAACAAGTGAGGTGCAAGCAAGCGCCTTCAACAAGTGAGGCCTCACAGGCAACCCAAATGCCCTCAACCAGTGAGGCTTCAGCAGCTGGCAGTCAAAACTAACTTAGCTTAATGAACTGTACAGTAATTTTAAGTGTTAATTTTAGTGTTGTGTTAGTATAGGTTACGTAAATTGTTAAGAATTTTTAACTTCAAGATGTGTGGCATCAATCAAGAAGACGAACACCAACAAGGTAAGTTGAGGTTTCTAGTTGAATATTTAATAATTGTATGTGGCAAGGCAATTCAAATTATGTTGTTTGTAGTATAAAAATAGTTGGAAATGGTCACTTTTGGACTCGTAGGTGAAAAAGTACCATTATCCGAAAAATGTGATAATCCGGCTGGGGGTCCTTCCCATATAGTCCGGATGATCGAGTGGAGACAGTATATTCCCTCCAAAAGAAACAGATTTGGATTGAAATTCTTTGACTGTGACTGTGACTGTGAAACAGGATACGTGTTACACATGATTCTGTATTCAGCTAGTGATGTAGACATTCCCAGTAACGACGAACATGGTTTCTCGGGTAGTGTGGTGAAGTCACTGATGGCACCATGAATGAACTAGGGCCACATCTTATACACAGATAACTACTATACAAGTCCATTGCTAGCTGGGTTCTTGATTGAAAATAGAACCGGATTGGTTGGCACAGTAAAGACACGAAGAAGGGAAATGCCAGTGTTTGACGGTGACCTGCAGTTGGTGAGTGCCAGCTACGGAAATGTAATCAAATACCCTCGGTTCGGTGGAAAGACGAGAGAAGTGAACCTGCTGACAAGCGTTCATGATGGTACAATGGTGAACAGTGGCAAGGTGAACCGTGTAACGAAACAAACATTATTGTTTTTTTGACTACTGTATTACAGATGACCCCTGACTGATAAAAATGACCAACATTGTTGTGATAATTAGCGCTATGGGAGGAGTGATGCTGAGGGATGGAGGGAGATAGCATCGTTTACTGACTGTGTGGCCACCTGTTATTGTCTGCATTCACCATACCAGCTCAGTGGTTTTCTATGGTGAACAAAAATGTAGATACTTATATATAATGTGTGTATTAGTGTAATAACAGCAAAAGGATTATGTTGGGAGGAGCCATTTGGGTGACGGAGGTGACGTCGTCTGCATGATTTGTCTGGCTGTGTAGAGGGTGGCCACTGTGCTCTTTGGGCACCCTACAAATTTAGGTGTACAGTTACGGTGCATACAACATGTAGATACTTATATATAATGTGTATATATAGTGTAATAACACTGCAAACAGTATTGTCGGGGGACAAATTTAGTACATGTGACCTTGAATGAGTGTGGGAGGCAGCCGCCAGCTGACTGTGTAGCGACGTCTCTTAGTGCCTGAGCTAACTATATCAGCTTAGTTGTACAGTTGTGGTGAGCAAAACATATACATTCTTATATATAACATCTGTATGTAGATGTATATAACATCTGTATGTATAACACCACAAACCGTATTGTTGGGGGAGAAAGTTTAGTGCGTGTGACCATGAATGAGTGAGGGAGCCACCAGCTGACTGTGTGTAGCGACGACTCCTAGTGCCTGAACTAACTATATCAGCTTAGTTGTACAGTTGTGGTGAACAAAACATGTAGATACTTATATATAACGTCTGTATATTGTGAATAAAATATATAACAGGATGGTGGGAGGAGAAAGTGGGCGAGTGAGGCGTTGTTGAGGGAGTGGCAACGAATGGCTGGGTGGTGTGTGACGGTCACTCCTCATTGCTTTTAGACTTACAATACCAACTTAGTGGTTTGTTATGGTGAACAAAACATGCAGATACTTATATATAACCTGTGTAGAGTGTGTAACAACAGCAAAACTATTTGTTTATTGTTTTATGAACATAATAATTGAATCACTAATATGCACACCATACTTTTGAGTATAGCGATGATTCACCCCTTTTATTATATAAATATATCACAATACACACTATTGAATAATATTACTGCAAAATAACCAAGAAAAAATCAATCAGAAACATTGAAATAATTAGGTGATAATATCTTTGTGGCAACTCCCACCTGTTAGCTCAGGTGATGCTGACCGACTCTGAAGACCACTCTGTGAACGCCCACTTTTTGCCAGACTTCCTCAGTCTATGTCAATGCCCACTTTTTGCCAGACTTCCTCAGTCTATTACGCCCAAAATATGTCTCCTACGATTTTTTTCCCCGTGCTCAGGGAACACTAACATTTTTATAAGACGAAAAAAAATTTGAATTTTTTTTTCTTGCGCACAGGGGTGTAAATCTCCTCAGGACCCCTTAGCAGCTTTAGGGTTAATGATTAATTGAGCCTTGACAAAAAGATACTGTACTGCACAGTATAATGTACACTGTGTAAATATAGAAATGATTTTCAATTGTACAAGTGCATTACAGCTCAGTCAACTTTTTTTTTTTAAAGTGTAGTGTGTTATTCTCATGTGAATTAGTAGTAAGCCTAGCTGTTGTGTGAAGTGAATGCCTGAAAAGTATCCACTCGATTTAACGGCCTATATGGGGCTGTACCCTCGTCGTTATTTCCGGAGCTCCGGTATTTCCGAAGTTAAGTCTGGTTGGGTAATTTTTCAAGTAACATTCAGGTAGGATATATTTTATACTGTATAACTAAAATTAAATAAAGTTTATTGTGTAATTGTGTTACAATTTTGTGCCACGCCGACGATTAAGCCACCTGTTGGCTGCTGCATGGATGATGTGTGAACCGCTCTGATCAAGTAGTGGGAAAAAAATTGGTTCATTCCTTTACATTGCAAAATATTTCATGTATCAATCAGTGATTGTTAATATTTTCTCAATAAAATTTTAGAGATGTGTTTTGTTTTACCCTGTACAGTGCAGGTAATGTATTTTTAATGTTACGACACAGGCTGTGGCAGCCTGGCCACACAATGGCGTTCGAGCCTTGTCATTAACTGAGAGCTAGCCAAGACGAAATCTTTTGAGCTCACCTTTTCTCTGCTAATGATAAAATATACATTTGCAGAGACTAATATGTAGCTTTTGTTGAAAAAAAAAATGTTGTAATACTATAATAAAATTGGTAAATTGACTTGCAGTACTTTTAACCACTTAACTGCGCCAAACGAGTATTCTCGGTCGGTGGGAACTGCGCCAACCGAGAAAACTCTGATTTTTTCGTACCCATTCTGAATGTGTGCAAGGTTGGTTGTGTACAAAATGAACTCTTAGGACCTTCAGTAAGAGGCAGCCATCTTGGAAAAAAATTCCCAGAATGCCCTAGGACTGCTGTCTGGGTTAGTACTGAATGAGCAACCATGGGTGGCGCACATGCCTCTGACTCTCAAACAGCTGTCCGACGCGGTGTTGAAAGATTGCACTCTGTCGGTGAAATTCAAACATTATTGTTTGAAGAACATAAGGATCATAATATTGGTGAAGCTAGGTGCAATAAGGACCTAACACAAAGATCGGATGCAAGTTATACAGCACTTATGATGAAGATACAGCGAGAGTATCCAATTGTAGCTCTGAGCGCCACCCTGGCCCACCTATGATATCTCCAATTTATTTAGATGATACATAGATGAAATGTTTTCTGCGTTCAGTGATGATGCATCTGATTCAAGTAGCATAGATGAACAGTGTTAGCGGCTTCCATGGTGGTGTTTTCCATAGATAATTCGAAGAATAGCTAAATCTCTTCTTGACTAATGGACACTCTTTGAGGCTGGCTGAATCTTTTCCCTGTGTGGGGTCCATACAAAGTGATCTTTTCACAACTACCATACAAATTGATCTTTTCCTGTAATCTTTTCAAGACTGCCGGTCGGCCGAGCGGACAGCACGCTGGACTTGTGATCCTGTGGTCCTAGGTTCGATCCCTGGCGCCGGCAATAAACAATGGGCAGAGTTTCTTTCACCCTATGCCCCTGTTACCTAGCAGTAAAATAGGTACCTGGGTGTTAGTCAGCTGTCACGGGCTGCTTCCTGGGGGTGGAGGCCTGGTCGAGGACCGGGCCGCGGGGACACTAAAAAAGACCCGAAATCATCTCAAGATAACCTGAAGATAACCTGCCTTACATTTTACAAGCTTGGCTACATACCACCTACAGGTACTAATGCCAAGGGTGTACGTGAGTGCGTTATTTGCAAGCACACAGAACGAAGAAACAGGAAGCAAAATCTATCTGTACTTTGTGCAATGAGAGCGAAGTCGCGCTGTGTACTATGGACTACTTCGTTGATTATTACTCACTTCCGAAGTACTGTGTAATACAGTGTGTTACTGTGTAAATAATGTGTGAAACTGTACATATTGTAATTTTAGTGAATATTTAACAAGTAATATTGCGACAATAAACATTTATTGTGGACACATTACTGACACATGTATCACAGTTCTATGGAACATTATGAACATTCTACTGTATACATATTGTAAAGGACACAAATATGCATCATATACGATAAAAAAACAAATAAAACTGCATTGGAAATACATAGAACAAATAATTGAAAATATATTTATGGCAACACCCGGTGGTTGAATGGCCCGCGCGACCGTGTCTGGGCGAGTTACGCAAGGGTGACCAGCCCCTGATGATGTCACAGTGCACCTTGTCCACGTCCTCACAGCCAAAGTAAGTGGAATTTGGTATTTATTTTTCCATAGACATGTTCATGGAAGAGCATTTATCATTTTACGAAGAAAAAATAATTTTTTGGAACACTTTATTTCATGCACACAGGGAGAATTTCACAATAAACTCCGAGCAGCACGGTGGTTAATGAAGCTGAAGATTACGAAGCTGTGAAGATTACGTCATCCTCTGCAGCGCTTGTTTAACCCTTTAGTTGCGCATCGCATGACATAATGCTTTGACCTACTTGCAGTACATTGCGCATCGCATTATATGATGCTTTGGAGTACCGCGTAAGATTTGAAAGGCCCGCGGGGTATAGGGGATCCCCATACGCTGCCCAGGGGCTATAGTAAACAGCCACCGTTTTGAAAAAAATCCAGCTCACGCTACTATCGAGTGGGAGGACTCAGTTACCCAGCAGCCACCATGTCGAGCGCACGGCCGAACACTTCCCGGGCATGCCCCACGCAATCACTCACCCAAGAGCAAATAACCAGTGAATTATTTTCTGATGGTGAGGAAAGTGACTTTGATGACTCTTGATATTAATAAAGACTACACACAATTGACCGATGATGATAGCACAGACAGTGAAAATGAGATACAGCCGCCTCCCATAGCGAAGCCTATACGCTCACACATGCCACCACGCCCAGTGTCTACTCCAATTCACCCTCGACCACACAGTTCCTGTGCTTATTTAGAGTCTTAGGATATTTTCGGTGACGAGTCAGAGGAAGGTGACTCTTTTTCTGGTTTTAGTGAAGTGGAATCAGAACATAGTGTTACCGAGCCTGGTGCCAGTACCAGTGGTGTTACTGGGCGAGATTTTGTCGCGTCAGCAGCGTCTCGCCCAGCCAAGCGCCACCGCATGGAACAACATGAGGCACCAAGAGCCTCATGTTCACGTGCTTCCACCTCACGGGCACGTAGCGTCCGTACTGTGCGTAGACGGGCTTCAGCTCCTGGTCCACGGGGTGCATCGCTTCCCCGCCGTAGTGCCCCTGTTGCGCCCCCTGCGTCTCGCAGGACACCAGGTGTACTAGTGTGGAGTGATGGTGCTGGTTTTATTCCCCGAATTCCTGCCTTTGACAATAACGACGTTGGGATTACAGAGCTTTTCCCTAATAATGGAGAGGATATGAGTGAATGTGATTATTTTACCGCATTCTATGATGAGCCGCTCATGGAATATCTTGTACACCAAACAAACCTTCATGCGGCTCATCTCATTAGAAGAGAGAACAGAATTTTCACAATTGCAACGTTGGAAAACCACCAATGTAGGTGAAATGTATGTTTTTCTAGCGATATGTATGTTGATGAAACACTGTATCAAACACGCTGTCACAGATTACTGGAACAAAGATCTGACTATTCTAACACCTTTCTTCGAGAAATATGTCCCGAGACAGATTTCAGATACTCCTCAGGTGTCTGCATTTTGCAAGCAATGAGGACCGGACAGAGGATGATAGTCTTTGGCGAGTGAGGCACTATATGAATGAAGTGATTGGGAAATTCAGAGATTTTTACGTACCAGCACAGAAGCTGGTGATTGACGAATCCCTTGTACTGTATCCCTGGCCAAAATGGTCACAGGAACTGGATGAAAGCTGGTTTGGCCGGATGAAAATTTGGCATACCGTATTAATCCCGTCTGTGGCTCTAGACGCATGGTGGAGGAGGGGGTGGGGTTAGTGGGTGGTGTCAGGAGGGTGGGAGGGGTGCGTCGGGAGGGACCACCTGGGTACAGGAATTGCCATTAATTTTAGAACAATTAATCATAGCCAAAAACAAATGAAATAAGTACTAGTAATTAGGTAATAACAAATAAATAAGTTTCCTAAAAGCAATGTGCACAGGCTAAAGTTTCCTTCAGAAATATTGTGAGTTTTTTCCTCCTGGTGGCCTACGTAATGTGCTATAGCTGCCCTACCCCAAGTGGACCCGTCCAACACTGGTCAACCCATGTGCGTCCGTCCCTCGTGTTATACACAGTGCTGCGCCATTAGTGAAATATTTTTTTAAATAACTTTTTTATTTTCATAGTAACTTTAAACATTTTTGGCCAAGACTGTGTCTGGTAGCATCATCAATCGTTCTGGAGGTGTTAAGAGGAAGAAGGTTGTCCTAGCAATTAAAGACAAGTTATGTGTTGTTCAACCAGTGAGGCGTCACAGGCAGCCATATGCCTTCAACAAGTGAGGTGTTATAGGTAAGCCAAACGCCTTCAACAAGTGAGGTGCCACAGGCAAGCCAAGCGCTTTCAACAAGTGAGGCATCACAGGCAAGTCAAGCGCCTTCAACAAGTGAGGTGCCACAGGCAAGCCAAGCACCTTCAGCAAATGAGGCTTCACAGGCAAGCCAAGCGCCTCCAACAAGTGAGGCGCAAGCAAGCGCTTTCAACAAGTGAGGCATCACAGGCAAGTCAAGCACCTTCAACAAGTGAGGGCATGCAAGCGCTTCAACAAGTGAGACACAAACAAGCACCTTGAACAAGTGAGGCCTCACAGGCAACCCAAATGCCTTCAAGCAGTGAGGCTTCAGCAGCTGGAAGTCAAAACTAACTTTGCTTAATGAACTGTACAGTAATTTTAAGTGTTAATTTTAGTGCTGTGTTAGTATAGGTTACGTAAATTGTTAAGAATTCTAAACTTCAAGATGTGTGGCATCAATCAAGAAGACGAACCCCAACAAGGTAAGTTGAGGTTTCTAGTTGAATATTTAATAATTGTATGTGGCAAGGCAATTCAAATTATGTTGTGGTATAAAAATAGTTGGTAATGGTCACTTTTGGACTCGTAGGTGAAAAAGTACCATTATCCGAAAAATGTGATAATCCGGCTGGGAGTCCTTCCCATATAGTCCGGATGATCGAGTGGAGACGGTACGTATAATAAATTTTTATATTATAAGTGCCGGACAAACCGAGCTCACAGACCAACCAGGCCAACTTAAAATTATCTGTTGATTTGGGAAACGTTCCAGTACAATAAGTCACATGACTGCATACGGATGATAAACCTCGTGAATATCCTGAGTGTGGCAAGGGATTCGTCTGCGACTTATAAAAGCTCACAGGATTGTGCATACAGCTGATAAACCACCCGTGTGTCATGAGTGTGGGAAAGGATTCAGATGATGCATTGCAGATGGTGCATTCAGATGATGAACATTACCTAGTTCCTTCATCTGGGAAGAATGAAGACATATTGGTGCATTCGGATGATAAATAGTACCTAGTTCAATTGATCAGTAGACTGTATATCATACTAACAATAAACATACAACCCCAATGAATTTTCCAGTGAGGTTTGATAGAAATTTACTTCAGGACACATACTAGAAAAAGTTTATAAGTTACAAATAACAATTTTTGTGTGTGTGAATTTTTTGGTGGATAATATACATTTATACACTAAAGGGACCTAGCCATATTTATTCTTAAACGTCTTCAAACTGATATTACTTTGAAATTTAACAATAAAAACATAAGCATTTTTACTATTAACACATAAAAACAAAAACTGGTAGAATTTTTCAACTAATATTATTGCAAACCCTTTTGATTGGTTTTGTTATAAAGTTAAAGTTCAATATAGTAGGCTAAGCTAAGCTTTGCTAAGCTAGAACAGAGGATTTTTGGACTTGTAGATTTGTGAACCTCATCCTGTAAACATTCATGTTTCTACATGTTAAACAAGCTACGAGGATGAGGGAAGGGGATGTTCCCTCCATTCTGGATGTTATATTTACAAGAGGAAGAGATATTTATCATTCAGTACCTCTCTCCCTTGGGTAAAAGTGACCATGTCTTTTTGGGAATAAAGTATGCAATGCATTATAATCTGTTAGAAAATAAGCTTGAAGCAGTTGAAAAACCTGATTTGTGGAAAAGTCATTATGGGAAACTCAGATATTTCCTTAAGGAATTTGACAAACACTTGCTGTTAGGACATGAAGTAAATGAGATGTATGTCAAGTTTTGTGAAATATATGATAAAGGCACAACAAAATTTATTCCAAAGGAGAGATGCAGAACTAGGAAAAGGAGATTTGTTTATAGATGTCATCTGGATTTTTCTGAGTTTCGGAGTTTCCGTGATATTTTCTATTTTGATCAAAATATGTATAATGTTAATATTGATAAATGAGCTTTCCTGTTGTCACGTGGGGGTGGGCGGTCCGGGGCTCTGCTAACACTCGGCTGCTAGGGGCTCAAAGGCCCAAATACTCAGCCCCTCCGACTCCCTGGATTCACCGGAGTCTCCTTGGTCACACAAGAGAGGACCAACAATGCCCACCTCCGCAGGTCTTTGCTTCCACCACAAAGGGGTGCCACTGATTCACCCTGGAAGCCCTTCAGTCAAACACGGGGAAACTGCTGTTAACAGTTCCGGCCTAGACCCGTGGGGGAGTGAAGGAAGACTCAGGATTACCTATAACCATACCCTCCCTGAGTCTTGCCTGCCAGACAATAAAAGGTTGCAGGAACTCCTTTCCCGCCTGTCTTCTCTATCTTCCTCTTAGCAAGGTCGCCAGCTGGGTTATTATATCTGCACCCCAGCAATGCAGTTCAGTGGGTGTATTATATATTGTTTGTAGCCAGAAATGTATGCTCATAGAGAAATATCATAAATGGAGGCACACTCAAACACAGTAATAAAATGTGTGGCTTTACTGATGCAAATTACATGAACACACACACACAATCACAAGTAATACATGAATATGGAATATGGATAATGGGTCTGGAGATCGTCAGCCTCTTCTTCCACGACCTCCAACACTCCTTCAACTGGGCAGGAAGACAGGAGTCTCACACTCTCACAGGAGGGCCTCTTCACCACGTCGGCACCTCTTCTTCACTGTCCTGCCATCCATACACACTGTCCTCTCTGACAGTCCTGGACACAAGCTGCTTTGCAGCCTATTCTACTATTAAAGTAATAAAGTCTTGCTGCCACAGACACAAGTAAATATTGTGGCCTAACTAGCCTACTCATACAAGGGGTGATGGGAGGGAAAATGATCTACCTTACATTCCTGGCTCACGATGCCTGTCCCTCGATGGTGTGAGGTTCCCACGCTTCCTTGGGTCGATCCTTGACGATCCAGGACGTTCCACAGGTCCTCAGGTGTCGTGAAGCCTTCACGTCGTCGCCGTTCCAATCCCTGAGATTCAGCTGCCCCAATCCTGGTTCATCGATGGGCGCTGAGCTAGTCACTATTTTTCCCCACACTTGCCTCTCCCACAGGGCGTTGCTCTGTGTCCTAGGCACTGTGTCGTCCTTCCAAGATTCTCAGTGGATGTGACCCCAGTCACAGTTAGGCCAGCCCGCCCACTTCCAGACCTCAACGTCCAGCCAGCGGCGCCGCCCAGCGTCGTCGCCGACTATTTTCCAAGTTTGGCCTCCTCTGCTCACTGAACTTGGTTCCTCTTTTGCTTCCCAGAAGCGCAGGGTCTCCAATGACTATAATGGGGCTGCGATGACCAGCTCAATCCACTGATCAAGGCTTGCAGAGCCTCCAATCCTTGAGAGCAGACCGAGGCGCGTCCTGTCGCTTCCACGGTCAGCACAGCTCTGACGTTGGCGCCGCCCGGGGCACTCGGTGACGTCATGGCGGGCCCTGATTTGTCACCCACGACCTACGTCGGCCAATCCGCGATCGGCTTGTGTCCCTTCCAAAAGGTCATATCTGCCGTAGGGGATACTGTTTCATTTTATAACAGGGCGCCAATTTTCCTTTATTTACGACTTATAATATAACTCCCTTCCATTAAATGGCAGCCGGTCTGGTCGCCACATATGTCAATAGACTCCCTGAAACTCAGAGAATCAGTAGGGAGAGCTGATATGACTCTTTAAGCCGGCAAACGAAAGAAATAGGAGAGGGCACCGTAACACTGTCTACTTAGGTAATGATTCCAAAGATCGTCCTTCCTTTCCTCCCGGGAATCTGGATGTAGCAGGTGCTCAATTGTCAAAAGTGAAAAATTTGTTTTGTCATCCGAATGCACCATATCGGTAAATTTTTTAATAATAATTTAAAAATAGTAAATGGCACTATTTTTGCAAAATCATTACAAGATCTATTATTCTAATAGGGGTTTGATAAAATACAGTAGAATGCCTACTGGTTTTACCTGTAATAGGGTTTGATATAGTTGATTATGGATATATTGTAATGAAATGCTCCTATTGTTAAGAAACACTTTTTTAAAAAGAGTCTTTTGTAATGAGCAGCTCTGAAAATCAGTTGATTACAGATAATGCTACATAATACACTTAATGTGTGTATATGTTACCACAAGTGAGGTACATAAAGGTATTTATGAGTAAGATGTAATTGTGTCTTTGACACTGATAAAATTAAGTACTGTGGTTTCATATACTGAAAATTAGCTAAAAATATATACTGTACAAGTAAATAAATTTTACCTTGCACCGAGATCCACCAAGCCTGTATGGTGTGCGTTTCAGTATTTCGGAAATCTGGAACGATCTGGAATCTCTTATCTGCAATGAAACAATACATATTATTGCACTTACCAAAACATGGATGAATGTAGAAAATAGAGAACTATTAGATGAATATCAAATAAATGGATTTAATCTATTTCACACAGATAGATATATTAGACAAGGAGAGGGAGTAGCCATGTATGTTAGGTAATATTTGAAATGTAGTCTCGAAAAGACTACATTTCAACAGAAACGTGCCACACACCAGTCACAAGACTGAACCTCATCGAGGCCAAACATCTAAACGAGAGCATGAACGA
The DNA here is from genome assembly GCF_040958095.1 of Procambarus clarkii. Classification (NCBI taxonomy): domain Eukaryota; kingdom Metazoa; phylum Arthropoda; class Malacostraca; order Decapoda; family Cambaridae; genus Procambarus; species Procambarus clarkii. The sequence continues at coordinate 13,979,002 of NC_091225.1, read as the reverse complement.
GTAAGAAATAATACTTTAACACCAGGCATCATACACACAATGAATGCACCTGCAGACACACAACGAGCACTATCAACATAGCAAAGATTACTCCATAAAAAAAAATCATTAAATATGATTGACAATGAGATGAAATAATGCACAGTATGTCAATTTTGTGAAATTTTTTCATTACTGAACTAGGTTTTCAATGCTTACATTTGTTATTCTTGGCATTCTTTGCTTCATATCTGAAGCTTCGTTTTAAGTTTCCACTTCAGACGTGTCTTCCGCAGCTATGCTTCTCCGGTTTGCAGCATCGAAATCATCTGCAATAGCTGAATATAATTAATAATATATCAGTGAGATATATATTTATCATTACCTAGTAGTAGTGAACACTAAGAAATAACATAAATCAGCTTTCTAAAGAGATGTTTAATAATATGACACACATGATTTGGAACTTATAACTGGGTTAAGTACTTTGCACATAAGTCTCAAGGAGCCATTAGGAAACCCTGCTTGTGATTAAAATATTATGCTGTTTTTATATACTGTGTGTGCAGCACAGTACCTCGCCTTTCCATACACCAGCACTGGCTCTCACCTCTCAATACACCACCACTGGCCCTCACCTCTCAATACACCAGTACTGTCCCTCACCTCTCAATACACCACCACTGCCCCTCACCTCTCAATACACCAGCACTGCCCCTCGCCTCTCAATACACCACCACTGCCCCTCACCTCTCAATACACCACCACTGCCCCTCACTTCTCAATACACCACCACTGCCCCTCGCCTCTCAATACACCACCACTGCCCCTCACCTCTCAATACACTACTGCCCCTCACCTCTCAATACACCACCACTGCCCCTCACCTCTCAATACACCAGCACTGCCCCTCACCTCTCAATACACCAGCACTGCCCCTCGCCTCAATACACCACCACTGCCCCTCACTTCTCAATACACCAGCACTGCCCCTCACCTCTCAATACACCAGCACTGCCCCTCGTCTCTCAATACACCACCACTGCCCCTCACCTCTCAATACACCACCAATGCCCCTCACCTCTCAATACACCACCACTGCCCCTCACCTCTCAATACACCACCACTGCCCCTCACCTCTCAATACACCACCACTGCCCCTCACCTCTCAATACACCACCACTGCCCCTCACTTCTCAATACACCACCACTGCCCCTCACCTCTCAATACACCAGCACTGCCCCTCACCTCTCAATACACCAGCACTGCCCCTCACCTCTCAATACACCACCACTGCCCCTCACCTCTCAATACAGCACCACTGCCCCTCACCTCTCAATACACCACCACTGCCCCTCACCTCTCAATACACCACCACTGCCCCTCACTTCTCAATACACCACCACTGCCCCTCACCTCTCAATACACCACCACTGCCCCTCACCTCTCAATACACCAGCACTGCCCCTCACCTCTCAATACACCACCACTGCCCCTCACCTCTCAATACAGCACTGCCCCTCACCTCTCAATACACCAGCACTGTCCCTCACTTCTCAATACACCACCACTGCTCCTCAGCTCTTAATACACCAGCACTATAGCCAGCACCAGAATCTAATAATATTATAAAATATAAGTGTTTACTTACGATAATATTTGCGTGATTGCATGAAGCGTTTGTCTTCTTACTGACTGCACGGACCACAAACTGACCGCTTTGTTGACAAGACACTCCGTACATTGACAACATCGCACACTAATATTTTTACCACTTCGGACACCAGCTTTCGACGTTTCGCATATGTGTACGTGTTCCATATTAAAACGACAATATAATGCTATTAACAATTAAAATCTTCTATTTAACAGGCATATAGTTATTAAATAAAGTTTAGTGATGTAATAGACATAATCCGGAGTTGGTAAGGACGCCGCCCGCCAGCGTAAACACAACACACCCGAATGCCCACAAACACAATACAACGCACAAAACACAACACTTCTGTCAGTTTTTGGATAAACTCCTTTTATATTTATTATGTGAGAGTTATACTTGTATAAAATGATAACTATTATAGGTAAGCGCCTAATATTTAATATTAATCAATAAAAAAGAAGTCAGAAGCCACACGCCTGTCTGTACATGTCTTTTGTGTAAAAGTATTTTGGGCGCTCATGTACTTGTGCGCTAGCTGGCGTTCACAACTGTTCTCGCCTACAAGCATTAGAATTAAACAAACGAATATATTTTTTCATTTATATACAAGAAGAGAAGGCTGCCCTTGAGTCTGTAATATTCATCTGATCACTGGTCTCCCATTTGTTCCTCATTGATTTATCTTACTATTATTGAATGTCAATAACCGTATTATGAAATTTCAATTTCTTCTATTTCTTTCTTTATTATGCACCCCATACCCATCCCGTGGGCGGTGGTGTAAAGGATTATAGAGGCACATAATCGGTTCAGGAACTGAACCCTCTAGTTCGTTTAGCTAAGCAAACAACAATGTTTGACGCTAGTTACAAAATTATTAATGTTGTATACACATGTACACACACTCATACATACATGTACATATATATATATATATATATATATATATATATATATATATATATATATATATATATATATATATATATATATATATATATATATATATATATATATATATATATATATATATATATCTATATATATATATATATATATATATATATATATATATATATATATATATATATATATATATATATATATATATATATATATATATGTCGTACCTAGTAGCCAGAACTCACTTCTGAGCCTACTATTCAAGGCCCGATTTGCCTAATAAGCCAAGTTTTCATGAATTAATGTTTTTTCGTCTACCTAACCTAACCTAACCTAGCTTTTTTTGGCTACCTAACCTAATCTTACCTATAAATATAGGTTAGGTTAGGTAGGGTTGGTTAGGTTCGGTCATATATCTACGTTAATTTTAACTCCAATAAAAAAAAGAGAGAGAGAGAGAGAGAGAGAGAGAGAGAGAGAGAGAGAGAGAGAGAGAGAGAGAGAGAGAGAGAGAGAGAGAGAGAGAGAGAGAGAGAGAGAGAGAGAGAGAGAGAGAGAGAGAGAGAGAGAGAGAGAGAGAGAGAGAGAGAGAGAGAGAGAGAGAGAGAGAGAGAGATGAGAGAGAGAGAGAGAGAGAGAGAGAGAGAGAGAGAGAGAGAGAGAGAGAGAGAGAGAGAGAGAGAGAGAGAGAGAGAGAGAGAGAGAGAGAGAGAGAGAGAGAGAGAGAGAGAGAGAGAGAGAGAGAGAGAGAGAGAGAGAGAGAGAGAGAGAGAGAGAGAGAGAGAGAGAGAGAGAGAGAGAGAGAGAGAGAGAGAGAGAGAGAGAGAGAGAGAGAGAGAGAGAGAGAGAGAGAGAGAGAGAGAGAGAGAGAGAGAGAGAGAGAGAGAGAGAGAGAGAGAGAGAGAGAGAGAGAGAGAGAGAGAGAGAGAGAGAGAGAGAGAGAGAGAGAGAGAGAGAGAGAGAGAGAGAGAGAGAGAGAGAGAGAGAGAGAGAGAGAGAGGAGAGAGAGAGAGAGAGAGAGAGAGAGAGAGAGAGAGAGAGAGAGAGAGAGAGAGAGAGAGAGAGAGAGAGAGAGAGAGAGAGAGAGAGAGAGAGAGAGAGAGAGAGAGAGAGAGAGAGAGAGAGAGAGAGAGAGAGAGAGAGAGAGAGAGAGAGAGAGAGAGAGAGAGAGAGAGAGAGAGAGAGAGAGAGAGAGAGAGAGAGAGAGAGAGAGAGAGAGAGAGAGAGAGAGAGAGAGAGAGAGAGAGAGAGAGAGAGAGAGAGAGAGAGAGAGAGAGAGAGCCCTCACCTCTCTATTGACACAAAATATTGAAATATTGACACAAAAGCATATCAGAATAATACACAATAAAGAAACAAGGATTACTAGATACATGAGAATAGCATTTCAGGGTCATACATTGGTTCACTGAAGCACAATATGAGGATCATTTCGAGGAAAAGTTTCAAGGAATAATGCAGTAGAAAATGCACTCAATACAACACTGCACTCTGCCCGAAACGCTTTGCGTAATAGTGGCTTTAGGCATTGTATGTACTAGCTCCTATCTATAAAGCCAACAAACTTTGTAAAATCTCTTTATGTATGTACCTTTGCCTAAATAAAAATTATTATTATTATTATTATTATTATTATTATTATTATAACAACCATGATATCAAATGATATCTAAGATTACAATGTTAAATATTAAGTAATATGGCTTAGGTACAAATATTGGGGGATTGAGTAGCACTAGATACAGTGTGAAGATAAAGCCCATGGTAGAAAACTATGAAGATGAAATTAGATACTTTTTGGTTTTATTTTTGAATATGGCAAAAGTTGGTCAGCTTTTCAAATCATTAGGGAGTAAGTTCCATAGACTAGGTCTCTTTATTTACATACAGTGTTTACATAGATTAAGTTTGACTCTGGGGATATCAAAGAGATATTTATGTCTGGTGTGGTGGGCATGTGTTCTGTTACATCTGTCCAGGAAGAGTTTCAGAACAGGGTTTGCACTTAGAAAAAGGGTTTTATAAACGTAATTTACACAGGAGAATGTGTGAACTGAATTTATGTTTAGCATGTTTAGGGATTTAAACAGAGGAGCTGTGTGTTGTCTGAAAGTAGAGTTAGTTATTGTCCTGATAGCAGATTTTTGCTGGATGATGATGGGCTTGAGGTAGTTTGCAGAGGTTGAACCCCAAGCATAGCTACCATAAGTACTAAGATAGAGATAGATAAGTGCATAATAGAGTGAGAGGAGAGCAGAGTAGGGTACATAATATCTGATCTTAGAGAGTATCTTAGAGAGTATACCAATTGTTTTAGAAACCTTTTTAGTTATGTGTTGTATATGGGTGCTGAAGTTGCGTCTCTTGTCTAAGTACAGGCCAAGGAACTTTCCATCATTTTTATTGCTAATGTTTACATTATCTATCTGAAGCTGAATTGCATTTGTTGATTTGCTTCCAAATAAGATGTAGTAGGTCTTTTCTATGTTTATTGTGAGTTTGTTGGTTGACATCCACAAGTAGACTTTTTTTTAATTAATTGTTTACAACCTTATTTAACATGAGTGGGTTGGGGTCAAAGTAGATGAGTAGTATCATCAGCAAACAATATAGGTTTAAGTATGTTAGAGACATTAGGGAGATCATTGATGTATATAAGAAACAGGAGGGTCCTAGGATGCTGCCCTGTGGCACCCATACAGTTATTGGTAGAGTGGGAGAGGTTATATCATTGATGGCTACATATTGGTGTCTGTTACTAAGATAGGATCGGATATAGTTCAGGGCAAGACCACGGATTCCATATTGGTGGAGTTTAAGTAAGAGGTAGTTATGGTTAACAGTATCAAAAGCCTTTCTCAGGTCAATGAAGAGTCCAATTGGAAACTCACTTTTGTCGAGGGCTGAGAAGATTAAGTCAAGCAGACTAACAATACCATCATTGGTACTCTTTTGGGAGCGGAAGCCAAACTGACAAGGACTTAGTATATTGAATTTTATAAGGGAGTAGAGCTGTTTGTAAAAAAAAAAATAAAATATTTGTCATAATATAGGTAGATTTGATATGGGTCTGTAATTATTTATGTCTGCCGTGTTACCTCCTTTATGAACTGGCGTTACTCTTGCTTTTTTAAAGATATCAGGGAAGGTATGATACTCTAGGGATTTATTGAACAGCAATGCTATGGGTGGTACAAGGGCGTGGGGGGCACTCCTGTATACCATCGATGGTATTTCACTAATGTTCCCAGCTTTGGTTTTTAGCGAGTGAATGATGGACACAACATCTGGAGGGCTGACCGGAGAGAGAAGAGAGTTTGGATAGCTGCCTGAAAGATATGTGGTAACATATGTCTGAGTCTCTGGGATTTTTCGGGCAAGGTTAGCACCAATCGATGAAAAGAAGCTATTAAATTCAGTTGTTGTTTCAAGATCTGTTGCAGGTACTCACCTAGTTGTACTCACCTAGTTGTGCTTGCGGGGGTTGAGCTCTGGCTCTTTGGTCCCGCCTCTCAACCGTCAATCAACAGGTGTACAGGTTCCTGAGCCTATTGGGCTCTATCATATCTACACTTGAAACTGTGTATGGAGTCAGCCTCCACCACATTACTTCCAAATGCATTCCATTTGTCAACCACTCTAACACTGAAAAAGTTCTTTCTAATATCTCTGTGGCTCATTTGGGCACCCAATTTCCACCTGTGTCCCCTAGTGCGTGTGCCCCTTGTGTTAAATAGCCTGTCTTTATCAACCCTGTCGATTCCCTTGCGAATCTTGAATGTGGTGATCATGTCCCTTACTAACTCTTCTGTCTTCCAACGAAGTGAGGTTTAATTCCCGTAGTATCTCCTCGTAGCTCATAGCTCTCAGCTCGGGTACTAGTCTGGTGGCAAACCTTTGAACCTTTTCCAGTTTAGTCTTATGCTTGACTAGATATGGACTCCATGCTGGAGCTGCATACTCCAGGATTGGTCTGACATATGTGGTATATAATGTTTTGAAAGATTCCTTACACAAGTTTCTAAAGGTCGTTCTTATGTTAGCCAAAATGGCATATGGTGCTGATGTTATCCTCTTGATATGAGCTTCAGGGGACAGGTCTGGCGTGATAACCCCAGGTCTTTCTCTCTCTCTCTGACTCTTGAAGTATTTCATCTCACAAATGATACCTTGTATTTGGTCTCCTGCTTCCTGTCCCTATCTTCATTACATTACATTTGCTTGGGTTAAACTCTAACAGCCATTTCTTCGATCATTCCTGCAGCTTGTCCAGGTCTTCTTGAAGCCTCAAGCTGTCCCTCTCTGTCTTAACCCTTCTCATAATTTTGGCGTCGTCAGCAAACATTGAGAGGAATGAGTCTATACCCTCTGGGAGATCATTTACGTATATCAAACAGGATAGGTCCGAGTACAGAGCCCTGTGGGACTCAACTGGTGACTTCACGCCATTCTGAGGTCTCACCTCTCTCTGTAACTCTCTGCTTCCTATTGCTTAGGTACTCCCTTATCCACTGGAGCGTTCTACCAGTTACTCCTGCCTGTTTTTCCAGCTTATGCATCAACCTTTTATGGGGTACTGTGTCGAAGGCTTTCCGACAGTCCAAAAAATGCAGTCCGCCCATCTTTCTCTTTCTTGCTTAATCTTTGTTACCTGATTGTAGAATTCTATCAAGCTCTAAGGCAAGATTTACCCTCCCTGAACCCATGTTGATGGGTTGTCACGAAGTCTCTTCTCTCCAGATGTGTTACTAGGTTTTTTCTCACAATCTTCTCCATCACCTTGCATGGTATACAAGTTAAGGACACTGGTCTGTAGTTCAGTGCCTCTTGTCTGTCTCCCTTTTTGTATATTGGTACTACATTAGCAGTCTTCCATATTTCTGGTAGGTCTCCCGTTTCCAGTGACCTACTGTACACTATGGAGAGTGGCAAGCAAAGTGCTCCTGCACACTCTTTCAATACCCATGGCGAGATTCCGTCCGGCCTAACAGCTTTTCTCACATCCAGCTCCAATAGGTGCTTCTTGACCTCATCTCTTGTAATTTCGAACCTTTCCAAGGTCACCTGGTTTGCTGCCACCTCTCCTAGCGCCGTGACTTCTCCCTGTTCTATTGTAAAGACCTCCTGAAACCTTTTGTTGAGTTCTTCACACACCTCTTTGTCAATCTCTGTGTACCTGTCCGCGCCCATCCTAAGTTTCATCACCATTCATCACATTGGTGTTCCTCAGGGCAGCATACTTGGCCCTCTCCTCTTTCTCATCTACATTAATGACCTTCCAAATGCCTCCCAACACCTCAAACCAATTCTATTTGCTGACGACACAACCTTCATTTACTCCAGTCCTGACCCCCTTGCTCTAAATGCCACAGTAAATACTGAGCTAGAGAAAGTCCATCTTTGGCTAACCGCCAACAAACTCACCCTTAACATTGACAAAACGTTTTATATTCTGTTTGGCAATAAATCCTCTAATCAGATAAATCTCAAAATAAACAATACCCAAATTTGTAACAAATTAGATGGCAAATTCCTTGGCGTTCTCATCGACCACAAGCTGAATTTCCAGGGTCACATTCTAAATATATCAAAAAAAGTTTCAAAAACTGTTGGCATTCTTTCTAAGATCAGATATTATGCACCCCGCCCTGCCCTGGTTACTCTCTATTACTCCCTCATCTATCCATACCTCAACTATGGTATTTGTGCTTGGGGTTCTACTACCCAAAATCATTTACGTCCTCTTATTACCCAACACAAAGCTGCTATTAGGACAATATCCAACTCTGGCCCCAGACATTTGTGTATTATACATATATAAAACGCTGAACTGTAATGCCAATCCTGACCTCAAAAGCTTCATAGAAGGTTGTAACAGAACCCATGAGCACCACACCAGAAATAAATACAGTTTTGATATTCCTAGAGTACGACTTAATCAAACTAGAAATGCTCTACAAATCAAGGGACCCAGAATGTGGAATGACCTTCCCAACCATGTTAAAGACTGTACCTCTCTCAACCAGTTTAAGATAAAAACTAAACACTACCTAATAAATTCCCTGTAACCTACCTCACTCCTCTATTGTGAACCCATGTCTGTAATTTTTTTTGTTTAATCAACACTGTTTGTCAACCTATTGTATTTGTGCTGCTTTTTCAGTCATGTTCCCCCTTTTTTTTATCTTTATTTGTATTTGTTCTCAACACTTTTTATTCTTTATGCTCAATTAGTATTAAGTTCTAGATATTAATGTTTTTCTTGCCCGAAACGCATTGCGTAATAGTGGCTTTAGGCATTGTATGTACTAGCTCTATCTATATATCAATCCATTAATGTAACATCACTTGTATGTATGTATGTACCTTACCTGAATAAACATATTTATTTATTTATTTATTTTATTTATTTACCTGTTCCTTCACTGTTGTCTTCCTCCTGATGTGACTGTGTAGTAGCTTTGGTTCGGTCTTGCCTTTATTAGCTATATCATTTTCATACCTTTTCTCAGCTTCTCTTCTCACACTAACATACTCGTTCCTGGTTCTCTGGTATCTCTCTCTACTTTCTGGTGTTCTGTTATTACGGAAGTTTCTCCATGCCCTTTTGTTCAGCACCTTTGCTTTCATACATTCCCTATTAAACCACGGATTCTTCTTTTGCTGGTGTATAACTATCCTTGGAGATTTTTTATTTTATTATGTAAATGTTGTTTAGCTTCTAGGATGTTAGAGATCTCTCTCCATGTGCTTTTCATGTTGCCTTTTGCTTCTTTGAATCTATTCTCGTAATAGGAACGCCTTGCTTTTCTTATTATCCTGGTAAGCACTAATGAGTACCTCTTTACTACTTCCTTTCCAACTAGGCCAATCCTAAGTTTTTTTCATATTCATGTTTCTTGTCGATTGCTTTAAGCGAGTATGGCCAATACGCAACCTCGCCAGAGCAGTTTCCCACCGCCGGTTACGGTGGTAGGAGGATGGCCACGAGGAAACACAACATTTAAGAGTACGTAGTTTGTTAAAAGTAACAGACGACCAAGAAGCCTGCCAACGGGTAAGGATGGAGGAATGGATAACCGGGTAAAAGTCGGAATATGGAATACCTTTACGAGAGATAGGACAAGAGCGGACAGCTTCCTTGGCGGCAGCATCCGCACGCTCATTTAAAGACACACCAATATGACTGGGAACCCAACAAAACTCAACCGACTTAAACTTATTGTGAACAAGAAACAGCCAATGCTGGATCTCGACAAATACCTCAATACCTGCTTGGGGTTCTACTACCCAAAATCATTTACGTCCTCTTATTACCCAACACAAAGCTGCTATTAGGACAATATCCAACTCTGGCCCCAGACATCACTCGGTACCCTTACTCAAATCTCTGAATATGTTAGATATTAAGTCACTGCACATTCTCTCTTGTGTATTATACATATATAAAACGCTGAACTGTAATGCCAATCCTGACCTCAAAAGCTTCATAGAAGGTTGTAACAGAACCCATGAGCACCACACCAGAAATAAATACAGTTTTGATATTCCTAGAGTACGACTTAATCAAACTAGAAATGCTCTACAAATCAAGGGACCCAGAATGTGGAATGACCTTCCCAACCATGTTAAAGACTGTACCTCTCTCAACCAGTTTAAGATAAAAACTAAACACTACCTAATAAATTCCCTGTAACCTACCTCACTCCTCTATTGTGAACCCATGTCTGTAATTTTTTTTTGTTTAATCAACACTGTTTGTCAACCTATTGTATTTGTGCTGCTTTTTCAGTCATGTTCCCCTTTTTTTTTTATCTTTATTTGTATTTGTTCTCAACACTTTTTATTCTTTATGCTCAATTAGTATTAAGTTCTAGATATTAATGTTTTTCTTGCCCGAAACGCATTGCGTAATAGTGGCTTTAGGCATTGTATGTACTAGCTCTATCTATATATCAATCCATTAATGTAACATCACTTGTATGTAGGTATGTACCTTACCTGAATAAACATATTTATTTATTTATATTTATTATTTTTTTTTAACTACGGGATGAACCGGATTAAAGGACCCGAGAGCCATGAGGGCACTACGAGAGTCAACAACAACCACAAAGGAAGACTGACAACGAGAAAGCAGGAGACGAAGAGCATAGAGAATAACATAAAGCTCCTCTGTAAATATGCTACTCTCCAGAGGTAAGCGAAACATATAAGAGCGATCAGGAAAAACAACAGAGTAGCCAATGCACCGTCCGCAGACTTAGACCCATCGGTGAAGACAGAAACGGAGCGGGAGTGAGAAGAAAAGTGCTCAAGGAAAAGGCATTTTAGAACCGTAGGAGGGGTAATAGCTTTAGTGACGCGGGTCAAGGACGTACAAAACTGCGGAAGGGGGACTCTCCACGGGGGCAAAGAAGGAACAACACGAGGAGAAACATTAGAAACACGAACGGAAAGAGAATCCTGTAAGCGAGATAACCGGACAGACAGAGGGAGGTGGTGAAGAGGAACATGAACTGCAGGAGGGGTAAAAGTTAAAGCACGACAGAGGCGAGAGGAAGGATGTTGCAAGGACCGAACAAGATAGCGAAGACAGTAGCGATCACGGCGGTCCTGGAGAGACAGGAAGCCAGTGTCAACATACAAGCTAAGGACGGGAGTCGAACAAAAGGCACCAAAACGAAACGCATTGCGTAATAGTGGCTTTAGGCATTGTATGTACTAGCTCTATCTATATATCAATCCATTAATGTAACATCACTTGTATGTATATACCTTACCTGAATAAACATCTGAATCTGAATCAGAACTGAGGCGCAGCCCAGTATGGTGCAAAGCATCCAGACGGTGAAGAGCAGAGGAGTGAGCAGGGCAACCATATTCGAGCGTAGACAGGACGAGAGAGGAATGCTAAGCAAGGACAGCGCGCCTATCCGCTCCCCAAGAAGTATGGGACAATACTCGAAGGAGGGTAAGGGCCTTAGAGCACTCAACACGGAGGTAAGAAATGCTCTACAAATCAAGGGACCCAGAATGTGGAATGACCTTCCCAACCATGTTAAAGACTGTACCTCTCTCAACCAGTTTAAGATAAAAACTAAACACTACCTAATAAATTCCCTTTAACCTACCTCACTCCTCTATTGTCAACCCATGTCTAATTTTTTTTTTGTTTAATCAACACTGTTTGTCAACCTATTGTATTTGTGCTGCTTTTTCAGTCATTTCCCCCCTTTTTTTATCTTTATTTGTATTTGTTCTCAACACTTTTTATTCTTTATGCTCAATTAGTATTAAGTTCTAGATATTAATGTTTTTCTTGTCCGAAACGCATTGCGTAATAGTGGCTTTAGGCATTGTATGTACTAGCTCTATCTATATATCAATCCATTAATGTAACATCACTTGTATGTATGTATGTACCTTACCTGAATAAACATATTTATTTATTATATTTATTTTATAAGAGATATGGGGAGACCAAGACAAACGAGTGACAAGGAATAACCCCAAAAGCTTTGCGGAATCTTTGTACTCAAGGGGATGACCATAAAGTGACAAAGAGGGACGAAGAACGACCCGTTTCCGAGTAAAAGACATGGCACAAGTCTTAGAAGTAGAGAACTTGAAGCCATGATCGGTGGTCCAAGACGACACGGCATCAATCGCAAGTTGAAGCCGGCGCTGAAGGAGAGGCGAATCATCACCCTGACAGCAAAGAGTAAGATCATCGACATAGAGAGCGGAGAAGACACCTGAAGGAAGAGAGAAAAGAAGACCATTGAGGGCAACCAGAAAAAGAGTAGTGCTCAGAACACTACCCTGGGGCACACCTTCGTATTGCTGAAAAGAGCAGAGAGAGCGGTACCAAGGCGCACCCGAAAGGAACGACGAGAGAGGAAGCTGCGAATAAAGAGAGGGAGATGACCACGAAGGCCAAAAGAATGAAGCTGGGATAGAATATGATATCGCCAAGTGGTGTCGTAAGCCTTTTCCAGGTCAAAAAGGACGGCAACGGTCCTCGCCGCAAAAGCAGTACGAATATAGACCTCCAAGTTCACCAGGACATCTGTCGTGCTGCGGCACTTGCGGAAACCAAATTGAGAAGGGGAGAGGAGGTGATGGTGTTCCAGGAATCACATCAGACGAACGTTAACCATACGTTCAAAGAGTTTGCAGACACAACTCGTGAGGGCAATAGGGCGAAAGTCCTTAGGGGAAGTTCCCAGAGACCCTGGTTTGCAAACAGGGAGGACAACGGCATCAAGCTAGTCCTCAGGGACTGACGACGACTCCCAGATCCGATTATACAGACTCAGTAAATACTGAGACGTGCACGGAGGGAGATAACGAAGCATCTCATAATGAATACCATCAGAGCCCGCCGCCGTAGAACCGCAGAGGGCCAGGGCAGAACGAAGTTCAGAGAGAGAGAAGGGATTGTTATAGGGAAGTCGAAGACGAGTGCAGAAATCTAAAGGACGAGACTCAAGGACAGGTTTACGAAGAAGGGAAGATTGGGGAAGATGAAGACCAGAGCTAACAGAAGAAAAGTGAGAACCCAGTTCGGTAGCGACCTGCAACCGGTCCGCCACAAGAGTACCATGGAGGTGAAGGACTGGGGAAACATCTGGAACGAACTTACCCGCTATCTTGCGGATACGCTTCCAGATCTGTGGCAGAGGAGTTTCGGACGTAATTGTGGAGACGTAAGAAGCCCAACATTCACGTTTAGCCGTACGGATGGCCCTACGGGCCACCGCACTCGCTTTCCGAAAGAAAAGAAAAGAATCGGTCGTCTGCCGACGGCGGTGCCTCTTCCAGGCTGCATGCTTACAGCGGACAGCCCGAGCACAGTCCGCATTCAACCAGGGAACGCACTTCCGTGGACCCAGAGAGGAAGAGCGAAGAATAGAGCAGAGGGCAACGTCGAAGACAGTGTCATGAAAAAGGGGGAGAGCGCGAGGGAGAGGCAGAAGGGAGAGGTCAGAGAGAGCAGCACTGAGGGTAAATAGGTTCCAGTCCGCTTTAGCAAACTGCCACATAGGAAAAGAGAAGGAATGGCGAAACGAGAAAAAGGAAACAAGGATGGGGAAATGATCACTGCCATGGAGGTCATCAAGAACCTGCCACGTGAAATCTAAGTAAAGAGAAGAAGAGCAGAGAGAAAGATCAAGACAGGAAAAGGGTGCGAGTCCGAGAGTCCAAATGAGTGGGCTCACCAGAATTCAGAAGAGACAGGGATGAAGAGAGGAGAAACGGCTCAAGAAGGCGACCCCGGGTATACGCCAGAACGTCACCCCAAAGAGAATGACGACAATTGAAGTCACCCAGCAGGAGCACAGGCTCCGGCAAGGAGTCCAAGAGGTGTTTCAAATCAGGAAGAGAAAGCGGGACACTCGGGAGAGATAAATGGAACAAACTGTGTACCATTTCCCCACAAAGATACGAGCAGCAGAACAATGGAGAGGCAAAGGAAAAAGGAACAAAGGGAACATCAGCGCGAATCAAGAGAGCAGAAGAATTAGGAGCCCCAGCAACGGCTGGGGGGATAGGGGGTGAGAGAAAGGAATAGCCACGAAAACGACCAGGACGAGCACCAAGCATCGGCTCCTGGAGACATACACAAAGGGGCGAAAACCGCGAAATCAGAAGTTGGAGTTCGAGGAAATTGGCGTAATAACCTCGAACGTTCCATTGAAGAATAGACATCGAGGAGAAGAGAAAGGACAACAACAGAGAACAAGGAAGAAACAAAGGCGAAAGAGCAACACAGCACGTTAAAGAATATCAGGGTCGGGATCAGGGTCAGCAAAGTCAGGGTTAGGGGGCATGGGTAAACTGAGCAAAGACGGAGCGAAGGAAGCGGGAGAACAGACCAGAGGCGGGCGGGCGGGGTCCGGAGGAGGAGGAGGAAGAGGAGGAAGAGGAGGAGACAACGGAGAGGAGCAGTCAAGGACAGCAGCAGGAAGAGGGGTAGTAGAAAGAGGGGAGCGCACCTCAGCAAGAGCAGCAACCGAAAGGGAAGCAGGGGCCAAAGAAACCTCCATAGCAGGAACAGGGGGCGCAATCACTGAAATGGGAGGGGAAGGAGCGATAGAGGCAAAAGTAGGGGCTGAGGAAGAAAGCGAAGCCTTCTTACCCGCCGGGGAGAAGGAAGGAGAGGAGCCAGGCTTACGATTCTGACTTAAAGAGACCGGTGTCCCAGCAACTACGTACTGGGCAACGGATTCCAGTGTCTCAACAGGAGAAGCTGAACGAGAGCACACACGACGGCCGTTAGGAGAGCGATGGACATCCGCCTGCACCGACAGGCGGCGGGGAGAGCCAATAGACGAAGGAAGAGGATGGGAAGGAGGATCGGAGGGAGACGAGGAAGAAGACACAGGAGACACGACAGACCGGGTAGAAAGAAGGGGAACCCCAGACAGAGGACCAGGAGGGGGCCCCTTCGGGACAGAACTCAAAGGAACAGAGGAGGGGGCAGTGGGCGTATCAGGGTCCAAGGCCTGGAAACGGTTGTGAGTCTGAGGAAGGAGGGAACGACGAGGAGAGGAAGAGCGCAACACGCGAGCATAGGAGATGTTAGTATAAGGCGGGAGCCGGCGAACCTGGCGCCTCGCCTCAGGAAAAGATAAACGCTCCCGGTGCTTCAGGTTGAGGACGGCTGCCTCAAGCTTGTAATGGACACAGGCACGGGAGAAGGTAGGATGGGCCTCACCGCAGTTGAGGCAGCGAGCTTGGGGAGAAGTGCACTCCGACTTAGAGTGACCTTCACCCCCACACAAAGGACAGAGAGAGACAGTCCCAGAGCAGCGGAGGGCACCATGCCCAAACCTCCAGCACTTGTTACAAAGTCGAGGAGAAGGAATATACTCCTGGACAGAGCACCTAGCACCAGCAAGAATGACAGAGGATGGAAGGGTCCTACCATCAAAGGTGATCTTCACAACGCGAAGGGGTTGACGGCGACGACCATGAGGGGGACGAGTAAACGAGTCAACCTGGAGGACAGAATGGCCTTGGGCATCAAGGATATGCCGAATATCATCATGGCAATCCTGCAGATTCCGAACACCGGTTGCAACATGGGGTGGGAGGAGAATAGTGCCAACACTGGCATTCATCTGAACGTTCTTGGAGACCCGAACAGGGATCTCGCCAAGGCAAGACAAGGCAGCCAAGCGGGAAGCTGCATCCTGAGAAGGAGCAGCAACGACACGTGTACCGAGACGAGTGGGGTTGAAAGTAACAGACGCATCCACGGAATCTACACGATGCCGATGGAGGGAGAAATCGTCAGGAGGCGCAGAATCAAGAGGGAGATCAAAATATTTGGCCCATGAAGCAGGACCAAACAAGGCCTGATACGCATCAGCACGGGAAGGAATCGAGCGAGTGCGGCTGGGGCGCGAACGGCGTTGAGAACCCCTAGAGAGAGAGGGGTCAAAAGGCGCAGTAGTCACAACGAGAGACTTAGCCGCACCAGGGGACGAAGTGGTCACCACCGGGGGCTGGAGGCTCGACCCAACCACAGAGGAGGGAGGGGAGCTGGGGGAAGAAGTCAGGACGGTCAAAGGAGGAGCAAGGTCGGGGCCCAACGCAGCGGGAGCTACAGAGCCTGGTCTTCCAATACAGGCCGACTCGGGGGCTTGGTCGCCCACCCTACGAGCCTGAGAGGGTACAACGGAAACATTCAACGACATAGAAACGAAGAAAGAAATTCATCCACGAATGTGCCCCCATACCCACCATGGAGCCACAATTAGAGGCAGGACACCCAACAGGAAGCTATCGCCGATCATGCCGGGGCCTCCTAGGGGTGCGTCGTGAGTATACGCCCCACAAACGCCACCTTAAGAACCGTCAGTCCGTCGAGATTGGGTTCAGCGACGAAAGGGGGATTGACAATAAAAGGTTCCCCTCGCTCGAGACGTTGGGTACTACAGTTCTACGGGTGCAAGAGTATGCCTCCTCAAGCACCCGGGGGTCAAAATAGAAGAAGTCCAAAGAAATAATCCAAAACAAGCAAAAGGTCGGCAGGAAACGACAAGCAGATAGGAGAAGAGGGGGGAGAAAAACGAAACATAAGGAAAAGGAAAAGCGATCCGGCACAATTAGAGAAGACAGCAGCAGGAGCGCAAGGCCAGAAAAGGACAGAGGACTGCCCCGCGGAGCATCACACTCCAGCAGCCGTCCACCAAGCCCCCTCACGACGCCAACGGGCCGGATGGGGAGGGGGTCCTTCTTCGTAAGCCTCTCCTTGAATCTCGTCCTTTAAATTTCTGTACTTATCTTCACCTTCAATATAATGATCCCTTCTCTCTCTCTGAACTTCAATCTGCCCTAGCCCTTTGTGGTTCTACGGCAGCGGGCTCCGATGGCATTCATTATGAAATGCTCTGCCATCTCCCTCCGTGCACGTCTCAGTATTTACTGAGTCTGTACAATCGGGTCTGGGAGTCGTCGTCAGTCCCTAAAGACTGGCTCGATGCTGTTGTCCTCCCTGTTCGGAAATCAGGGTCTCTCGGGTCATCCCCCAAGGACTTCCGCCCTATTGCCCTCACGAGTTGTGTCTGCAAGCTCTTTGAACGTATGGTCAACGTTCGTTTGATGTGGTTCTTAGAACACTATCACCATCTCTCCCCTTCTCAATTTGGTTTTCGCAAGTGCCGCAGCACAACAGATGTCCTGGTGAACTTGGAGGTCTATATTCGTACTGCTTTTGCTGCGAAGACCTCCGTTGTTGCCGTCCTTTTTGACCTGGAAAAGGCTTACGACACTACCTGGCGGTATCATATTCTATTTCAACTTCATTCTTTTGGCCTTCGTGGGAACCTCCCTCTCTTCCTCCGGAGCTTCCTCTCTCGTCGTTCATTTCGTGTGCGGCTTGGTACTGCTCTCTCTGCCCCTTTTCAGCAGTATGAGGGTGTACCCCAGGGTAGTGTTCTGAGCACTACTCTTTTTCTAGTTGCCCTCAACGGTGTTCTTTCCTCTCTTCCTTCTGGCGTCTTCTCTGCTCTCTATGTTGATGATCTTACCCTTTGCTGTCGGTGTAACACGGTGTAGCACGGTGTAACCCTCTCTCTCTTACTTATCTTATCTTCTTTACCCTCTACCCGTATTCTTACTATTTGTTCTCTACCAAGGGACTCCAAAACTTTTACCAAAGCCAACTCCACGCCACGTGGTCCTAAGACGATTGACCGACTTAGGATTCTACACCCAGTATGACGTGATCTAAGCTCTGAGCAAAACCCTAGAGTCGCCTCTATGCTGCCACCACCAGACCAGCTCTACAGAGCAATGATCGAGGTCTGGATCGATCACGCTAATTACTCAACCTTGGGGCTTGATCCCCACTATATACGATGACCTTGAGTGTGGAATAAATTACACGGTAATGATAATTCCGATTCGATGTTAGAATCGGCGCCCAATACAACTCTGCCTCGTGTGGACCACGTGACCAGGACAAGTTTACACAAAAAAAACACATGGAAATAATAAAATGCAAAAATATTAACAAATTTAATTTATTAAAAGAAAAACTAAAACAAAATCTAAAAATGTTCACTCCCTATCACTTTAACACTCCCTACTTGACCTGAGTGGCAAATGAGACTATTTCTATACATAACCATAGCAACTATACCTTGGGCGACCACCGCTCTAGATGTTGGGGCTGGTCTTGGGGAGAGGCAAGATGGTTGACCTCTCCCAGCTGCTTCCGTGTCCACACTGATTGTTTCCTTGTCTGGACTACCCCAGACAGAGTATTGTATCCTTCCGCCTAGTCAAAAGTCCTACCCAGTTACTAGCAAGGTTTAAGTTATAACAATTAACCTCTGTTGTACTTAATTGATCCAGACTGGTTGAATTATTTTACTGAATTAAATTACAAACATCTAACGGCAGAGCTGTTCCCGATCACAAAAATGGTTATTAAAACTTTGAGAAATAGTAGACCTGTCAACCCCTGATGACCTATGACCGCCGGTCACTCCGCCTTAAAAGTTAGATCTGATTCGTGACGTCACTGATGGTGACAAACTCAATAATTAGAATACTCTTGATATTGTATCCAGTACTATTATACAATACAATTTTAATGCAAAATGAATAAAGGCTAATTTTCTCTAAATTACTTGAATACTATAGGATGGTTCATTATACGCAGCTATGAACAAAGCGTCGGTTAATTCCACCGCGAATTCCCCTGGGGGTCAGGTCACCATGCGGCTCAGCTTCCCATTCTCCTTTGTCGATAAACCACTCTGGATAATTCTTACAACAGCCTAGTTTGTTACAACCCCCCCGCACAAGCACTTAGTAAACCTTGTTAATTTGTTAAAATTCACGAGGTTTAGTATCCAAACCCACAATTCAACTCATGCCACAAACAAAAGCTACCCTAACTAATGAAATTTGACAAATAATAGTCCAACATCATAATAAATATGTTCATATTTCATAAATTTCTCAGCTGTCAACTGACAGCAATCCTCTAATATCAGGAAACATACATCCTATCCTTACTGACATAGCTAAATAACATGTCCCTACTCTACCATCAAAAACTAGCTATTAAACTCTCTTGGCTCTTCACTAGCCAAGTCCATGTGTCCCCTAGAGCCGGCCACACCGTGCTCAAACAAACATTAAAGTTATATCATCAGACTGAACTTTCAGTCATCCGGGAGCGTACTACGGAACTATCAGGTACACATCCGTGTACTAACCACTCCTCATCAATGTCAACCTTGACATGCTAAGGAACACACCTAACGTTTATTACATGTATCTAAAAATATAAAAAAAAATCCTATACTATATCACAGGTTTCAGCTGACTGCACAGCCAAGTGTTCTCACTCACTAGAAGTGTCAATGTTTATATTGGTCCGCCTCTCCTGTGTTCAAACATTCTGCAAAAAATAGCACAACATAATTTTCCATAACCGTTTGTTCTGGGCTGAGACAATTGCACAGGGGCTTCGATTTTGATTACTGACCAATTTATAGAGTTAAATTTTCATATATTATACCAGAATTATTTTAAATCTGTTTTTCAACATTTAAAAAGTATTGATTCTAACTCTGTTTTTCAACATTTAAACAAAAGTGTCCAGATGTTCTTTACACAGATGTTCAGAGCCACTTTGTTGTTTGTATCAATTGTTCATATTGAGTAATCGAAAAAAAAAATCGATGCTGCTGGATGCTGAATGTAGTCGCTGACGATGACGGTGTCGATCTTGCTTCTTCCCATGTGTAGACATCAATACCTGGTCCTCTTGTACTCCCATCCGGTACTCTTGAATGACGACAGAGTGTAGTAGAGCTGAGTGCCAAGTGACAGCTGTAGAATACTGTTACTTCGGCCATTAATCTTGCTCTCGACAGTCCACACGCCTTCATATCAATCACAGTTCACACGGCAGTCTTGATGTTAAACTTGACGTCGCAGATGACCACAGCAGAGCAGGACTGGATGTACCAACGGTGTCTCTTAGCAGGAGTGGTGTCAGAAGGTCGTAGAGGCGGGTTGCTTGTTTTCAGAACAGGTGAATCTCGTCTTCCATCATTGCTCACGTCATCTCAGGCGTTTCTTGATGTCACCAGGTTACTAGGCCGTAAACACCAACTGTGTATACCCTCGTACCGCCGACTTTAGGCCAAAGGAGACAATTTTGCGACCTTCTATTGGCGAGTCCCGGTACTCTGTAGGGAAACCGTGCCTTCCACCTGTGACCGCCTTACTTCTGTTTTCTTGTTACTTCAGATGACGTAATCATTAATCTTCCGGCGAAATTCTTGAGTACTGCTACGTGCTTTCCATTTCTTGACCTCTCCTCCAACACTGCTGGAATGGCTGCAGTCTTGATGACGCAGCAGGTGGGTAGTGGTGATCTCGAGACAGCTACCCCGGCGTTGTATGGCACCTCCGGTGACTGCTATAATGTGGACAGCTCGCTGGCCCTGACAACCTCGTTAGTGACGTGAGGCGTCGGCCGGGTGACTCTTGGACAGTCACTCATCCCCAAAGTAACTGATGTCTGGGTTACTGGGTCTGGTGGGGGGAGGGCTTTGTGTAACGTGCCTCCCCCCTCGGTCTTTACAGACAAGGGTTCACGTGTGGCTGGAACAACTGGGTCGGTGTACCAATCAGACCTGGGAACAGACAGACACAACACAGCGGAAGCATAGATATACTCTGGGTTTGGTGGAGGTGGAACCCCAGAGCACGGTAAAAGTTGCTACCTGAGTCAAGTATAGACATAGTACATCTCATTGCCTTTACAGGAAAATCTAATGAATACTAAATTATACTAACCAAGGAAGTTACTTTACTGTACAGCGCGAGATCTCGTCACCATAGGGTGGCGAGACTGCACCTGACTACTGATGAGCGATGACAGAGGGTCATCCTCATCTTCTGACTCGTCGGTGAAGCCATGAGTCAGCACTGCTGGGTCAGGAACTAGACCCGCTGAAGGCAGTTCTAATTCCTCTCTAGCATGATAATGTTTCAATTTATTCACGTGAATTGTCCTTTCCACCTGGTCCTCGAACACTCCTTTTATAACAAGATTAACCGGCCCCGCCCTTTTAATTACTCTATATGGTCCTCGCCACCTCGGAGCTAGTTTCCTGCTCTGATTGGCGGGCGCAGCCTCATTCACTCTCAATACGAGGCTTCCTTCCTTCAACTCAAGAGGGCGCACTTTCTTGTCATAAAAATGAGCATACCGAGTCCGTGCCTTCTTGGACGCTTCAGCTGCAATATTCCATGCATTTCTCATTTTACCAAGGACCTCTGAAGGATAGTCCTCCCCGTATGCAACATTATGTCTGTTAAGCAGACCTGACGGGAAATTGCATGAATTACCAGTAAACAAATGAAGTGGTTGGGTGTTAATTGATTGGTGGATGGCAGTATTCAAGGCGAACTGAACATAGGGTAGGTGTTCATCCCAGGTGTTTGCATCATGTTCAGCAAGGATTGCAAGCATGTCCTTGACTGAACGATTAGTCCGTTCCGTCATTCCGTTTGCTTGTGGGTGGTAGGCTGTTGTAAAAGCCGAAGTTGTCTCTAAAATCTTACAAACTTCTCTAAATATATTCCCATTGAATTCTTGACCCCGGTCAGAGACTAAAACTTTAGGAGGTCCGAATACAGTAACGAACCTACGCAAGAACGCATCTGCAACCGTACGAGAATCCTTCTGAGGTAATGCAACTAGTGTAGTGTATCTAGACAGATGGTCAACTAGCACCAACACGTATCTGTTACCCGCATGACTGTGGTGTAAATCAATCAGATCGGCCCCCACACGATCTAACGGTTCGCGAATTTCAGGGAATTCCTGAAGTGGGGCTTGTACCTTAAGGGTACCTTTCCTCCTCTGGCAACGAGGGCACGACTTCACGAAATTGATTACCTCAGAAAGTAATCCTGGAAAATAAAATAGAGACTTTGCTTTTAAGTGCGTTTTAAAGATCCCCGGATGCCCTGCAATTTTTGAAGCATGTGCAAGCTTTAACGCTGATGACCGTAACGCGTCCGGAATAACTAGCTGAAATACTGCCCTATCATTCTGGCTATTAACATAATACAGGACGCCCTGTTTCATTTCAAAATCATGTATAGGTAAATTCTTTTTCTTTTTGGGGTATTTTCCTCCCTCTAAATACTCAATAATCTCTTTCCATCTCGGCTCGTTCATCTGGTATTCTCTCATTTTATCCGATGGAATGGTTTCAATATTTTCATTAATCTGTACTGCCGCTATATTTCTACTTAGCGTATCTGGCACAACATGGGCTGGACCAGGCTTGTACAAAATCTGGAATGAGTGGGCCGAAAGTTCGTGAGACCAGCGTGACATTCGTGGGCATTTTGTTCGCTTCTTAAATATGTGTGTTAACGCTCGATGGTCTGTGTAGATTACAAAATGCCGCTGAAATAGGTAAGGCTCGAAATACCTAACTGATTCTACTACTGCCAGTGCCTCCCGATCCGTAGCTGAATAACGAACTTCAGGTCCTTTGACCTTCCTACTGAAATAGGCTACTGGATGGGGTAAATTATCTGCGTCTCGCTGAATTAAGCACCCGCCAATAGCTATACCGCTGGCGTCAGTGTGCACTTCCCACTCTTTCTCAAAATCAGGAATAGCCAATACCGGTGTCGTGATTAGTTGGTCTTTCAGTTTGCGATAGGCCTCGTCATGTTCTGATTTCCACACAAACTTCGCATTTTTCTTTGTCAGATCAGTCAGGGGTGCTGAAATGCCAGCGAAACCTTCAATGTGACGACGAAAATATCCGGCCGCCCCCAAAAACCTACGCACGTCCTTTGCTGTCCTTGGAGTAGGCATGTCAGCAATGGCGCGGCAAGAATCTGGGTCAGGTCGGATACCGTCTGGGCACACCTGGAACCCCAGAAATTTGAATTTCTGAGCCGCCAGGGTGCACTTCTGAACATTCAGCCTGAAACCTGCCTGATCTAACAACTTCAAAGTCTCAGTCAAGTCCTGTAGGTGTTCCTCAAACGTCCTGGAATATATCACAACATCATCCAGGTACGCTAAAGAATGCCTACCCAGTACCGGACTAAGGATAAAGTTGATGGCCCTCTGAAACGACGAAGGCGCTGTCTTCAAACCAAACGGCATCCTACGGAATTGATAAGTGTGCCTACCATCCGAGAATGCTGTTTTATCCCTATCTTGTTCTGCCACCGGAATCGCCCAATACGCCGATTTTGCGTCAAGAGTTGAGAAATACTTAGCAGCACCAAATTGATCTATTATCTCCTGTATTCGGGGCAACGGATACACATCACCCTTAGTTAGTTCGTTCACCTTCCGGTAGTCAACACAGAAACGATAACTACCGTCCGGTTTCCGAACTAGCACAACAGGAGAGAGCCATGGTGACGTACTAGGCTCTATCACGCCCTGTCTCAACATTTTCTGGCACTCCTCCCTGATAATGTTCTTTGCCTGTTCCGGCAACCTCCACTGTCTTGTGTACACAGGCAAATGGTCACCAGTTGGAATGGTGTGCTCGATCTTATCAAGGAGACCAATCTGGTCATCCTCTGTCGCAAACAATTTCGGGAATCTTCGTAAAACTCCTCTCAGTGCCTTCCTATCCGCCTGTGCAACATGTTGCAAATCAAGTGCTGAAATTAATTTTTCCACTTCCTCTACATTCTGTGCAACATTTCTCGTTTCGTATTGTACTTTGGATGGTGTTTTAGTTTTCAACATATTCAGTGCACTACATTGTGCAGTGACGGCTGGCGTCTCAGCTGACTCATGGTGAAAGATTTCTGTGTCCTCCACCATGGTTCCCTGAGATACCCTATCACCTGCCCTGAAGCGAAAAGTCTTATGTGAAAGATTGACAACTGGAATGAGTGCACCTTTATCGAGCACTACAACTAAGTGATGAGGAATTAATAAACTATCACATCTCCCAGCCACCTGAAGGGTGGTACCTGGTTGTATGTGCCGTCCCACGGCTACTTTAATAAATTTAACAGAATGTGGTGGGCAACTCTGTTTGGTCAATGCATGCAAGGCGCATGACCTCTTAACTGTGTCTGGAAGAGACTTAAAAATCAATTTTGGATAGTGCGCATTATATTTCAGCTTCCTCTTAATTGAAGCTACAACTGGGGGATGGTCGATCATCTCCACTGGGTAGGAAGTCTGTCCCAACTGCAACCTGCAGTTCCTAGCCCCTTTTTGTGCAGACAAGGAATAATTAAATCGTGACAGAAAATCAGTTCCCATTAAGATGTGACCAGGAAAATCAAGGTTCTCTACGATCGTACATGTGTGAGGCTGCAATTCCCCATCAATCTCAAAATTAACTGTACCTTGACCTACGATCTCAATCTTTTCCCCATTGACTGCTGTTAATGTCTTTGCGCAACGTTGAAGACGTGTATACTTAAAATTGCTGAAGGCTGACTTTTTAATTACCGTCGCTTGGCTTCCTGTATCAACAAAAGCTGTCAATCTCACACCTTCCACTTTCACCTCAAAAGTAGGCCTACCATCACTAGGAGCCTGCTTTCATGCTTTCGTAGGAGTGACTTCGCAATCCCTCTGTATATGCCCGCGCTTCCAGCAGGAGTAACACCTCCGCGGATCTCTGTTGGTACCCCGCGCAGGGTGGCTCGAACTTGCAGCTGAGGGCTGCTTCCCGCCTGATGAACCCGCGCCACAGTGACTCGGCTTGGCTCCCTCGCCTTTACTTACCGCCTCTACGTATGGCGACAACTGCGTGCCCGATGTCCCTGCGCGCGTCGGCCTGTCTAGGGCTGTGGCGGCCTGTTGGACTAGGTCATTATAACTCACACCCGCTCTCCCCGCAAGGAACAATGGCCCCATATCGGAAGGTAACGTTTTGCAGAACAACTCTTTAGCGAATTGCTCTGCCTGACTCGAATCGAACCCCAGTTCCTTAGTGAGGTCGTCAACCCTTCTCTTTACTATTGACCCGAAATCCTTGACAGTGCTTCGGTCATCCCTCTTAAGTGACTCGAGATAAAAGTAAGCCTCGTCCTCTGAAACCTTGTCTTTGAATCTGTCCCTAATCGCTTGGACAAACTGAGACCAAGATGTCAGGTGCTGAAACTCTGTAAATCCCGCCAGTGGACCGGCTACGTGCACGCAAGCCCCCATAGCGAGAGCAATTTTCGATCTATCCCCCGGGACAGCTTCCAGCATCGAACCAATTTCACAAAGCCAGTCTTCCACCTGGCGGTTGCGTTCCACCTTAATAAGCGACAACTCCCTACCTCTGAGTGTCGGCAGAGTCAACTTGGGAATCAGACTCACAAGTCCCTCTGTATGTGACGCGGAGCTACTGGCAGTGGGTGGGTCCCGGGGTTGGGAACTGGGTTGAGGTTGGGGTTTGGCCTGAGGTATGGTGTGGGTGGCCTCGGGTTGGGGTGTGGATTGAGGTTGGGGTTGAGGCTGAGGTATGGCGTGGGTGGCCTCGGGTTGGGGTGTGGATTGAGGTTGGGGTGGGTATGGGGTGGCCTGGGGTTGGAATGGGTATGGGGTGGCCTGGGGTTGGAATGGGTATGGGTATGGGTATGGGGTGGCCTGGGGTTGGAATGGGTATGGGGTGGCCTGGGGTTGGAATGGGTATGGGTATGGGTATGGGGTGGCCTGGGGTTGGAATGGGTATGGAGTGGCCTGGGGTTGGGGGAAGGGTTGGTATGGGAACTGAGGATGGGGTTGGTATGGGAGGTGGGGTTGGGGTTGTTGTAGTGACGGATGAGGTGTACCTAGGTGTTGTGGGTGTTGTGGTATTGGTGTTATGTTGGGTAGTTCCTGCTGTTGGTGTGGTTGTTCATGTTCCCGTTGAACGGGTTGCTGTTCTCTACCGAGCGAAGTGGGACGTCCTGCCATACTAACTGAGGCCCCCTGTCTACCCTGCTGGCATGGCGTCGATGTTATTCGTGGGGGAACCCAAGACGGCTCTCCCCACTCATGGGACGACTCCTCGCAAGACTCTCCACTCATGTCAATAATAGTATCTCTCCAGGGATGGAAAGATACCCTCGACTGCCCAGTCCCATGCAGAACCCGTGAACTCGTCGCTTCAGTCCCACTGGCCCCACCTGTGGTGCCAGTTGAGCTACCTGAGCGGTCCCCAGTGGTGTCGGAAGAGGTTCTATCCTCTACACTCCCATTCCCACTGGTCCCTACTGACTGGTCATTATCTGGGTTAAACATTTTCTGTGATTCCTGGTGTGCCACGTCTCTTCTAAACTACCCTTTAGTACACCCTCGACCCGGACTCACTACAACCGTGATCTTACACAAAAAAAAATCACAACTCTATTCTAAGAGAAAACTACTAGATTCCCAAAATAGGAAATACAACGATTTATCGAGAGAATCGCTGAAGTGAATCCAATGAATGAGTGTCTGCCCCGCACTCGTGTCTGCCCGTGAAATATCCCGCAGTTCTATTACTGAAACCTAAGTCCTTTACGTTAAAAAAAATTAAAGAATCTAATTTATATAAAACAATTTAAATTATAACGCAACTAACGCGCAGCACTCGTGATGGATTAATAAAGAATATTTACTGTACTCGACTACTAAACGCACTTGAAGTGAGCAGCGTGGCCACTGATGACTGATGGAGCGGGACCAGCCGCGCTGAAAAAAAACTAAGTCCCGCGCTTTTTCGCTTAAACGCTGAAAAATCAAAATTTTTGTTCTGAAGGAAAATAACTAGTTTTACGTTAATAAACCGCTCTAGCGATTAATATAGACACCCAGGACCTATAAATGCTTACTAAAAATTGAATTTTACTCAAAAACTGCGTTTTTACTCAATTGCTGGACTCTGCCAATTTTTCTGACTCCGAGGGAAAAAAATTTCTATCACCCCAAATATCACAAAACTCCTTTAGTTCACAAAAATTTGGGTTTCTCGTTTCCAGATATAAATACGTTATTATTTACTACTGACGTTGTATACAGAACAATACTGACACTTCGGGCGGTTTCAACACTCACTAATTCGAATTTTCGTCAAAATCCGAGATTTTCACCTCAAATGGACTCTGACAAAATTACGACACGATTTTCTCGAAAAATAACTAAATTCGGCAAAAATGTAATTATCACTGTTTAATGTTTTACGAACAGAATTACGTCCCTTGCGCGCACTAGAGAGTAATACTGACCCTAGGATATACACGAAACCTGAAAATTAGAATTTCCGCCAAAAAGTCAGATTCTAGCCCAAGCTGGACTTAGAAAATTTTCCACCTACGTTTCTACTGAAAACAGAATTCTAAGTCTACAAACACAATTCTACCGTCTTACTGGTAAAAACTAGAAACTATCACTCGCATCGACTGGGGAATCCTAATGACACCCAGATCATACACGTGACCCACGAATACAAATTAATTACAGTTAACGAGTTTCCGACATCGACTTAGCCGAAAACTTATCCCAAAATACTTAGAAATATACCACGGACTCTATTAAGCATTTACACGCAACTTATTATCCCTTAAACTCCTTCACTTATCTATCGTGACCGACATATAGCCCTAAGTCCAGAGGATTAACAACGCCTCTGACTTAGACTAATAGAACAGGGAATAACAAAACTTAACGTACGCACTTAGCCTAATATGCAAGAAAATGCTAAACACTTTGAAAAATTTTAACCGGGGATTGAATTTAGGGAAAAAATCTAGAACAACGCAAATAAACGGAAATTACTTTATAAATTTAAGTATACTTAATTCAAAAATGCACTCGACTTAATCTTATAATTGTTCCTACCGGCTCGCCGTACCACACCTAGCCTAGGGGCCACACCCTCTAGGTTCCAACAGAGCGACACGCAGCTTTCAGCAACAATTATGACTAGGGACGACTCAACCTCCACTAAGTGTGCGATCACTTAGTTGTTGAATCGCTGCTAGGTAGGTTACTAGTCCGTCCCTCGGAGGCCGCAACGCCCTTCACGGATTACGTTTTTCCTAGCGTTTTGGGTCGTCTAATAACGCCCTCGGACTATCTACTGGCGTCCCACAGATATATCCGCCCCCGACAGCCCTCAAGGAACTGCTGTTGAGAGTATGGCGGCTCCCAACACCTCTGAATTAATTGCAATGGGTCGAGTATGGTACCCAGTCCAATCAACTCGGAGCGGTCTCCTTTTCAATAAATCTATTTTAACAGCCTAATCTTACTAACTAAACCTTAATCATATCAGCCCGCATGACCCAAGATTCACCAATCCCCACTCAAACGCACTTGTGGGGCGCACTGCTAATCCTGACCCGCGGCTGTCTCCTTAGCATCCGCGCACGTGTTCGAACGGCTAGACGCGTGAGCCTTTCAACAATTTCAAACAAAATTGTTGAAACCACCGCTGTGCACCATTGTAACACGGGTTTGGTACCCTCTCTCTCTTACTTATCTTATCTTCTTTACCCTCTACCCGTATTCTTACTATTTGTTCTCTACCAAGGGACTCCAAAACTTTTACCAAAGCCAACTCCACGCCACGTGGTCCTAAGACGATTGACCGACTTAGGATTCTACACCCAGTATGACGTGATCTAAGCTCTGAGCAAAACCCTAGAGTCGCCTCTATGCTGCCACCACCAGACCAGCTCTACAGAGCAATGATCGAGGTCTGGATCGATCACGCTAATTACTCAACCTTGGGGCTTGATCCCCACTATATACGATGACCTTGAGTGTGGAATAAATTACACGGTAATGATAATTCCGATTCGATGTTAGAATCGGCGCCCAATACAACTCTGCCTCGTGTGGACCACGTGACCAGGACAAGTTTACACAAAAAAAACACATGGAAATAATAAAATGCAAAAATATTAACAAATTTAATTTATTAAAAGAAAAACTAAAACAAAATCTAAAAATGTTCACTCCCTATCACTTTAACACTCCCTACTTGACCTGAGTGGCAAATGAGACTATTTCTATACATAACCATAGCAACTATACCTTGGGCGACCACCGCTCTAGATGTTGGGGCTGGTCTTGGGGAGAGGCAAGATGGTTGACCTCTCCCAGCTGCTTCCGTGTCCACACTGATTGTTTCCTTGTCTGGACTACCCCAGACAGAGTATTGTATCCTTCCGCCTAGTCAAAAGTCCTACCCAGTTACTAGCAAGGTTTAAGTTATAACAATTAACCTCTGTTGTACTTAATTGATCCAGACTGGTTGAATTATTTTACTGAATTAAATTACAAACATCTAACGGCAGAGCTGTTCCCGATCACAAAAATGGTTATTAAAACTTTGAGAAATAGTAGACCTGTCAACCCCTGATGACCTATGACCGCCGGTCACTCCGCCTTAAAAGTTAGATCTGATTCGTGACGTCACTGATGGTGACTGAAACTCAATAATTAGAATACTCTTGATATTGTATCCAGTACTATTATACAATACAATTTTAATGCAAAATGAATAAAGGCTAATTTTCTCTAAATTACTTGAATACTATAGGATGGTTCATTATACGCAGCTATGAACAAAGCGTCGGTTAATTCCACCGCGAATTCCCCTGGGGGTCAGGTCACCATGCGGCTCAGCTTCCCATTCTCCTTTGTCGATAAACCACTCTGGATAATTCTTACAACAGCCTAGTTTGTTACATCGGGGTGATGATTCCCCTCTCCTTCAACGGCGGCTTCAACTTGCGATTGATGCCGTGTCGTCTTGGGCCACCGATCATGGCTTCAAGTTCTCTGCGTCTAAGACTTGTGCTATGACTTTTATTCGGAAGCATATCATTCTTCGTCCCTCTTTGTCGCTTTATGGTCATCCCATTGTGTACAGGGATTCCGCGAAACTTTTGGGGTTAGTCTTTGACACTCGTTTGTCTTGGTCAGCCCATATCTCTTACCTCCGAGTTGAATGCTCTAAGGCCGACCACACACAGCCTGGTCACCATTTGGTCCGGGAGACATCTCCCGTCACGCAGGGTGCAGTCGCACCTCCACAGATCTCCAGTATCAGCTCCTGATACTGGTAATGGCTTAAAATGGCCACCACTTACGGGCTATTTATGCCCGTGCCACCTTTTGGGTGGCTTCATCTTCATCTTAACACATTCACAAGGGAGACATCTCCCGTCATGCAGGGTGCATTCGCACCTCCACAGATCTCCAGTATCAGCTCTTGATACTGGTAATGGCTTAAAATGGCCACCACTTACGGGCTATTTATGCCCGTGCCACCTTTTGGGTTGCTTCATCTTCATCTTAACACATTCACAAGGGAGACATCTCCCGTCATGCAGGGTGCATTCGCACCTCCACAGATCTCCAGTATCAGCTCTTGATACTGGTAATGGCTTAAAAGGGCCACCACTTACGGGCTATTTATGCCCGTGCCACCTTTTGGGTGGCTTCATCTTTATCTTAACACATTCACAAGGGAGACATCTTCCGTCATGCAGGGTGCATTCGCACCTCCACAGATCTCCAGTATCAGCTCTTGATACTGGTAATGGCTTAAAAGGGCCACCACTTACGGGCTATTTATGCCCGTGCCACCTTTTGGGTGGCTTCATCTTCATCTTAACACATTCACAAGGGAGACATCTCCCGTCATGCAGGGTGCATTCGCACCTCCACAGATCTCCAGTATCAGCTCTTGGTTCTGGTAATGGCTTAAAAGGGCCACCACTTACGGGCTATTCATGCCCGTGCCACCTTTTGGGTGGCTTAATCTTCATCAATCAATCATCTCTAAGGCCCTTACCCTCCTTAAGGTTTTGTCCCATACTTCTTGGGGAGCGGATAGGCGCACGCTCCTCTATTTGCACTCCTCTCTCGTCCTGTCTAAACTCGATTATGGTTGCCCTGCATACTCTTCTGCTTCTCCTTCTACTCTTCGCCGTCTTGATGCTTTGCACCATACTGGGTTGCGTCTCAGATCTGGTGCCTTTCGTTCGACTCCCGCCCTTAGTTTGTATGTTGACACTGGCTTTCTCTCTCTTCAGGACCGCCGTGATCGCTACTGTCTTCGCTATCTTGCGCTGTCCTTCCAACATCCTTTCTCTCATATCTGTCGTGCATTGACTTTTCCTCCTCCTGTGGTTCCTGTTCCTTTTCATTGTCTCCCACTTTCTGTCCGGCTATCTTGCTTACAGGATTCTCTTTCTGTTCATATTTCTAATGTTTCTCCTCGTATTGTTCCTTCCTTACCTCCGTGGAGAGTCCCTCTTCCCAAGTTTACGTCCTTGACTTGTATTAAAGCCTTTACCCCTCCTACAATTCTGAAAAGCCTCTTCCTTGAGCACTTTTCTTCGCACTTCCACTCTATTTCCATCTTCACCGATGGGTCTAAGTCTGCGGACGGTGTGGGCTACTCTCTTGTTTTTCCTGACCGTACTTATATGTGTTGCCTCCCATCGGATGCTAGCATCTTTACGGCAGAACTTTATGCTATTCTCTATGCTCTTCGTCTCTTGCTTTCTCATTCTCATTCCTCCTTTGTGGTTGTAGTTGACTCTCGTAGTGCCCTCATGGCTCTATGGTCCTTTAATGCTGTCCGTCCGGTGGTCATCGAGATTCAACATTGGCTGTTTCTTATTTCTAGTAAATTTATATCAGTAGAGTTTTGCTGGGTTCCCAGCCATATTGGTGTCTCTTTCAATGAGTGTGCGGATGCTGCCGCTAAGGAAGCTATCCGTTCTTGTCCCATCTCCCGTAAAGGAATTCCTTATTCCGACTTTTATCCTGTTATTCATTCTTCCATTCTTGCCCGTTGGCAGGGTTGTTGGTCCTCTGTGGTTGGTAACAAGCTGCGTACTCTCAAACGTAGTGTGTCCCCGTGGCCTTCCTCCTGCCACCATAACCGGCGGTGGGAAACTGCTTTGGCACGGCTGCGGGTTGGTCATACTCGCTTAACCCACGGTCACTTAATAGAGCGCCGCCCTGCTCCTTATTGTCCGAATTGCGTTGTCCCTCTTACTGTTGTGCATATCCTTGTTGAATGTCCTGACTTCCAGGACGAGCGTGTGTCTTGCTTTCCGACCGTCCCTCGCGGTCACTTGTCCCTCGATAGAATTCTAGATGAATCGGATACTTTTGATATCGTTCGCCTTATGCGTTTTTGTTCTCGTATTGGCATTCTTGGTGATATTTAGCGCCCTCTGATTATTTCGCACTTTGATGGTGCTACATAGCCTTCCCAGTTTGGTGCCTTCTTTTGATAATTACCTTACCTAGTGCATACAATGCCTAAAGCCACTATTACGCAAAGCGTTTCGGGCAGGAAAAACATTAATGACTAAAACTTAATACTAATTGAGTATAAAGAATAAAATGTGTTGAGAACAAATAAAAATAAAGATAAAAAAGGGGGAAACATGGCTGAAAAAGCAGCACAAATACAATTAGGTCGACAAACAGCGTTGATTAAGAAAACAGAAATGGGTTGACAATAGGGGGGTAAGGTAGGTTACAGGGAATTTATTAGGTAGTGCTTCGTTTTTATCTTAGCATAAGATAAGCATAAGTTTCATAAAGCATAAGTTTCTTAATATTGTTATATTTTCCTCTTCAGTAATTAAGCCTTGTCCTTTCTGATCCCTTCCTTGGGTATGTTATCCCTACCTCAACAAGATACTCAAATATTAATATGCTATGGTCACTCATTCCTATGAGAGCTTCAAATTTGACTTCCTTTATTTCTGACTCATGAAAGGTGAGTATCAGGTCGAGTCAAACGAGTTCGTCATTGCTTCTCATTCTTGTGGTGTTCTTGAAATGCTGGCTCAGAGAGTTTCTTGTTGCCACGACCAAGAGTTTAGCTCTCCATTGTTTCTAAATGATAATCTTGATATGAAACTTTTCCTTGATATGTGTAATAGAGCTCCATGAGCACCACACCAGAAATAAGTATCTCTTTGATATTCCCTGAGTCTGACTAAATCTGTGCAAGCACTCCATGCAAATAAAAGGACCCAACCCATGCCCTTGTTCAAAAGTAAAACCAAAAAATACCTAATTTCATCCTCGTAGTTTCCTACCTAGTGCTTCAAACTCACACTGTATCTTGTACTACCCATTTCCTCAATATTAGTACTTAAGACATATCCTTACCAGTGTAATCATCTCTGTCAACTTATATTGTAGTTTCTGAATTGCTGGTTTGGGGTTCCCCACTCCCCTCTGGGACTGTTGGGTTGGAGGCTGAGATTCCCTGGCTCCCTTCCCTCTCCCTGTACATTTTCCTTGCATCTAAGCCTGCATATCTCATTAATGCAGCCTGCATATCTCATTAATGCAGCCTGCATATATCATTAATGCAGCCTGCATATCTCATTAATGCAGCCTGCATTATCTCATTTTATCTAGATCATATACGGCATACCTTCCTCATTCATTCGAACGCTCATCCGCTCCTGACGACCCTGCTGCCCCTCCAACTTTGTCAGCTGCTCCTTGAGCCCACAACATCCCAAACATGATGTAACAACCCCAGAAGGCAGCTAAGTACCCAGTGACCTAAATGTGACCGAAATATTCGACAAAACCTAACCTACTAGTTCATCTCGACCTCATTAGTGTTGCTCCCTGGAGGAAGCTAACCTGACGTTTGCTGCTGCCATATCAACGAGTCTACCCCATCTGCCTGCGTACATCTCTGCTGCTACCATGCAAAACAATTCTAAGCTCAGTAAGGCCGCAAAGAAAGATAGCACACCTATCAGGATGAACCCAACCAGCCAAGCTAGCAACAGGAATAACGCGGCAGACTCCCCCTTAATGGCTGCCGGGGGGGGGGGGTAGTGACCCTCCCTGCGTCAACAATAACAAACCTTCCCAGCTGATTGAAGCGTCGTCACTGACTCGAGCCTTGCAACAGTTATGTAACCATATGGAGCAACTTAAACGAGCTGCCTCCCCATGTTCTGACTTTAAGCGTCTCGCTGATAATCCATGGCTCAAATTATTGACTCAAATACATGATGACCAAAAGTCTATAATCCGAGAGCAGTCGGACCTAATAATGAAACTACAGAGTGATGTTTTGGCCATGCACAAGATTAACCAAGATCTGTCTGTCAGAGTCGACCACCTCGAACAGGAATTAAGCTCTCTTCAGATCTCGGTTACTAACTCTAAATCAGCAGAAACCTCTAAGAAGCAAGAAGAAATGTTACAAAAGTTAGAGAACCATTTTAACTCCCTACAACAGCAACACACTGCAACCCAAGACGAATCAGACCAACTTAAGCTCCTTGATTCTGTCATCATCTCATCACATGATTTTTCCCATGAAACTGACCGAGAAGACTGTACTGCCATCGTGATCCAGGAATTGCGTACTAAGTTGAATTATTCAATCGAAGCAAGAGACATTAAGTCAGCTTATAGAGTGGGTACGAAATCATCTGGTACAAATAACAGAAAGATTCATGTGAAGTTAGATAGCTGCTCCCGCAAGTTAGACCTTATCACTGCTGCAGTCGCTAGGAAATCCAATGTTTATGTGAACGAATGTCTAACCAGATTCAGACAAAATCTCTTATTTAAACTACGTGGAATCTGCAAAAGATCCACTGCTACTAAACATTGTTTTGTGTGAGATGGTAAAATAATTGCTAGGAAGACTGACTCTGGAAAAACTTATGTCATAACCACTGAGGCACACCTCACTTCTTTCCTGGATGACTGTGGGATATCAGCTGAATAACCAGAACATAATTTGTAGTCTCACATACAACCAAAGTTTACTTAAGCTCTGCCTTTCCTTTCCAAAGGTTTTTATTTATATTTTTATTTTATTTTTTGTTTGTCATCTTTGCCTGTTTTATACTCTTACTTATTTGGTCTTAGTTAATCCCCCTTGTCACTAAACCTAGGGCTTTTTATTGCCCTGTTACTTAAAGTAACTTGGTATTTGTTTCTTGTAATCATTTATTGGAATTAATTAACAGTATAATTGTTTATATAAGCATCTACCTCAGTATCTTAGTAAAATCTTCCACATGAATATACTCTCACCCTGTTTATTTTTACATTTATATTTATATTAGAGTAAATTTCAAGATTTAATTAGATTTACATGTCATCTTTTTTTTCTTTTCTTTTTTTCTCTCGGAATTATCTATTTGAGCTCACTGTTTTCTTAGGTTCTTACCAATTATAGGATTTTAATTAACCATTACTAAGCTAATTATCTTCAAGATCATTTTTTTTATGATTATTATTTTTCTTAATATTTTTTATTTTACATTTATATTGTCAGTCTTTACTGATTTTTTGTTTTTTATTTTATGTGACTTCTGTGTCCTCCCTGGCTATCTATTGGATCTTTATTTTACTTCTAAATTGTTACTATTTTATTGTATTTGTTTTTATTCTTGTGTTTTGCTTTATCGTGTATCTTGTATCGTGATCCCTCTGCATCTCTATGCACACTGATATTGATCCTGATCAAAATCTTCTGTCTCATATCTACATTGATCATCATTATTGCAAGTATTTCACAGCACACCAGGCTAAAAGCAAACTCCAACATAGCACCTGTCTATCAGTTTACAACCAAAATGTTAGATCACTTGGTAAACATTTTGACGATTTAAATGCATTACTCACAGCACTAGGTACTAACTTATCGTTCATTATTTTAACAGAAACTTGGCTAAATAAAGACTATACCCAACTCTACAACTTAGCTGGTTATAAAGCCATTCATAACTGTAGGCCTAATAAAAAAAGGTGGTGGCACAGCTATATATTACCGAGATACATTTATCTGCAACAGTGTCATTAGTGACAGAGATGACTACTGTGAATATACTTTTGCTCAGTTTACAATTAAATCCCTTAAATCTTCTTTGACTATTGGAGCCATCTATAGATTTCGAAAATACTAACACAGCTTCTTTCTCAGACAACCTAAGGAATCTTATTATAAACAACAATCTCAACAAAAAACCACATCATTCTGGGAGGAGACTTTAATATTGACCTGGGTCAACAAAATTGCTCTCAAGTTGACTATTTCCTTAACAGCATGAACTCCTGTATGCTAATCTTCACAATCACCAAACCTACCCGAGTCACTCAAACATCAGCCACTACCTTGGACCACATATGGACAAACATAACAGCTCCCCTTGTATCTGGTATAATCTACGACAGAACAACTGACCACTATCCTACCTTTCTCATAGCGAACATGGACATAACACCACCAAAAAGCAAGAAACTTTCATTTAGGCTACACAGTGAATCAGCTTTAGGCAATCTTACAGATGCACTTCACAATATTAACTGGGATTCTGAATTCAATAATACCCATGATATAAATTCATTAGCTAACCTCTTCCTCTCCAAAACTCTAAGCCTCTACAACCTTCATTGTTCCCTTCTTACCAAGCAAGTAACTGACAAAAGATTAAACAATCCATGGCTCACAAGTGGCATTCTCAACTCAATCAACAAGGAACATGAATATGAAAAGAAACTTAGGATTGGCCTAGTTTCAAAGGAAGTAGGTAAAAGGTACTCATCAATGCTTACCAGTATCATAAGAAAGGCAAAACTTGCATATTATGTGAATAGATTCAATGAAGCAAAAGGCAACATGAAAAGCACTTGGAAAACAATCTCTAGTATCCTAGGAACTAAACAACACTCACATAACCAAATAAAACTCTATAAGGATGGGGATATACCGTCAACTGATTTAGAAATGGCAAATGAATTTAATAGTTTCTTTTCATCGGTTGGTGCTAATCTTGCCAGTAAAATCCCACAGACTCAGACACATATTAACACATATCTCTCAGGCAGCTATCCAAACTCTCTTCTCCTTTCACCAATCAGCCCAGCAGATGTTGTGTCCATCATACACTCTCTAAAAACCAAGGCAGGGAACACCAGTGAAATTCCGTCCATTGTGTACAAGAGAGCTTCCCATGCCCTTGCCCCACCCATAGCACTACTGTTCAACAAATCTATAGAGTGTCACACCTTCCCTGATATCCTCAAAAAAGCAAGAGTAACGCCAGTCCATAAAGAAGGCAATCCGGCGGACATAAACAATTATAGACCAATATCAAATCTACCCATTCTATCAAAAATATTTGAAAAAATTATTTACAAACAGCTCTATGCCTACCTCGTAAAATTCGACATACTCAGCCCCTGCCAGTTTGGCTTCCGGTCCCAAAAGAGCACCAACGATGCAGTCATTAGTCTCCTTGACGTTATCTACTCAGCCCTTGACAAAAATGAGTTTCCGATTGGACTCTTCATTGACCTAAGAAAAGCCTTTGATACTGTTAATCACAACTACCTCTTACTTAAACTCCAGCATTATGGAATCCGAGGCCTTGCCCTTGACTACATCCGATCCTATCTTAGTGACAGACACCAATATGTAACCATCAATGATACAACTTCTTCCACTCTACCAATTACTGTTGGAGTGCCACAGGGCAGTATCTTAGGACCTCTTCTATTTCTTATATATATAAACGATCTGCCTAATGTCTCTAATATTCTCAAACCTATATTGTTTGCTGACGATACTACCCTTATCTATTCAGACCTCAACCCCACATACACTAAATAATGTTGTGAAAAATGAATTAAAAAAAGTCCACTTATGGATGTTAACGAACAAACTAACATTAAACACCGAAAAGACTTACTACATCTTATTTGGAAGCAAATCATCAAATGCAATTCAGCTACAGATAGACAACATTAACATCAGTAATAAAAATGATGGCAAGTTTCTTGGCCTATTCCTAGACAAGAGACTCAACTTCAGCACCCACATTCAACACATAACTAAGCATTTATTGTTGTGTTTTGCCATAATTATTCTCTAATTTTAGCAGACTCAATACTTTGTAAGCTCTTATTGTATTGTTATATTATTATATTGCTGCGTTTTGCTATAATAACTTTCCATTTTACAGCAGATTTAGTTTTCATCTGTTCCTGAAATTGCTTATCTTATTGTATCGTGACATTATCTTATCTATATTGTATTGTCTCCAAATTTTCTCTTATCTTCTCTTTCTTCTCCTTCTCTATCTTCTCTTCTCTTATTCTCTTTTTTCTCTTATCTATTATTGTCTCCAAAGAATTACTCATTATTGCTATCTAAGATAATTAGACGAGCCAAAACTAAATACTACGAAGATAAATTTACCCAAATAAAGAGCAACATTAAACAAACTTGGAGCACAATTTCTCAAATATTGGGATCAAAGAAATCTTTAAATAACAAACCGACTCTCCTGTCTAATAACGATGGTCAGCTTTCAGCCTCTGATTCTGCTATTGAGTTCAATAGGTTCTTCTCTTCCATTGGTTCATCCCTTGCAAATGATATTCCATCTTCCAGTACTGACATTAAGGACTATCTTACAGGTAACTATCCACAGTCTCTGTACCTAAAGCCTATTAACTCCACTGACGTCAATGAGATAATCCTTTCCCTTAAAACCAAGTCTGGTGCCCTTGAGGAGATACCAACTTTAATTTACAAAAAAGCCTCCAGATCTTTAGCCCCTGCTATTGCTTTGCTCTTCAACAAGTCACTTGAACTCCAAACCTTTCCAGATATTCTAAAAAAAGCGAGAGTAACGCCTGTCCACAAATGTGGTGATCTCACAGATGTTAACAACTACAGACCTATATCAATCCTGCCAAACTTGTCAAAAAATTTTGAAAACTAATCTATAAGCAGCTTTACTCATATCTAGCCAAACTCAATATACTTAGCCCTTGCCAATATGGCTTCAGACCCAAAAAAGCACTAACGATGCACTTATTAGTATGCTTAACTCGATTCATACAGCTCTTGATAAAAAGGAGTTCCCTGTTGGGTTATTTGTGGACCTGCGTAAAGCTTTTGACACTGTCAACCACCAAAACCTTCTTCTTAAATTACATCATTATGGAGTCAGAGGACACTCCCTACAATACCTCAAATCCTACCTTACTGACAGGCTCCAATATGTTTCTGTGAATAATACAATTTCTCCCACCCTACCCATCAACATTGGTGTTCCTCAGGGCAGCATACTTGGCCCTCTCCTCTTTCTCATCTACATTAATGACCTTCCAAATGCCTCCCAACACCTCAAACCAATTCTATTTGCTGACGACACAACCTTCATTTACTCCAGTCCTGACCCCCTTGCTCTAAATGCCACAATAAATACTGATATTATAACAGGAGAGAAGAGAGAGAGAGAGAGAGAGAGAGAGAGAGAGAGAGAGAGAGAGAGAGAGAGAGAGAGAGAGAGAGAGAGAGAGAGAGAGAGAGAGAAAGAGAGAGAGAAGAGAAGAGAAGAGAAGAGAAGAGAAGAGAAGAGAAGAGAAGAGAAGAGAAGAGAAGTGAAGAGAAGAGAGAGAGAGAGAGAGAGAGAGAGAGAGAGAGAGAGAGAGAGAGAGAGAGAGAGAGAGAGAGAGAGAGAGAGAGAGAGAGAGAGAGAGAGAGAGAGAGAGAAGAGGGGAGGCTGTACCCATCTAATTCCCATCTAACCCATCTGTAATCTCATCTGTAATCCCATCTAACATAGAAGGGATTACAAATAAAACAAGCAAACTTGGAGAATGAGCACTAGAAGAAAACCCAGACATAATGGCACTCACAGAAACAAAGCTAACGAAAACCATAGCAAATGCAGTGTTTCCACAGGACTACTATATGTAGTGAGGAAAGAGAGAGAAGGAAGAGGAGGTGGTGTAGCTCTGTTGATAAGAAAAGGCTGGAGTTTCGAAGAGATGGTTATTCAGGGCTGTGAAGATTTCAGTGATTACATAACAGGTACGATAGCAATTAAAGGACAAAAAATTATAATAGCAGTCATATATATAACACCCCACCAAACGACAGAAGACCCAGACAGAAATATGATAGAAACAACATGGCCACCATCAATATAATAGAGAGAGCAGCTTCTGTAGCTAGAAGAAACGGATCCAGACTTCAACCATGGAAAGATAGATTGGGAGAAAAGAGACCCAAATGGAGGTCCAGACACATGGAGAGCTAAGCTGTTGGACGTGGCAACAAAAACTTTCTAAGCCAACACATCAAGGGGCCGACAAGAATGAGAGGAGAGGATGAACCAGCTATGCTTGATCTGGTATTTACCTTAAATGAATAGGATATGGGAAGTTAAGTTGGAAACCCCCTTGAGAATGAGTGATCACGGTGTATTGATCTTTGAGTACCTGGTAAAGCTAGGAATTATCTCCCCCCCCCCAAAAAAAAAATAAAAAAAATGGGAAACAAAAGGGTGGCATACCGAAAGGGAAAATATGAGGAGAGGAGAAAATTCCTAAGGGATATACCATGGGACACAGAACTCATAACAATGTCCGTACAAGACATGATGAACCATGTCACCCAAAAGTGTCAGGAGGCATTAAACAGGTTTATCCCGTCCCGACAGGAAAAAACGAAAAACAAAAGAAGAATCTGTGGTTTAATAGGGCATGTATTAAAGCAAAGGAACTGAACAAAAAAGGGCGTGGAGGAACCTCCGAAATAAGAGAACACCAGAAAGCAAAGAGAGAGATACCAGAGAACCCGGAATGAGTATGTTAGTGTGAGAAGAGAAGCTGAGAAAAAGTATGAAAATGATATAGCTAATAAAGCCAAGACCAAACCAAAGCTACTCCACAGTCACATCAGGAGGAAAACAACAGTGAAGGAACAGGTGATGAAACTTTGAACGGGTGAGGACAGATACACAGAGAATGACAAAGAGGTGTGTGAAGAACTTAAGAAGAGGTTATAGAAGGTCTTCACATTAAAACAAGCAGAGGTCACTGCGCTAGGAGAGGTGGCAGTAAACCAGGCGGCCTTGGAAGGGTTCGAAATTACAAGAGATTTTATTTATTTTTTATTTATTTATGTAGGGAGCAGGTCGGCCGAGCGGACATCACGCTGGACTTGTGATCCTGTGGTCCTGGGTTCGATCCCAGGCGCCGGCGAAAAACAATGGGCAGAGTTTCTTTCACCCTATGCCCCTATTACCTAGCAGTAAAATAGGTACCTGGGTGTTAGTCAGCTGTCACGGGCTGCTTCCTGGGGGTGGAGGCCTGGTCGAGGACCGGGCCGCGGGGACACTAAAAAAAAAAGCCCCGAAATCATCTCAAGATAACCTCAAGATATACTAGAAGGTACATTGGGTTTGTGAGAATACATAGCATAGTATTTACAATCTTGTAAAGCCACTAGTACGCGCAGCGTTTCGGGCAGGTCCTTAATCTAACAGATAATTTTAAGTAGGTAAGTTCTAGCAGAATTAATAAAATGATAACAAATACATAAATAAATAAATAAATAAATAAAAGAAACTTAGGACTGGCCTAGTTTCAAAGGAAGTAGCTAAAAGGTACTCACCAATGCTTACCAGTATCATAAGAAAGGCAAAACTTGCATATTATGTGAATAGATTCAATGAAGCAAAAGGCAACATGAAAAGCACTTGGAAAACAATCTCTAGTGTCCTAGGAACTAAACAACACTCACATAACCAAATAAAACTCTATAAGGATGGGGATATACCGTCAACTGATTTAGAAATGGCAAATGAATTTAATAGTTTCTTTTCATCGGTTGGCGCTAATCTTGTCAGTAAAATCCCACAGACTCAGACACATATTAACACATATCTCTCAGGCAGCTATCCAAACTCTCTTCTCCTTTCACCAATCAGCCCAGCAGATGTTGTGTCCATCATACACTCTCTAAAAAACAAGGCAGGGAACACTAGTGAAATTCCGTCCATTGTATACAAGAGCGCCTCCCATGCCCTTGCCCCACCCATAGTCCTACTGTTCAACAAATCTATTGAGTGTCACACCTTTCCTGATATCATCAAAAAAACAAGAGTAACGCCAGTCCATAAAGGAGGCAATCCGCCGAACATAAACAATTATAGACCAATATCAAATCTACCCATTCTATCAAAAATATTTGAAAACATTATTTACAAACAGCTCTATTCCTACCTCGTAAAATTCGACATACTCAGCCCCTGCCAATTTGGCTTCCGGTCCCAAAAGAGCACCAACGATGCAGTCATTAGTCTCCTTGACGTAATCTACTCAGCCACTGACAAAAATGAGTTTCCGATTGGTCTCTTCATTGACCTAAGAAAAGCCTTTGAGACTGAT
This sequence comes from Procambarus clarkii, assembly GCF_040958095.1. Taxonomy (NCBI): domain Eukaryota; kingdom Metazoa; phylum Arthropoda; class Malacostraca; order Decapoda; family Cambaridae; genus Procambarus; species Procambarus clarkii. The sequence continues at coordinate 13,936,729 of NC_091225.1, read as the reverse complement.
AATCGCAACTACCTCTTACTTAAACTCCAGCATTATGGAATCCGAGGCCTTGCTCTTGACTACATTCGATCCTATCTTAGTGACAGATACCAATATGTAACCATCAATGATACAACTTCTTCCACTCTACCAATTACCGTTGGAGTGCCACAGGGCAGTATCTTAGGACCTCTTCTATTTCTTATATATATATATAAACGATCTGCCTATTGTCTCTAATGTTCTTAAACCTATATTGTTTGCTTACGATACTACCCTTATCTAATCAGACCTCAACCCACATACACTAAATAATGTTGTGAATAATGAATTTAAAAAAGTCCACTTATGGATGTCAACGAACAAACTAACATTAAACATCGAAAAGACTTACTACATCTTATTTGGAAGCAAATCATCAAAATGCAATTCAGCTACAGATAGACAACATTAACATCAGTAATAAAAATGATGGCATGTTTCTTGGCCTATTCCTAGACAAGAGACTCAACTTCAGCACCCACATTCAACACATAACTAAGAAAGTCTCTAAGACAGTTGGTATACTCTCCAAAATCAGATATTATGTTCCTAACTCTGCTCTCCTCTCACTATATTATGCACTAATCTACCCCTATCTTAATTATGGTATCTGTGCATGGGGGTCTACCACTGCAAACCACCTTAAGCCCATCATCACACAGCAAAAATCTGCTATCAGAATAATAACTAACTCTGCTTTCAGACAACACTCAGCTCTCTTGTTTAAATCCCTAAACTTGCTAAATATTAACTCCCTCCACACATTCTCTTGTGTCAACTACATTTACAAAACCCTGTTCTTAAATGCAAACCATGCTCTGAAACTCTCCCTGGACAGATGTAATAGGACCCATTATCACCACACCAGAAATAAATATCTCTTTGATATCCCCAGGGTCAAACTTAATCTGTGTAAACACTCTATGCAAATTAAAGGACCTAGTCTATGGAACTCACTCCCTAGTGAATTGAAAAACTGTAAAACTTTTGCCTTATTTAAAAGCAAAACCAAAAAGTACCTAACTTCATCTTCTTAGTTTCCTACACTGAGCTTTAAATTTGCTCTGTACCTAGTGTTACCCAATCTCCTAATTTTTATGTAATATCAAACAACCTTATCATTGTGTTCATTGCTGTCTTCTTTTATGTGCTAGCCATATGCTGTATTGTGACTACCAATTTGTTGTCAACTACCATTCAAGCTGTCATTGCAATCAATCTTAGCTACGTATGTGCTTTAATATACTGTACTTACAATTTTCTCTCATCTTCTTTTTTTTCATTTCATGTAATCTGTTATCATTTTTTTGTCTATAAATTTTGCAAGTATTTACCTCCTTAAAATTTTCTTAGATTAAGGACCTGCCCGAAACGCTGCGCGTACTAGTGGCTTTACAAGACTGTAATTACCATATTTGTATCCTCACATTCCTTATGTACATTCTTGTATATGCATAAATAAATAAATAAAATAAATAAATAACATTGCAAGAAAAAAAAATGAGATGAGAGAGATTAGTACGTATATTAAAGCACATTGGTATATTAAAGCTCTGATTGATTACATTGACAGCTTGATTGGTAATTTAAACAAGATTAATAGACACCATACAGCAGATTGACAGCACATATAAGAAGACAGCAATGATTACAATGGTAAAGATGTTTGGATTGGGTACATAAAGATTGGGAGATTGGGTAGCAATAGATACAGTAGATACAGTGCAATTTTAAAGCAAAAGGTAAAAAACTATGAAGATGAAATTAGGTACTTTTTAGTAATGTTTTTGAATGACGCAAAAGTTGGACAGCATTTCAATTCAATAGGGAGTGATCGAGATCCATAGACTGGTGAGGTCAAGAGGCATCTGTTATTTCGCCACCAGGGGGCTCTCCGCAGTGGGGGTGGTGACTTCCGCTGCCGGGGATGGTATGGATACTGTCCTGGGCGTGGCCTGGTGGTTACCTTATGGATGGATGCGCGCTGCCCGGTGCCCGTGGCCGCGGGTGCACCTGTGGTGGTGCCCTCTGTCAAGCTCGCTCCTGTGAGGGTGCGCGTTGGGGACCTGGAGGACGTGTTGCTGGCGTCTGTGATGCCGCCGAGTCACTGGACAATGATTACCGAGTTGCTGCTGTCTGATGAACCGTACTGCTTTCATGCTGGGTGGGTTCCCGGCGTGTGGGGACGTGTGGCGACTACTCGCCTCGTCAGTAATACCATCTGGGTCCCCTGTTTGCGGGTGTTTGTTGCCAGGGTTCTGGAGGCTATAGCTTCCCCAGTGGATGAGCTAGACCCTAGGCGGTGGTTGCTCTGGGAAGCGTTCCATGTGAGGTTCCCGCGAGCCCGGTTCCCGAGCAAGTATGTCCACTGATTACCTGTTTCTTTGCTTTCTGTAGTGCTGTGTGCCCCTCTGGCTGTATGTTTGCCCAATTGTGTTATGTGTTCGTGGTTCTCCCTTTGTTTGTTGCGAGGCCGGTGGTTAGATGTGTGTGTGTTCTTGTTTATGTGTTTGTTTTATGATGTTATTGTGCCCTGTGTGGCTTTCGTTTTTTATTTACGGCTTGTTGTATATTTTGATTTTCTTGTTATATTTCATGTTGTTGTATTTATGCCTTACTTGTACGTCATGATGATTATGTTTGTTTTGTTTCATGTGTTATTATCTTTTGTGCATTGATTGCTTGTTTACATTGTTTTCTCTTTGTGTTATGTTCTTGTTTTGATGTATGCTGTTTTTCTCTAGTTATGCTTATTGTTGTACTGTGCTGTCGGTCCTTCTGGCCGGTGGTTTTTTGTTTTGCTTTGTTATTATGTTTCCTCTGTTGTTTTATTGTATTTATTGTATTTAACTTGCATGTAAAAAAAAAAAAAAATGTAAACACCAGCAGATCGAGAGACCTCAGGAACGTCCGACCTGGCTGGTGGTCCATCAGAGTGGACTCCGCTCTGAATAAGTCTACTGGCAAAACAACCATTGGGGTCCACTACCACTCACAGAAAGGGCATAGGGTCCATTACCGCTCAACGGATGGGTATAGGGTCCACTACCGCTCACAGGATGGGTATGGAGTCCACTAGTACTACCGCTCACTGAATGGGTATAGGGTTCACTGCCGCTCACAGAATGGGTATTTTCTGACCAGGGGGAGAAAGATACTGGCAGTATGGGGCGTTAAAGTTTATTGAGGATTAAATTCTGCAGAACATGTAAATATATAAAGTTCAAATATAAAGTAAGTAATTATATAAAGTCTATATTAAACACGGTTTATATTATAGACTTATAACAAAGTTGATATTATATTAAACTTAATATTGAACATGTAAATATATAAAGTAAATATATAACGTTTATATCAAAATATATAAAGTAAATATATAAAGTAAGAATTAACAGTAACAATTCCAAGTCCGAGGACTAGATTTAACTTAAGGTACACCCGTAGTAAGTATGAGACCTTAGCCTATAGTGACATGGAAACTAATTCTGCAGAAACCTAAAGGTTAACTGGTACTAGAATTAAGGCCGAGTGCAAATGTGTAGTAATTATATAACACTAGGATATAACAGGCAGGACACAAAGAATAACTAATAAGTGAGAGACCACATAACACGTAATGTACCCGGCCAAGAGGCCGTAAAAGACCTAATGGATAAGGAGAAGGGGTGTGACTACAAGTAGGGCTTACTAGCACCTAGACTGGGCAAAGTATTAGCTGCGGACAGCGGGACACTTGGGGACCGGCGCTGCACCCCCCTTCCCACATGCAGTGGGGAGACAATCGGGACAACTGTGCAAAGCATGACGAGGGTACAAAAGCAGCCGCTTGCAAAGGGGGGGAGGGTGGGGTTTTGCGAGGGCAGCGGCGAGGGCGGGCGGAGTGAGGCAGAGCCCCATTGTGCGCCCGTATTTATACGGCCCCAAACTGCCCACGCAACGCCGCGGGACGCGCTGCGCAATTGTTTCTTTCTCCCCCGCCAGAAAAATCCCCGCTTGTGAAGCAGTGACCATATAAGGTCCACTACCGCACACAGGATGGGTATGGGGTGCAGACGAGGAGTTACAATAACGTGGCAGAAATATGTTAACCAAACCACACATAATGCCCGAAACGCTTTGCGTAAGTAAGTAAGTAAGTAAATATCAAAAGAAGGCACCAAACCGGGAAGGCTATGTAGCACCATCAAATGCGCAAAATAATCAGAGGGCGCTAAATATCACCAAGGATGCCAATACGAGAACAAAAACGCATAAGGCGAACGATATCAAAAGTATCCGAGTCACCAAGAATTCTATTGAGGGACAGGTGACCGCGAGGGGCGGTCGGAAAGCAAGAGAACATGCTCGTCCTGGAAGTCAGGACATTCAAGAAGGACATGCACGACCGTAAGAGGGACAATGCAACTAGGACAATAAGGAGCAGGGCGGCGCTCCATCAAGTGACCATGGGTTAAGCGAGTATGGCCAATACGCAACCTCGCCAGAGCTGTTTCCCACCGCCGGTTACGATGGAAGGAGGACGGCCACGAGGAAACACAACATTTAAGAGTACGTAGCTTGTTACCAGTAACAGACAACCAAGAAGCCTGCCAACGGGTAAGGACTGAGGAATGGATAACCGGGTAAAAGTCGGAATACGGAATGCCTTTACGAGAGATGGGACAAGAGCGGACAGCTTCCTTGACGGCAGCATCTGCACGCTCATTTAAAGACACACCAATATGGCTGGGAACCCAACAAAACTCAACCGACTTAAATTTACTGTGAACAAGAAACAGCCAATGCTGGATCTCGACAACTACTGGATGAACCGGATTAAAGGACCCGAGAGCCATGAGGGCACTACGAGAGTCAACAACAACTACAAAGGAAGACTGACAACGAGAAAGCAGGAGACGAAGAGCATAGAGAATAGCATAAAGTTCCGCTGTAAAGATGCTAGTCTCCGGAGGCTAGCGACACATATAAGTACAATCAGGAAAAACAACAGAGTAGCCAACACCGTTCGCCGACTTAGACCCATCGGTGAAGACAGAAACGGAGCGGGAGTGAGAAGAAAAGTGCTCAAGGAAAAGGCGTTTTAGAACCGTAGGAGGGGTAAAAGCTTTAGTGATACGGGTCAAGGAAGTACAAAACCGCGGAAGAGGGACTCTCCACGGGGGCAAAGAAGGAACAACACGAGGAGAAACATTAGAAATACGAACGGAAAGAGAATCCTGGAGGCGAGATAACCGGACAGAAAGAGGGAGGTGGTGAAGAGGAACAGGAACCGCAGGAGGGGTAAAAGTTAAAGCACGACAGAGGCGAGAGAAAGGATGTTGTAAGGACCGCGCAAGATAGCGAAGACAGTAGCGATCACGGCGGTCCTGGAGAGACAGGAAGCCAGTGTCAACATACAAGCTAAGGACGGGAGTCGAACGAAAGGCACCAGAACTGAGGCGCAACCCAGTATGGTGCAAAGCATCAAGACGGCGAAGAGTAGAAGGAGAAGCAGACGAGTAAGCAGGGCAACCATAATCGAGCTTAGACAGGACAAGAGAGGAATGTAAAGCAAGGAGAGTGCGCCTATCTGCCCCCAAGAAGTATGGGACAAGACCCGAAGGAGGGTAAGGGCCTTAGAGCACTCAACACAGAGGTAAGAGATATGGGGAGACCAAGACAAACGAGTGTCAAGGAATAACCCCAAAAGCTTTGCGGAATCTTTGTATTCAAGGGGATGACCATAAAGTGACAAAGAGGGACGAAGAACAACCTGTTTCCACGTAAAAGTCATGGCACAAGTCTTAGAAGTAGAGAACTTGAAGCCATGATCTGTGGCCCAAGACGACACGGCATCAATTGCAAGTTGAAGCCGGCGCTGAAGGAGAGGCGAATCATCACCCTGACAGCAAAGGGTAAGATCATCGACATAGAGAGAGGAGAAGACACCTGAAGGAAGAGAGGAAAGAAGGCCATTGAGGGCAACCAGAAAAAGAGTAGTGCTCAGAACACTACCCTGGGGCACACCTTCGTATTGCTGAAAAGAGGCAGAGAGAGCTGTACCAAGGCGCACCCGAAAAGAACGACGAGAGAGGAAGCTGCGGAGAAAGAGAGGGAGATGACCACGAAGGCCAAAAGAATGAAGTTGAGATAGAATATGATATCGCCAAGTGGTGTCGTAAGCCTTTTCCAGGTAAAAAAGGACGGCAACAACGGAGGTCTTCGCAGCAAAAGCAGTACGAATATAGACCTCCAAGTTCACCAGGACATCTGTCGTGCTGCGGCACTTGCGGAAACCAAATTGAGAAGGGGAGAGGAGGTGATGGTGTTCCAAGAACCACATCAGACGAACGTTAACCATACGTTCAAAGAGTTTGCAGACACAACTTGTGAGAGCAATAGGGCGAAAGTCCTTAGGGGAAGTACCCAGAGACCCCGGTTTGCGAACAGGGAGGACAACGGCATCGAGCCAGTCCTCAGGGACTGACGACGGCTCCCAGATCCGATTATACAGACTCAGTAAATACTGAGACGTGCACGGAGGGAGATGGCGAAGCATCTCATAATGAATACCATCGGAGCCCGCCGCCGTACAACCGCAGAGGGCCAGGGCAGAACGAAGTTCAGAGAGAGAGAAGGGATCATTATAGGGAAGTTGAAGACGAGTCCTGAAATCTAAAGGACGAGACTCAAGGACAGGTTTACGAAGAAGAAAAGATTGGGGAAGATGAAGACCAGAGCTAACAGAAGAAAAGTGGGAACCCAGTACGGAAGCGACCTGCAACGGGACCGCCACAAGAGTATCATGGAGGTGAAGGACCGGTGAAACATCGGGAACGAATTTACCCGCTATCTTGTGGATACGCTTCCAGATCTGGGCCAGAGGAGTTTCGGACGTAATTGTTGAGACATAAGATGCCCAACATTCACGTTTAGCCGTACGGATGGCCCTACGGGCCACCGCACTCGCTTTCCGAAAGAAAAGAAAAGAATCGGTCGTCTCCCTATGGCGGTGCCTCTACAAGGCTGCACGCTTACAGCGGACAGCCCGAGCACAGTCCGCATTCCACCAGGGAACGCACTTCCGTGGACCCTGAAAGGAAGAGCGAGGGATAGAGCGGAGGGCAGCGTTGAAGACAGTGTCATGAAGAAGGAGGAGAGCGCGAGAGAGAGGCAGAAGAGAGAAGTCAGAGAGAGTAGCACTGAGGGTAAATAGGGTCCAGTCCGCCTTAGCAAACTGCCACCTAGGGAAAGAGAGGGAAGGGCGAAAAGAGAAAAAGGAAACAAGGATGGGGAAATGATCACTTCCATGGAGGTCATCAAGAACCTGCCACGTGAAATCTAAGTAAAGAGAAGAAGAGCAGAAAGAAAGATCAAGACAAGAAAGGGTGCGAGTCCGAGAGTCCAAATGAGTGGGCTCACCAGAATTCAGAAGAGACAGGGAAGAAGAGAGGAGAAACGGCTCAAGAAGGCTACCCCGAGTATTCGTCAGAAAGTCACCCCAAAGAGAATGACGACAATTGAAGTCACCCAGCAGGAGCACAGGCTCCGGCAAGGAGTCTAGGAGGTGTTTCAAATCAGGAAGAGAAAGCGGGACACTCGGGGGGGAGATAAATGGAACAAACTGTGTACCATTTCCCCACAAAGATACGAGCAGCAGAACAATGGAGAGGCGAAGGAAAAAGTAAAGGAACAAAGGGAATATCAGCACGAATCAAAAGAGCAGAAGAATTAGAAGCCCCAGCAACGGCTGGGGGGATAGGGGGTGAGAGAAAGGAATAGCCACGAAAACGACCAGGACGAGCACCAAGCATCGGCTCCTGGAGACAGACACAAAGGGGCGAAAACCGCGAAATCAGAAGTTGGAGTTCGAGGAAATTGGCGTAATAACCTCGAACGTTCCATTGAAGAATGGACAACGACGAGAAGAGAAAGGACAAAAACAGAGAAAAAGGAAGAAACAAAGGCGAAAGAGCAACAGAGCACGTTAAAGAATATCAGGGTCGGGATCAGGGTCAGCAAAGTCAGGGTTAGGGGGCATGGGTAAACTGAGCAAAGACGGAGGGAAGGAAACGGGAGAACAAATCAGAGGTGGGCGGGCGGAGTCCGGAGGAGGAGGAAGAGGAGGAGACAACGGAGAGGAGCAGTCAAGGACAGCAGCAGGAAGAGGAGGGGTAGAAAGAGGGGAGCGTACCGCAGCAAGGGCAGCAACCTAGAGGGAAGCGGGGGCTAAAGAAACCTCCATAGCAGGAACAGGGGGCGCATCCACCGAAATGGGAGGGGAAGGAGCGAGAGAGGCAGAAGTAGGGGCCGAGGAAGAAAGCGAAACCTTCTTACCCGCCGGGGAGGAGGAAGGAGAGGAGCCAGGTTTACGCTTCTGATGTAAAGAGACAGGTGTCCCAGCAACCACGTACTGGGCAACTGATTCTAGCGTCTCAACAGGAGAAGCTGAACGAGAGCACACATGACGGCCGTTTAGAGAGCGATGGACATCAGCCTGCACCGACAGGCGGCGGGGAGAGTCAAGAGACGGAGGGGAAGGAGGAACGGAGGGAGATGAGGAAGAAGACACAGGAGATACGACAGACCGGGTAGAAAGAAGGGGAACCCCAGACAGAGGACCAGGAGGTGGATCCTTTGGGAGAGAACCCAAAGGAACAGAGGAGGGGCAGCGGGCGTATCAGGGTCCAAGGCCTGGAAACGGTTGTGAGTCTGAGGAAGGCGGGAAGGACGAATAGAGGAAGAGTGCAACACGCGAGCATAAGAGATATTAGCATAAGGCGGGAGCCGGCGAACCTGGCGTCTCGCCTCAGGAAAAGATAAACGCTCCCGGTGCTTCAAGTTGAGGACGGCTGCCTCAAGCTTGTAATGGACATACGCACGGGAGAAGGTAGGATGGGCCTCACCGCAGTTGAGGCAACGAGCCCGGGGAGAAGTGCACTCCGACTTAGAGTGACCTTCGCCACTACACAAAGGACAGAGAGAGACAGTCCCGGAGCAGCGGAGGGCACCGTGCCCAAACCTCCAGCACTTGTTGCAGAGCCGAGGGGATGGAATGTACTCCTGGACAGAGCACCTGGCACCTGCAAGAATGACAGAGGGTGGAAGGGTCCTACCATCAAAGGTGATCTTCACAACCCGGAGGGGTTGACAGCGACTACCACGAGGGGGACGAGTAAACGTGTCCACCTGGAGAATAGAATGGCCCTGGGCAGCAAGGATATGTCGAATATCGTCGTGGTAGTCGCGCAGGTCCCGAACACCGGTCGCAACATGGGGCGGGAGCAGAATAGTGCCAACACTGGCATTCAACTGAGCGTTCTTCGAGACCCGAACAGGGGTCTCGCCAAGGCAGGATAAGGCAGCCAAGCGGGAAGCAGCATCCTGAGAAGGAGCAGCAACGACACGTGTACCGAGACGAGTGGGGCTGAAAGTAATGGAGGCATCCACGGAATCAACGAGATGTCGATGGAGGGAGAAATCGTCAGGAGGCGCAGAATCAAGAGGGAGGAGATCAAAATACTTGGCCCACGAAGCGGGACCAAACAAGGCTTGATAGGTAGCAGAACTGGAAGGAATCGAGCGTGGGAGGCCGTGACGAGGACGGCGGTGAGAACCCCCAGAGAGAGAGGGGTTAAAAGGCGCAGTAGTTACAACTAGAGAAGGAGCCGCGCCAGGGGACGAGGTAGTCACCACTGGGGGCTTGGGGCTCGACCCAACCACAGAGGAGGGAGGGGAGCCAGGGGAAGGAGTCAGAGAGGCCAAAGGAGGAGCAAGGTCGGGGCCCAATGCAGCGGAGGCTACAGAGCCCGGTCTTCCAACACGGACTGACTCGGGGGCTTGGTCGCCCACCCCATGAGCCTGAGAAGGTAAACCAGAAACAGCCGAAACAGGGGTCATCATCATTACGAAAAGAAAAATTCATTCACGAATGTGCCCCCACACCCACCATGGAGCCACAATTAGAGGCAGGACACCCAGCAAGAAGCTATCGCCGATCTTGCCGGGGCATCCTAGGGGTACGTCGTGAGTATACGCCCCACAAACGCCACCTTAAGAAACCGACAGTCCGTCGAGATCGGATTCAGTGACGAAAGGGGGATTGACAATAAAAGGTTCCCCTCGCTCTCGACGTCGGGTACTACAGTTCTACGGGTGCAAGAGTATGCCTCCTCAAGCACCCGGGCGTCAAAATAGAAGAAGTCCAAGGGAAGAACCAGAACAAGCAAAAGGTCGGCAGGAAACGGCAAGCAGATAATAGAAGAGGGGGAGGAGAAAAACGAAACAGAAGGAAAAGGAAAAGGTGCCCAGCAGAATTGGAGAGGACGGCAGCAGGAGCACAAGGCTAGAAAAGGACAGAGGACTGTCCCAAGGAGCATCACACTCCGGCAGCCGCCCACTAAGCCCCCAAACGGCAACAACGAGCTGAGCGGGGAGGGGAACGCTTTGCGTAATAGTGGCTTTAGGCATTGTATGTACTAGCCCTAACTATAAATCCATCACTCTTTGTAAAATCTCTTATGTATGTACCTTACCTAAATAAACATTTTGATTTTGATAAGAAAGTGAAGGGACGACGACATTTCGGTTGGTCCTGGACCATTCTCAAGTCGATTGTGTCATTCTCAAATCGATGGGTATGGGGTCCACTACTGCTCACAGAGTGGATACGGGGTCTACTAAAGCCCACAAAATGGGTGTGGGGTCCACTACCCCCTCACAGGATGGGTATGGGGTCCATTACCGCTCACAAGATGGGTATGGGGTGAAGAACACGTACGTACACACATGAAACGTCCAAAGCTGGTGTCCGAAATAGTAAAAATATTAGTGTGCGATGTGGTCAATGTACCAAGTCTTGGATCCGGCATACCCACCCCATAGGTTCGAATCCTGATCACGGCTCCTTCGGAATTTCCCAACAGTTTGAGTAAATGAACAAATCCACAATTGTGCAGTTTGAGTAATTCGCGCGATGAAGTCAACTATACAGTCTTACCTGGGACGCGGTCGGGTCAAGATCCCTGCTCCGCACCTTCCCCCCCCTCCCCCCATGCTGGGTACTGAGATGGAGACTCAGTCACCAGAAGAACTGGCTACTTCCCACGGCAATATTAACATGGACTCTGAAAGCAGCCAGTCAGTCGAGGAGGGCGAGTATCAAGAAGTTCTAACAATCTTAAGGTTATCTTGAGATGATTTCGGGGCTTTTTAGTGTCCCCGCGGCCCGGTCCTCGACCAGGCCTTCACCCCCAGGAAGCAGCCCGTGACAGCTGACTAACACCCAGGTACCTATTTTACTGCTAGGTAACAGGGGCATAGGGTGAAAGAAACTATGCCCACAAGGCAACAGAAGAAACGAAGAAGACAGAAGGCAAGGCGTAGTGTGGACAGTAATGGTACACTTAACGGAAACGACAAAAGAATGAAGAACGACGCCGAGACTGATGCCGACAAACGGACGGAACGATGTCAGGAAGGTGAGGGTCAGCGGAGATGGAGGCTTCTCTTCCCTGCCTCATGCACGCTGGCCTATCACCAGAAGCTGCTGTGGACAGTCAAACTTGGAAGAGAACACCGCAAGTTCGAGCCCCTGCTGAAGGAAGGTGTAAACAGACCTTACTTAACGGTAGGTTCTATGGAGGCAGTGGAGTATCTTACCCAGCAAGGATATGATTTTTCTCTTGTAATGTATCTTTATCATTTATCAATTCTGATTGAAATTACCTACTTAAAATTATCTGCTAGATTAAGGACCTGCCCGAAACGCTGTGCGTACTAGTGGCTTTACAAGAATGTAAATACTATACTATCCAATGTATTCTCACAAACCCAATGTACCTTCTTGTATATATATAAATAAATAAATAAATAAATATGATGGAATTGTTATGGAAATACCGGAGGGGAACGAGAAGCTGACGAAGGTAATTATCTACAAATACCCTCAGATTCTAGACCCCGAGTTCATCCTCGACGACCAACGATTTGTGTGGGATTTGATGATGATTGATAAAGATTAAGCCACCCAAGAGGTGGCACGGGCATAAATAGCCCGTAAGTGGTACAATTTTTTTTGTTTTTTTCTCAGTATTCTGAGGTTGCATTTAACCATCAAGCTGTTATCGCGGGGGAGGATACTGCTTCACAGTCTTTATGAGGGTGTCCAGCTGCTGGACACCTTTGTTGACCAGGAGAGTGGCTGTGTTGATGGCTTCAGGGTGGCCACTGCATGATTCAGGAACTCTTAAAGCTCTTCTAAGGTCATTGGTTGCTTCACATTCCAGAAGATAGTGAAGTAATGGCTTTTCTGTGACAGTTTGGCAGAAGATGCACTCTCTCTGTCGGGGTTCACCAATCTCCCAGTTGCATCTGTAACCTAGACGTAGTCTATATAGCCTAACTGCTATTTCCCTGTGGATTCCTTTTGGGATATTTAACCTTTCTAATTTGGTTGCCTGAAGATACCATGTTGCAGATGGCGAACCTTCAGCTATTCTCTGGTGCAGGTAGGCTTTGTTGAGATGTGAGAGTTTTTTGGTGATGTTTTTTATGTTCTCTAGGCTGGGTTGAATTGTTTTATGTATCACTGGATGACGAGTTGCCAATTTAGCAATTTCATCAGCTTTTTCATTTAATGGGATTCCAATATGGGATGGGATCCAGTTTAAAGTTATGTTGAGTCCTTTGCCTTTAGCGACTGCTCCAAGATACAAGATGGTGGTAATTATTTCCACTTTATCTTTCCACTGTTTTTGTCCTAGTATTTGAAGTGCAGCTTTTGAGTCTATGTGTATGATTGCATTTTGAGTGTTTTGTGCAATCACATATGCGAATGCCTGTTGTATGGCAAACAGCTCAGTTTGGGTTGATGATACTAGTCCTCCCAGTCTCCAATATGCCTGTACGCTGGTCGTGCAAAGAGCAGCGCCAGCACTCTCATTTTCTGTGTCCACCGATCCGTCTGTGAAGATGTGGGTGGCTCCTGCTACTGCTATGCTATACATTTGCTCTTCTATTATGCGCCTTAGGATTGTCGGATAATAGGCAGCCTTTTTCATTGGGAGACTTTCTATTACTATTTTGAAAGTAGGCTCTTCCCACGGCGCGGAAGGAGTGTAATTTGGGTGTGGATGATCACCCTCTCTATCAAGAATCATTTTTTTAAATGTAGTCTGTTTAGGACTTTTCCTGCTCTTGCAACCCAAGAGTTTCCATTGTTTTGGCCTAGTCCAACCACCAAGGCCTGCCGTACTGGGATTGGATCAGAAGAAATAATTATCTTACTGATAATTGTAGCTGTCCTTTGTGATATTCTTTCTTGTAGAGAGGGCAAACCCGTCTCCAGTCTAAGAGTTTCAAGCCTGGTCCACATGGGGGCTCCCAGTGCAGCTCTCATAGCATTGTTTTGGGCAACTTCAAGCTTTTTCCACTGTTGGTGTGATAGATTTGTGAGTGCAGGTGCGGCATAATCGATCACTGATCTGACTGCCTGTACATAGTATGTGCGAAGGATTTGCAGATTGGCTCCTCCAGAAAGGGAGGTTAGCGACCTGAGGATTGCCGTCCGGGCCGCAGTTCGCTCTCTCAAGTAAGTGACTTCAGCATTAAAATTCATGTGTGTGTCCAGGATGATTCCTAGATACTGATAGGTGTCGACCCATTCTATTGGTTGACCCTGTACTGTGAGTTGGATGTTGGGCTTCGCTATTTTTATGGGCATGGCCTTTGACTTTGAGGGGTTGAGTTTGATCCCAATCTGTTTTGCCTCTTTACTGATGCAGTCTAAGCATTTGGGTGCAAGGCGCGCCGCATCCCTTCCTTTTATGATGATGACAAAGTCGTCCGCGTAGTTTAGCAGCCTGCAGTGATGTGGGAGTTTCAACCTCATTATTCTTTCCATTAAACAGTTGAAGAGAAGAGGGCTGAGAATACCTCCTTGCGGTGTACCATTTTCATGTCTTTTGTACTCAGAGACTGTGCCATGAAATTTTACTCTTGCTTCTCTGTTTATGAGACAGTTTTTGGTCCAGGAGAGCAGGTTGCCTCTGACCTCTTTGTCAAAGAGGCAGCAGAGAATAGCTGGGGCGCTAGCCAGTTCAAAGGCTTTTTCGAGGTCCAGGAATATCAGCATTCCTGGTCTGTCATTCAAGTGGGCTAACAGAGTTGTAATACATTCCACTGTGCCAACCCCTCTTCTATAGGCATACATATCATGGTGCAGTTTAGGCATTTTCCACTCCAGTCTGTTGAGTGCCATTCTGTCAGCCGTCTTGGCTGCACAGCTTTGGAGAGAGATGGGCCTGGGATTAGCTGGATCTTTGGGATTTGGGATCGGCACTCTATTCCAAGCAGAAGGTCTAGTTTGAGAAGTCCAGGCTAAATTAATTAACCTTAGGTATGCAGCGTCTCCCTCTGGGCCGAGGTTTCTAATAATTTTATAGGTTATTTTGTCGGCTCCAGGGGATGTATCCTTGAAGTTTTTCTTAGCCCGATTGAGCTCATCCAGTGTGAAGGGGGCATTAGTGTCAGAGACTTCTTCACATGCTGTAAGGATTCTGTGCCACCTTTCTTCCTCTAGTCCGGTCTGTACTGCTAATACATCTGGTGGAAGTTGATTGCTGGCTGCTCTCTCTGCAAACCTGGTTGCCAGTACTTCGGCTTCCTGTTGAGGATCCTTGGGGTGTGGAGCTTTAGGTGTTTTATTCCCTTTGGCCCGGTGAATTTGCTGCCACATCTCTCCGAGAGAGGTGTGTTCATTCAGGTGTGAACACCATTCCAGCCACTTTTGTTCTTTTATTTGTCTGGTCTCTCGATATACATGTTCCTTGCCCTCACAAAGTAAGATCCTGTTGCGGTCACTTGGCTGCTTTTTGTATAGCTTTCTTGTTCTATTGAGTCTATGGTTGAGTTCTTTGACACGTTCGCAATAGTACCAATGATCTTTATGGTGTCCGGTGGACTGTTTTTTCAGTGGGATTGAGTGGTTGGCTGCACTTTGAATCGCTTTGACAAATTCTTGTTCTGCCTGATTAATGTCTTCGGGAAGATCATAGTTTCTTTGCCACTCTGAAATGAGGTTTTGAAATCGGTCCCAGTTTGCTAAAGCAAAGTTACAGGCTTCAGATGGAGGCGGAGGTGGGGTGGGTAGGTCTAACTGAAGATCAATTTGGACCCCATAGTGGTCGCTTGTCAGTGTGGGCTCAACTGACCATGTTGCTGCATCTCTTAGGGAGGCTGAAACGAAGGTTAGGTCTAATCTGCCTCCTTGGATGTGGGTAGGTTCATTCTTGTTTAGGATTTGTATTTCTGGAAGCTGGTCCAGTAGATGTGTAATGTGTATGTCGGCTTCATTTGTTTTGTTCGAGCCCAGTGCCAATCGATGATGGGCATTAAAATCTCCACAAATGATTGTGTTTGTTGTTGTCGCGTGTCCAAATAACACAGAGAGATCCATTTCGGCTTGTGGAGACCTGTACACATTGAACACTTCAAGTTTGTCGTGTCTTAGCTCAATGGTGACTCCCATTACCTCTGTCCCTGCTCCACAATTGGGTGGGCTGGTTATGGATTTGGAGATCAGGTCACATTTTACATAGATTGCACATCCCCTGGACTGCCCATTGATCCATGGAAGGAAGAAGCCTCGATAGCCTGAGATTTTAGGTTCTAATCCGGCTCGAAGCAAGCTCTCCTGTAGTATCAGGATGTCTATGCCCTTGGTTGCTGCTATGCATTGCAAGTGTTGCAATTTAGTGCACAGTCCTTGCGCATTCCATTGCAGGATCTTTAGAATTCTAGGTTCTTGGAATTTGCTGATAATTCCGTGGTATCCATGGAGTCTGATGAACACGCCATGGAAGTTGCAATTGGTGTATAGGTTCTTAGTGGACCTGAAATTGACTCATCAATGTCGCTTTCCGACGAGCTGGACTCTATCTGCTTTTTATGGGGGTGTCTCCTGCCCTGCTGTCTTGACGGTGTGGATATTACATCTTCGAATTTTTTGAGCTTGTGCTCAATTGTCTTCCGAGTCTCTGTAGTTTGCTTGATAATATTTGTGTGGGCCAAGCGTCACCTTATTAAAGGTGAAGCTAGGAGTCAGGTGGTGGCTCTAGTGAGAGGTGAAGTACCCGAGAAAGTGTTCATCACCGGGGCTGGCTATAGGCATGTAGCAAAGTATGTAGAAGAGCCCATAATATGCCTGAAATGCTGCAGATGGGGGCACAAATCCTGGAGCTGTCAAAATGATCCACGATGTCGTTTCTGCGGAAAGTCTGACCTCTCTAATGTGTGTAGAAACAGACTTAATCTGGGTGAGAAAATAGTTCCCAGATGCTGCAACTGTGGAGGTGTTCACAATGCCAGCTCGGCTGTGTGTAGCAAGAGGCCGAGTATGGATGTTCCCCGGCCGGTGAATGTTACAGAGCAAGCAAGAGCTCTTACCCAGACACCAGGAGCACAGCAAAACAGTCTGTCCCAAACAGTGCCAGTGAACCGGACGAATGCGTGGGTAAAGGAGTCACCTTTACTTAGGCAGGCTCAAGCAACAAGCAGCCACGCCAGCACTCAGGACTCCGGCAGTGACAGTGTAACGGTGAGTGAAGAGGCTACTGTGGCTCAGAAAGAGGGCCATAATGATATGGTCAAGGAAGTGTGGGCTGAACCTAGAAAAGTTGGTGAGTTCCTCCGAAATCTTGGGCAGAGAATCGAGTCCATCGAGGCGAAATTAAACGTTCAGGTGAAGGTTAAGGAAAGTCACAAAACGGTGAAGGAAAGTCAGGAAATAGTGGTTGAGGACAATAATGAAATATTGAGTGATGAAATGAAGGAAAGTGAAGTGTGTGTAAATGATGATAATCGTAGTGAAAGGAAGAACCCTATAATTACACATAAAATGAAGGAATCATTTGGGCCAATAATGGACGTTACAGGGCTGAAAAAAATCTCTTGAGAATCGCAATGTCGCTTTTACTGGTGAACTTGGGAGGAGGTGGGAGATGTTATACAAGGTATGGCTATCATTTAGTGAACTTATTGGGGATGACTTAGACAGTGAATTGATTAATAATGGATCACCCTAGACTGAAAGTGTTGTCATGGAATGTTAATGGTTTAAGAAACAGGGTTAGAGATGTTCATTGTTATGTGATGGGAAATGATATTGATGTTGTAGCCCTCCAGGAGACAGGGGATAGGAATGAAGGATTATTGAAATTAAATGGCTATAAAGGGTTTAACCTCTTCGCCGCAAATAACATCAGAGGCACGCCGATTTATGTTAAGAACTCCATACCAGAAGAGTTAGTAGAACCGCCATCAAAAACGCAAGGTATAGAGAGTGTCTGTGTTAAATTATCATTAAGGGAAGGGGAATTTATTGTAGTTAATTTGTATGTATCCAGGAACTGCTTCGACGCTAACTATTTACCTGACTGCATTAATACTAATCCTTCACTGGTCATTGGGGACCTTAATGCTCGGCACACAAGCCTTGGGACAGTGGGTAGCATTAATGCTAATGGGGTCAAGTGGTTACAGTTTCTACAAGATCATCCAGATACCTGTCTCTTGGGAAACAATGAACCAACTCACATCAGGGGAGGACGGCTTGACTATGCCTGCATTTTAAACTCTCAGTGGATTATGGGGGAGGCTCGGGTTGTTCGGGAACTACTTAGTGACCACTTTGCCTTGAACGTTGAATTACCACTGGGGAAAAAAACAAGTCCACTTTCAAAGGAAAAGGCTAAATATTAATAAAGATATGAAAAATTATTTTATTCAAAATATGGGAGATTGGTATCAACAATACACGCCGCTCTGCGTTGATAGTTTTTACGAGGACATGGTCGAGAACATAGAGAAATTAGTACAGAGGAAAAATAACGGGGGCAGGGGAAGCAAGACGCACGGACCTAAGAAATTTAAATATTCCAATGATCAGCAAGTCAAGGGGTGGGAGAGAGTGCTACGGAGTGCACATAAAGAATGGTTAAAAAATGGAATGAGGGATGAAGAGAAAAATACAATGTTGGAAGTGGCTAGGGAATGCAGTCAGGTGAGGAAGGAGGCGCGGGACAGATACTGGCAAGACTTTGCTCAGTCCATTGGTAATACTAAGAACCTTAAAGACATATGGAGAGCAGTAAACAAAATCAGGGGTTGTAAGACCAAATTCATTGCTCACTCAGATCCAGGGAAAGTTGCTAATGAGTTAGTAGATAAATAGGCAAGTGCTGCTGGTATGGAGTCCTTACCTGCAGACACGAGAGTCACCATTGAGTCATGGGAAAATATTAGAAATGGAGTAACTTTATGTGCCATAAATGCAAGATCTATAACATGCACTGAGATAACTCAGGATGAGCTACTGGATGCTATAAAAAGTGGCAGCTCTACTACTCCGGGAAAAGATGGAGTAACGTATGACATTCTTAATTATTTAGCCGGTATGAAACCTAGTCCCTTACTTAAATAAATAAATAAATAAATAAATAAATAAATAAATAAATAAATAAATAAATAAATAAATATGTTTATTCAGGTAAGGTACATACATACAAGTGATGTTACATTAATGGATTGATATATAGATAGAGCTAGTACATACAATGCCTAAAGCCACTATTACGCAATGCGTTTCGGGCAAGAAAAACATTAATATCTAGAACTTAATACTAATTGAGCATAAAGAATAAAAAGTGTTTAGAACAAATACAAATAAAGATAAAAAAAAGGGGGAACATGACTGAAAAAGCAGCACAGATACAATAGGTTGACAAACAGAGTTGATTAAAAAAAATAAGACATGGGTTGACAATAGAGGAGTGAGGTAGGTTACATGGAATTTATTAGGTAGTGTTTAGTTTTTATCTTAAACTGGTTGAGAGAGGTACAGTCTTTAACATGGTTGGGAAGGTCATTCCACATTCTGGGTCCCTTGATTTGTAGAGCATTTCTAGTTTGATTAAGTCGTACTCTAGGAATATCAAAACTGTATTTATTTCTGGTGTGGTGCTCATGGGTTCTGTTACAACCTTCAATGAAGCTTTTGAGGTCAGGATTGGCATTACAGTTCAGCGTTTTATATATGTATAATACACAAGAGAGAATGTGCAGTGACTTAATATCTAACATATTCAGAGATTTGAGTAAGGGTACCGAGTGATGTCTGGGGCCAGAGTTGGATATTGTCCTAATAGCAGCTTTGTGTTGGGTAATTAGAGGACGTAAGGGATTTTGGGTAGTAGAACCCCAAGCACAAATACCATAGTTGAGGTATGGATAGATGAGGGAGTAATAGAGAGTAACCAGGGCAGGGCGGGGTACATAATATCTGATCTTAGAAAGAATGCCAACAGTTTTTGAAACTTTTTTTGATATATTTAGAATGTGTCCCTGGAAATTCAGCTTGTGGTCGATGAGAACGCCAAGGAATTTGCCATCTAATTTGTTACAAATTTGGGTATTGTTTATTTTGAGATTTATCTGATTAGAGGATTTATTGCCAAACAGAATATAAAACGTTTTGTCAATGTTAAGGGTGAGTTTGTTGGCAGTTAGCCAAAGATGGACTTTCTCTAGCTCAGTATTTACTGTGGCATTTAGAGCAAGGGGGTCAGGACTGAAGTAAATGAAGGTTGTGTCGTCAGCAAATAGAATTGGTTTGAGGTGTTGGGAGGCATTTGGAAGGTCATTAATGTAGATGAGAAAGAGGAGAGGGCCAAGTATGCTGCCCTGAGGAACACCAATGTTGATGGGTAGGGTGGGAGAAATTGTATTATTCACAGAAACATACTGGAGCCTGTCAGTACGATAAGATTTGAGGTATTGCAGGGAGTGTCCTCTGACTCCATAATGATGTAATTTAAGAAGAAGGTTTTGGTGGTTGACAGTATCAAAAGCCTTACGCAGGTCCACAAATAACCCAACAGGAAACTCCTTTTTATCAAGAGCTGCGTGAATTAAGTTAATCATATTAATAAGTGCATCGTTAGTGCTTTTTTTGGGTCTAAAGCCATATTGACAAGAGCTAAGTATATTGTGTTTGGCTAGAAAAGAGTAAAGCTGCTTGTAGATTAGTTTTTCGAATATTTTTGACAAGTTAGGCAGGATTGATATAGGTCTGTAGTTGTTAACATCTGTGAGATCACCACATTTGTGGACAGGGGTTACTCTTGCTTTTTTTTAGAATGTCTGGAAAGGTTTGGAGTTCAAGTGACTTGTTGAAGAGCAATGCAATAGTAGGGGCTAAAGATCTGGAGGCTTTTTTGTAAATTAAAGTTGGTATCTCCTCGAGGGCATTAGACTTGGTTTTAAGGGAAAGGATTATCTCATTGACATCAGTGGAACTAGTAGGCTTTAGGTACAGAGACTGTGGATAGTTACCTGTAAGATAGTCCTTAACATCAGTACAGGAAGATGGAATATCATTTGCAAGGGATGACCCAATGTAAGAGAAGAACCTATTGAACTCAATAGCAGAATCAGAGGCTGAAAGCTGACCAACGTTATTGGAAAGGAGTGTTGGTTTGTTATTTAAAATCTTCTTTGATCCGAATATTTGTGAAATTGTGCTCCAAGTTTTTTTAATGTTGCTCTTTATTTGGGTAAATTTATCTTCATAGTATTTAGTTTTGGCTCGTCTAATTATTTTAGATAGCAATAACGAGTAATTCTTTGAGAATTCTTTGGAGACTGTTCCTAGCCTATACTTCTTCTCAAAGTCGTGTTTTTTGTTAATGGATTTAAGTATTCCCTTTGTAAGCCAAGGATTGTTAAGCCTTTTGCTTGTGACTTGTTTTGTTTAATATGAGTTATAGAGAGGGAAAGTTACCAAGAAAATGGAAAGAGGCTGTCATCATTCCTATCCCTAAGTCAAACGGAGGCTACAGACCTGTCTCCTTAATATCCTGCTTTTGTAAAATGATGGAAAGGATTTTGTTAAATAGGCTACTCTACCTTGTAGGTGATAACATGTCCAGTAATCTCTTTGGTTTTATCAAAGGCAAAAATACTGCGGATTGTCTCTTAAAGTGTTCGTCTAATGTGGATGACAATTTTAGTTTAGTTCATTTATTATACACCCCATACCCATCTTGTGGGCGGTAGTGGAAAGGGTTACAGAGCACATAATGGGCTCAGGGACTGAACCCCACAATTCATTTAGCTAAGCAAGTTACAATCTTGATGAGCTAGTTACAAAATTCAATATAAGTCATCACATCAACAATGGGTTCGAGATCGACCTCAAGTACAGGTTCTAAATTAAGCAACTGACATTATGTGGAGAGCTAGTGTCAAAATTTATATGTTTGTCCTGCACACCGCCCCCCATCCAGTGGGCAGCGGTGGATAGGTTACAATCACTTAGTTACTACCTACAGTTAGCAAACTGGGATATTTGGCTAAAATTTCTGGTAGCAGATCATTTTGAATGAAATATTGACACATCGCTGGAACATTGGTTATAGAATTGTCTCTAAATTCACGTATCTTTTCGCACTCCATCACATAGTAACGGAGGGTGTGCGAATAATTTTGTTGACACAGTTTACATTTGGTCAGGTCTACATCAGCAGATAATGAGAATTCCCAGAGATACTTGTAACCGAGTCTAAGCCGAGCAGTGACAATTGTAGAGTTTTTGTTGATCTACAAGGAGCATTTGATAAAGCCAACGGGGAAGTAATCTTATACGAATTAGCCAATCTGGGAATAACAGGGAGATTGCTACACTGGATAGGGGAGAGGGCACATTGGCACATTCTCTCATGTGTATTATACATATATAAAACGCTAAACTGTAATGCCAATCCTGACCTCAAAAGCTTCATAGAAGGTTGTAACAGAACCCATGAGCACCACACCAGAAATAAATACAGTTTTGATATTCCTAGAGTACGACTTAATCAAACTAGAAATGCTCTACAAATCAAGGGACCCAGATTGTGGAATGACCTTCCCAACCATGTTAAAGACTGTACCTCTCTCAACCAGTTTAAGATAAAAACGAAGCTATACCTAATAAATTCCCTGTAACCTACCTTACCCCTCTATTGTCAACCAATGTCTGTTTTTTTTAAAGAGCGCTGTTTGTCGACAGAATTGTATTTGTGCTGCTTTTTCAGCTATGTTTTCATTCCATGTTTTCATTTTACTCTTTGTGCTCAATTAGTATTAAGCTTTAGTCATTTAAGTTTTTCATGCCCGAAACGCTTTGCGTAATAGTGGCTTTAGGCACTGTATGTACTAGCTCTATCTATAAGTCCACCAATCTTTGTAAAAATTTCTTGTGTGTATGTACCTTACCTAAATAAACATTTATTATTTATTTTATTTACCTACAAGGCAGAAAAGGTCAGGTGTATTACCAGGGATACATGTCTGAGGAACGGAGGTTTCAGTTAGGTACCCCACAAGGGGGAGTATTAAGTCCCACCTTATGCAATGTATTAATGAACAGATTAGCATCAGAGATGTATCCTCCAGGGGTCACGACGATCATATATGCTGATGACATTCTTATACAAGGCACTTCTGGAAACAAAATTCAAACTGCCCTTAACATACTTGGTACAACCTGTCACAAGTTAGGCTTAGTTATAAATGCACATAAAACCAAATACGAGTATAGGAAACGAAGAAATATAACACTTACTCTAAATGGTGTGGAACTGAGCCGTGTTCAGAAGTACAAGTATCTGGGCATGTATGTTGGATACACATGTGAGAGTAAAAATGCTAAAATAAATCATATCAGCACCTTATGTAAAGCCCGTCTGCATCCTCTGAAAGCACTGGCTTTTTCTGGTAAAGGTGTTGGGGTACCTATCTTGCGGATGTTATACATAAGCACTGTTCGGTCCCTGATAGACTACGCAGCACCCGTATTGTCTTACAAAGGCCAAGGCAGAATTAAAAAAAATAGAGCTGATACAGAACGAGGCTATGAGGATTATTCTTGGATGTCAAAGAAATGCAATGATTGAAATAATGAGAATGGAATTAAATTTACAGAGTGTGTGTGATAGAGTCCGTGACATTAACACTAGAGTATCTATTCGTTTCATGCGGAGAAAAGGAGGGGATAAGCTGTTTGAGAGCGTTCAGACCTGCTTGAGTGACGTACACACTTCCAGGAAACTGAGGGAGACACGCTACACGAGGGGATTAGCTCATGACCTCAGGGAATACGACGTACTTCACTGCTGTAAACCCTCTCGACAGTGTAATATGTCTGCTCCCTGGAAAGTACAGAAAATAGACGTCGAAATTGTACCCCTCAAGGTGAAAAAGATTCATCATGAACCGGGACAATTACGGTGTTTGTATGGAAGCATGATATCTCGGTTACCAAGAGGCAACAGTTTACATGTATATTGCGACGGGTCGGTGGCGGAGGATGGCAGGGCAGGGTGTGGTGTCCTAATAAGGGAATATACGGAGTTTGGGACTGTGGACAGGATAATTGAACTCCGGCTTAGTAATTATATATCATCCACACAAGCTGAACTGCAGGCCATTCTGGCGTGTTTGGAGGAAGTACGTCATGACGACAAAAATGTTTTTGTATTTGTCGATAGCCGAGGAGCACTGGAGTCCTTAAACAGTCGAAACCCAATCTTCATGTCTATAGTTGAGGTCTGTAAGAGAAGAATAACTGAGATACAGCTGAAAGGTTATAGTGTGAAATTCATGTGGATTCCATCTCATGTTGGAATAGTGCTCAACGAGGTGGCGGATGACTTGGCCAAACGTGCCACATCAAAACCACAAGTTGACATTGAATGTGAATTCACAATAAGACAAATAAGAAGCAAAATCAGAAATATTCAGGCACAGGCAGGAGTGGAGAGGAGAGAGATAATGTATGAGAGAAGTCAAACCATGCAACACTACATGTATGCGAGTCAAAACACCCATTTCACTTATGGTAAAAGGAGAAATGCTTGGAGTGACTGTGTACATGCGGCTCAGGCTTGGGTACAAATATTACTGGGAATATGGGATAGATGTTTATGATAATTACACGAGGTGTAAACTATGTGGTATGTTAAGGTCTCACACCCTGGCCCATTATGTTCTTGATTGTCCGTTGATTAATGTATATAGAAACACTGAGATAAGGACTGTTCCTGAACAAATAGCCTGGATGTGTCACAACGGAAAGGTTGATGATATTCTTGAGAGCTATAAGAATTTTGCACCAAGACTGTAATCTTTTGTTGAATTCTCTGCATGTCAAACAACTACAGACCAATATCGAACCTACCCATACTATCAAAAATATTTGAAAAAATTATCTACAAACAGCTCTACTCCTATCTCGTAAAATTCGACATTCTTAGCCCCTGTCAGTTTGGCTTCCGCTCTCAAAAGAGTACCAACGATGCAATTATTAGTCTCCTTGATATAATTTACTCAGCCCTTGACAAAAATGAGTTTCCAATTGGACTCTTCATTGACCTGAGAAAGGCCTTTGATACTGTTAATCACGATTACCTCTTATGTAAACTCCATCATTATGGAATCCGAGGCCATGCACTGGACTATATCCAATCCTATCTTTGTGATATACACCAATGTGTAGCCATCAATAATATAATCTCTCCTATTCTACCAATAACCGTTGGAGTGCCACAGGGCAGCATCTTGGGACCCCTACTATTTCTTATATACATTAATGATCTGCCTAATGTCTCTAACATTATGAAACCTATTTTGTTTGCTGATGATACTACCCTCATTTACTCCAACCCCAACCCACATACACTAAATGATGTTGTGAACTAAATGAACTAAATGAATGAACTAAAAAAAGTCCACTTATGGATGTCAACCAACAAACTAACACTTAACATAGAAAAGACCTGCTACATCCTATTTGGAAGCAAATCTACAAATGCAATTCAGCTTCAGATTGACAATGTAAACATTAGCAATAAAAATGATGGAAAGTTTCTTGGCATATTCCTAGACAAGAGACTCAACTTCAGTACCCACATACAACACATAACCAAGAAAGTCTCTAAAACAGTTGGTATACTCTCCAAAATCAGATATTATGTTCCTAACTCTGCTCTCATCTCTCTATATTATGCACTAATCTATCCCTATCTCAACTATGGTATCTGTGCATGGGGTTCAACCACTGCAAACCACCTTAAGTCCATCATCACCCAGCAAAAATCTGCTATCAGAATAATATCAAATTCTGCTTTCAGACAACACACAGCCCCCTTGTTTAACTCCCTAAACATGCTAAACATAATCTCACTACACAAATTCTCTTGTGTCAACTACATTTACAAAACCCTGTTCTTAAATGCAAATCCTTGTCTGAAACTCTTCCTGGACAGATGTAATAGGACCCATTATCACCACACCAGAAATAAATATCTCTTCGATATCCCCAGAGTTAAACTTAATCTGTGTAAACACTCTATGCAAATAAAGGGACCCAGTTTATGGAACTCACTCCCTACTGAATTGAAAAGCTGTCCAACTTTTACATCATTCAAAATCAATACTAAAAAGTACCTAATTTCATCTTCATAGTTTTTCACTTTTTGCCTTAAAATTGCACTGTATCTATTGCTACCCAATCTCCCAACCTTTATGTTCCCAATTTGAACATCTTTACCATTGTGATCATTGCTGTTTTCTTATATGTGCCGCCAATCTGTTGTATGGTGTTTATAAATCTTGTTTATCTGTATCTTTTGCTACCCAGTCTCCCAATCTATATGTACCCATTCTGAACATCTTTACCATTGTGATCATTGCATGCTGTCTTATATGTGCTGTCAATCTGCTGTATGGTGTCTATTAATCTTGTTTAAATTACTAATCAAGCTGTCAATGTAATCAATCAGAGCTTTAATATAACAATGTGCTTTAATATACTTATCTCTCTCATCTCATTTTTCTCTTGTAATGTATCTTTCATTTATCAATTCTGATTGAAATTACCTACTTAAAATTATCTGCTAGATTAAGGACCTGCCCGAAACGCTGCGCGTACTAGTGGCTTTACAAGAATGTAAATACTGTACTATCCAGTACAATGTATTCTCACAAACCCAATGTACCTTCTTGTATATATATAAATAAAATAAAATAAAATAAATAAAATAAAATAAATGTTTGGTAATATGTTTATTTGTGATGTGTGTCTATGTATGTATTAACACGTTGTACTGAATGGGACGAGAATAGCTTGAGCTACCTCATCCCTTTGTGTGTATTTTACCTCAATAAACTTATTTCAATTTCAATTCAAGTCAACTATAAGGATCATCAATGTTATAATCGGAATAATCTGCAATACTTTGATTTTTAAAGAATTAGTTTCGCAAAATTGTCTTCAATTTTTATTTTCTAAGTTATCAAATGTATAAGTTTGTTTAGAACTGTGGCTTGAGACGCCATTATCGATACGACGCCTTAACATTGTTTACCTACGTCACCCAAAGATCCAACATGGCTGGTGGTCGGATTCTGTCTTTGTTGATCGTAGCTTGCGTGACCGCTGAGACTAACCTAGCAGGAAGAAACAGTAGGACAGCTCCTCCATTGTCGGTGATTCTACTCTACCAACACTTAGGCTTCATCATCCTACCCTGTTGGAGTGTTGTGTTTCCAGACGACCCACGTCACAAGACAACTGTAGACATCAAGAGGAGATAATCTCCCAACTGTACGATTATAGAGAAGATGAAACCTCACGAGTGTCCAGAGTGTGGGAAACGATTCAGTCGTCTTGGACATATGAAGACTCACGTGTTGATGCATACGGGTGATAAACCTCATGAGTGTCAACAGTGTGGTAAAAGATTCACCCAACATGGACATATGAACAGGCACATGTTGGTACATAACCATAATAAACCTCATGAGTGTCCAGAGTGTGGAAAAAGATTCAATCAACTTGGATATTTGAAGGCCCACATGTTGGTACATACTCATGATAAATCTCACGAGTGTCCAGAGTGTGGGAAAAGATTCAGTCAACTTGGATCTGTGAAGATCCACATGTTGGTGCATACGAATTATAAACCTCATGAGTGTCCAGAGTGTAGGAAAAGATTCAGTCAACTTGGACATATGAAAACCCACATGTTGGTACATACACGTGATAAACCTCATGAGTGTCCAGAATGCGGGAACAGCTTCAGTCAACTTGTACATATGAAGAGGCACATGTTAGTGCATACAGATGATAAACCTCATGAGTGTCCAGAGTGTGGTAAGCGGTTCCGACATCTACAGTCAATGAAAACTCACATGTTTGTTCAGGTTATAAACCTTTTGAATGTGCTGATTGTGGTAAAGGATTCAGAGATAGAAAAACTATAATAAGCCACATGTTTGTGCATACAGCTGATAAATCTCATAAGTGTCCAGAGTGTGGGAAGACCTTCGGTCAACTTGGAAATATGAAAAGTCACATGTTGGCGCATTCAGATGATAAACCCTTTGAGTGTGCGAAAAGATTTAAGTACCGTGCTAATATGATACGTCACATTTTAGTGCATTCAGGTAGTAAACCTCACTAGGCCTGTCCACTGGAAAAATCCTAAGTAAATTAAATAATGTTAAAAGTCACCTATGTATGATGAATACATCTTGAGTGTCATTCATTTAAGTATTGCTGTATTGCATCGTATATGACAGGACATTAACTTTTTGCTATTCCAATACTGTATCTGTGCTTTTATGAAACTGAGTTTTGCTGTGAAAATATTGTTTCATCACCATGTCAGCTGAATGAACTCCAAACTTATTCCTAATTTCATAGTTTTACAAGAGAAATACTTGTGACTATGGAAGATAAAGCTCTGTAGAATAGACCAGGATATTTATACATTGTAGTTCATTTGTAACAGATTCTCTTCATAGATCAAGTGGGCATCTAGGAAGTTATTAGAAAATTTCAAAATTGAAGATGGTTAAACATATTTTTATATTTCTCAGAGGCAAACTAGTTATAATATTTTATTTTGCATTCTTTTTAAATAATTCCTATAATTTAGTTGTATTAAGAAATTAATTTATCCTTTGGACAACGGTTATGAAAACATGGTCATATTGCTTATGCACAAAAAATTAAATATTCCAAAGAATGTTTGGAATTATGCTATAGAATTATTAATTTGCAAAATGTAAGAGAAACAAAATAATAAGTGAATATTTATCATTTCACTGGGTGCAGGCACTTTGCAAGGCTGCATCTGATGCATGTCAACACCTGGTGTTCGAATTTGCTGATGCTTCCTGTTTTATCCTCGGATGTTCAACTGATTCTTTTATCAACCCCACAACAAGCTGACTTTTGGTTACCTATTTACTGCTATGTAGACAGGCACATGAGGTGAAAGAAAACATGCCCAACCATTTTTGTGACACCCGGGATTTGAACCTGGAATTCTCGATTGTAAGTTGAGAACGAACCCGATTTTACTACCAGGACCCTCTATGGCAGGTGTCTGGGAATCACCAGAATGTGAGTTCAAGCTACTCCATTGCCTCAAAATGATTTTCAATAATAATTTATTTTAGAAAGAATGCAAGCATAAGATACATGAACAGTGGAGGATTCATAGGTTAGTGTGAGATACAGTTGGGTCCGTTCTCGACTCGCAATCAGGAATCCATGAGTCGAGAACAGGCAGAACAAACATTTTTGTGTACATTTACTGCAATGTTCTTACACAGTACAGTATTCACAATTTGCCAGTCCTCGAGAAAATTAATTTTCCAAACTTGTATATATGTTAGGGTATAAAATTGTAGGCCATAAAGAATTGGTGTATTTTAAGACATGTAGAGTGTAAATACATATGTTATTTACCATACTTATTTTCCTATACTCACCTAGTTGTGCTTGTGGGGGTTGAGCTCTGGCTCTTTGGTCCCGCCTTTCAACTGTCAATCAACTGATGTACAGATTCCTGAGCCTACTGGGCTCTATCATATCTACATTTGAAACTGTATGTGTATGGAATCAGTATGGAACTGTGTATGGAATCAGCCTTCGCCACATCACTTCCTAGTGCATTCCATCTGTTAACTACTCTGACACTGAAAAAGTTCTTTCTGATGTCCCTGTGGCTCATTTGGGTACTCAGTTTCCACCTGTGTCCCCTTGTTCATGTACCCCCCTTCCCCCCCATGATAAACAGTTTATCCTTTTCAACCCTGTCAATTCCTCTGAGAATTTTGTAGGTAGTGATCATGTCTTCCCCTTACTCTTCCGACTTTGGTTTGCTAGAAGACCCAAAGTCCATTCCATGCACGTGCCAAAGACTCTGTTTCTGAATGAAAAATGGTTTACACACAACTCGCAACTGATGACGTCCAAACACTTCCATAACAACTAATCGACTAGATAGTTTGAATCAGGGCCGATTCATATATTAGCCTAACTTCTGTTGTGGGAAAGTTACATGAATCGATAATTGCAAATATAATTTTTCTTCATCCTGAAAATCATAAATTAATTAATGATTCACAACATGGTTTTACAAATGGCCGTTCATGTTTAACAAATTTGATATCATTTGATTGCAGCATAGTTGAGGCAGTTGATAGTGTTAAGGTTTGTGATGTTGTGTACCTTGACTTTAGCAAAGCTTTTGATACAGTGCCACATGAAAGTCTGATTAAAATGATTTAGGTTCATGGCATTGGGGATGCTATATTAAGTTGGATTAGGGCATGGCTATACCAAAGGAAAGTGTCAGGTCGAGGGAGGGGGTAGACGTACCGTGCGCGCTCCATTAAAATCGTGACATTAACAGGGATTCTTAGGACTATAGCCGTGGATTACTGATTACAGACATAACAAAGTGCATAGTGACCCGCTGGAAAATTGAAAATAGTCATTAACAATAGAACTTTGTGTTAAATAGAGAATAAACGGGAGACCGCGTGTGAGCCAGTGAACGAGGCTTTGTGTACATGCGTGTATGAGGAAAAAATAGTGAACGGTGATTCGTGGAACAGTGATGTGGAACGGGTATCACAACAACATATAAGTTGGAAGTGAATATTATAAATATAGAATACTAGAAATATAGAATAGTGGCAAGAGGCGGCATCGGTGGTTATAAATCGGGTAACTGGAAACTGGTGACATCAACCTGGGCCACAAGAGGTCACCTGTACCGACCGGGGACCAGCCTCGCTACCTACGCTAAGTACCTGCCATAAAGTTTGAACAAAATAACATACATAATATTACAAATATACGGTATACATATAATATTATAATTATTAAACATATAAATATATATACATATATATTGTTACAAATATACAATATACATATAATATTATAAATATATAGATATATACAACAAAACAAGGCAAAATGGGAATAAATAAACAAATTTGTGGCCACTGTAACAACTCCTTAAAGACGAAGGTAACGGGAATTGAATGTTATATCTGTAAGACTAGATTCCATTCGGCTTGTACAGGAGTGAGTAACACTACGGCACTGAGAGCTGGTCACTTGCTCTGGGTGTGTAAAAATGACCTGCCAGCTTGGAATATCCTAAAAAAACTTCTAGGTAACATGACGCATGATCGGAAAACATCATTCATTGGAAGCCTACCAGCCATCCAGAAGGAGTGGGAAAGGAACAACAATTCTAATATACAAGAGGCGGAGGCTATAGTCAGGGATGAAACTGAGGCTGAAACTCAGGAAGTTGTAAACTCCGACTCGGTAGGCCAGGATGTAGCTGACAGTAAACTAGAAAGTGTACCAGACAGCTCGATAGGTACAGACACTACGACGGTTCCCGATAGAGCAATTCAGAACAGGACAGACTTATGCAAATTTTATGCAAAGGGCATATGCAGACATAGATATGCTGGTAATAAGAAAGGATTAGAATGCAGTTACCAACATCCCAAAAAATGTTTAAATATGCTTAGGAAAGGTGAGTGTCGATTTGGATCAATATGTAGGTTTTTCCTTCCTGACATGTGCCAAACCTCACTGGAGGACAGAAAATGCTATGACCTCAGCTGCCAACACTTTCACGTGAAAGGCACGGAACGCTACATAAAGAGTGGCAAGCAGGATAATGAATTTGGAGAAAACTCTATAAATTTTTTATACCAGACCGGCAGAGAATTCAAAAGGAGCAGCATGGAGAGTGTATGGAACTGGATGCCAGATCCACTTGCATTCCAGAATTACAGATACAATTACCCACCGAAAGGGAACTACAACTACGACAGACAACTGCCCTACAACAATCAGTACTGGTCAGAACAAACTCATTATGTCCACGAATAATGGGCTTGCAGAAAAAGTCTCCCATTCAAACTATCACTAATAGAGTAACCTCATTCATCTTTGCCAACATACAAGGACTGAAAACAAGAACAAACAACAAAGTACAGCTCATAAATGGCCTCCTCACGGAGTCAAATGCAGTATTTGGAGCTTTCACAGAAACCCATGCAGGGGAATTGTTGGACAGTGAGATCTGGATTCCAGGATATAACCTATACAGGTGTGATAGGAAAATTAGGTCACATGGAGGAGTGGGTCTATATATTAGGGAAGACCTTGTATGCTCGGAGCTCCTAAACGTTACAAATGAGGTGGTAGAGGTACTGGGATTAATAATAGAGAAAATAAATTTAGTGATTATTCTAATATACAAACCGCCAGATGCAACGACTGAGGAATTCACAGAACAGATAAGCAAAATAGAGAATAGCCTTGATAATTTGGAGAACCCGATACCTGATATTATCTTCCTAGGTGACTTCAACTTGCCTAGTCTCAGGTGGAAAATAGCAAACAATAATATTATACCAGGAAATCTATCAGGACCTAACCAACCACAGATTAGAGAACTACTTAGATTCTGTGACAAATTTTCACTCAATCAGCAGATATCGGAGCCAACGAGAAATTAAAATATTCTAGATCTGGTCTTTACGAACAATGAAGACATTATCAGAGACATTACGATATCAGATACCACATACTCAGATCACAAATTCATTGAAGTGCAAACGACTATCAATACTCAGAATAGACCTAAAACGTTGATAAAGCGAGAGGGGCTATTCAGTAAATTCAATTTTAATAATAAAATAAATAAATAATAAATAAATATGTTTATTCAGGTAAGGTATATACATACAAGTGATGTTACATTAATGGATTGATATATAGATAGAGCTAGTACATACAATGCCTAAAGCCACTATTACGCAATGCGTTTCGGGCAAGAAAAACATTAATATCTAGAACTTAATACGAATTGAGCATAAAGAATAAAAAGTGTTGAGAACAAATACAAATAAAGATAAAAAAAAAGGGGGAACATGACTGAAAAAGCAGCACAAATACAATAGGTTGACAAACAGTGTTGATTAAAAAAAAGAAAATAACAGACATGGGTTGACAATCGAGGAGTGAGGTAGGTTACAGGGAATTTATTAGGTAGTGTTTAGTTTTTATCTTAAACTGGTTGAGAGAGGTACAGTCTTTAACATGGTTGGGAAGGTCATTCCACATTCTGGGCCCCTTGATTTTTTGATTTGATTTGATTTGATTGAGCATTTCTAGTTTGATTAAGTCGTACTCTAGGAATATCAAAACTGTATTTATTTCTGGTGTGGTGCTCATGGGTTCTGTTACAACCTTCTATGAAGCTTTTGAGATCAGGATTGGCATTATAGTTTAGCGTTTTATATATGTATAATACACATGAGAGAATGTGCAGTGACTTAATGTCTAACATATTCAGAGATTTGAGTAGGGGTACCGAGTGATGTCTGGGGCCAGAGTTGGATATTGTCCTAATAGCAGCTTTGTGTTGGGTAATTAGAGGACGTAAGTGATTAAAAGGATAGACTGGGAGATAATAAACAGGGAACTTACAAACATTCCATGGGGAACTGTTCTAAGTAATACAAGTCCTACAGAAGGAATAGAAAAACTGACTTCAGAAGCGTATCAAGTCTGTCTGAAACATGTTCCTTTGAGGAAAGCCAGAAAGAGATCTAACGTAGAAAGAGAACGCAGACGACACTATAAACGCAGGAAAAAAATAACGGAACTGCTTATGCAGACACGAATTTCCCGTCAAAGAAGGAATAATTTAAATAGGGAGATTGAAGAAATCGAGCGGAAATTGAAACACGCATATGAAACTGAAGAATGGCAGTTAGAACAGAAAGCAATTCAGGAAATAAAGAAAAATCCAAAATATTTCTTCTCATATGCGAAATCAAAAGCAAAAACCACTACCAGTATTGGACCTATTCGTACAAGTGAAGGTTCATAAACGGAGGATGACAAAGAAATTAGTGAAATCCTAAAAAAAACAGTATGAGGACATGTTTAGCACTCCAATAAACAACATGAAGGTGGAAGATCCAGACAATTTCTTTATGCGGGATATTCAAACCCCTGTAAATATAACTGATATAAACACGAGTGCACTAAATTTTGAAAAAGAAATTGAAAACATGTCCATGCACTCGGCCCCAGGTCCAGACTCATGGAATTCAATATTTATAAAGAAATGCAAAGTGCCGGTAGCACAGGCACTCAGTATAGTGTGGAGGAAGAGCTTGGACACGGGGGAGATACCAGATGCACTTAAAGTAGCAGACATAGCCCTCTACACAAGGGAGGGAGCAAAGCATTGGCAAAAAATTATAGACCAGTTGCACTAACATCGCACATCATAAAAGTATTTGAGAGAGTGATTAGGAGTCAGGTCACCAATTTCATGGAGACCAATGACCTTCACAACCCAGGCCAACATGGATTTCTAGCGGGAAGATCGTGCCTCTCACAGCTACTTGAGCACTACGACAGTCACTGAGGCATTAGAAGAAAAACAGAATGCTGATGTGATATACACGGACTTCGCAAAGGCTTTCGATAAATGTGACCATGGCGTGAGAGCACACAAAATGAAGTCAATGGGAATAACCGGTAAAGTAGGACGCTGGATACTCAGTTTTCTGTCAAACAGGACTCAGCGAGTAACGGTCAACCATATAAAATCTAGTCCAAGTGCAGTTAAAAGCTCTGTACCTCAGGGTACAGTCCTTGCACCGCTGCTTTTCCTTATTCTCATATCAGATATAGACAAAAATACAAGTCACAGCTTCATATCATCCTTTGCAGATGACACAAAAATCAGCATGAAAATTATCTCGGCTGAAGACATTGAAAAACTTCAAGCTGATATTAATAAAGTTTTCGACTGGGCATCAGAAAATAACATGATGTTTAACAGTGATAAATTCCAGGTACTCAGGTACGGTAAAAAGAGGACCTTAAACATAATACAGAGTACAAAACACAATCAAATGTACCCATAGAAGGAAAACAGCGTGTAAAGGATTTAGGAATAATAATGTCTGACGACCTAACTTTTAAGGAGCATAACCAAGCAAATATTGCGACAGCCAGAAAATGATAGGATGGATTACGAGAACTTTCAAATCCAGGGAGCCCATCACAATGGTTGTACTCTTCAAGTCACTTGTGTTGTCCCGTCTTGAGTACTGCTCAGTACTCACTTCCCCCTTCAGAGCAGGAGAGATTGCTGAAATAGAGGGAATACAGAGAACATATACGGCACGCATAGACGCTATAATAAAGCACCTAAATTATTGGGATCGTCTCAAAGCCCTCCAAATGCACTCACTAGAAAGAAGACGAGAGAGATATCAAATAATATACACCTGGAAGATACTGGAGGGCCAAGTACCAAATCTACACAGTAAAATAACAACGTACTGGAGTGAACGATTTGGAAGAAAATGCAGAATAGAACCAGTGAAGAGCAGAGGTGCCATAGGCACAATCAGAGAACACTGTATAAACATCAGAGATCCGCGGTTGTTCAACGTCCTCCCAGCAAGCATAAGAAATATTGCCGGAAGAACCGTGGACATCTTCAAGAGGAAACTAGATTTATTCCTCCAAGGAGTGCCGGACCAACCGGGCTGTGGTGGGTATGTGGGCCTGCGGGCCGCTCCAAGCAACAGCCTAGTGGACCAAACTCTCACAAGTCAAGCCTGGCCTCAGGCCGGGCTTGGGGAGTAGAAGAACTCCCAGAACCCCATCAACCAGGTATCAACCAGGTAACCCCCTCCACCTGCAATCACCTCGCCCTCGCCCCTTCCTTCTCTTACCCCTCCTCCCCTTCCTCCTCATACCCCCTTCTCTTTCCCCTCCCCCTCCTTAACCACCACCTCTTACCCCTCCTCTTCCGCTTCTCTAAACCCTATTCTTCCCCTTCTCATCCTCCTTCTCTTACCCCTCCCCTCTCCCCTCCTCTTCCCCCTACCCTCTCCTTCTCCTCTTTCCCTTCCTTCTCATCCCCCTTCTCTTCTCCTCCTCTTCCCCCTCCCCTCTTACCTGTACTACTCCTACCCCTGCTATTCTTCCTCCTCCTCTTCTCCGTTACCTAATTCTACCTTTTCCCCCCAGACGTCCTACTCCTTCCCCCTCCTTTCCTCTTCCTCCTTCCTCTTAGACATACTCCTTCCTCCTTTTTCTCATCCTCCTTCCTCCTCTGCCTCGACCTCCTCCTCCTTCCTCCTTGTTCTCCTCCTCCTTCCTCCTTGATCTACTCCTCCTCCTCCTTCCTCCTCGACCTACTCCTTCCTCCTCGACCTACTCCTTCCTCCTCGACCTCCTCGTCCTCCCTTCTTAGCCTCCTCCTCCTTCCTCTTTCTCGCCCTCCTCCTCTGCAACCTTTCGCCTCCTCCTTCCTACCTTACCAACTCCTCCTTCCTCTTCGACCTCCTACTCCTCCTTTCTCCTCCTCCTTCCTACCTTACTAACTCCTCCTTCCTCTTTGACCTCCTACTCCTCCTTCCTCCACGCCCTCCTCCTCCTCGCCCTCCGCCTCCTCCTCTTCCTTCCTCCTTCCTCCTCGCCCTCTTCCTCCCTCCTCCTCCTCCTTCCACCTCGCTCTCCTCCTCCTTCTTCCTCCACCTACTCGCTCAGCTCCTCCTCCTTCCTCCTCGGTCTCCTCCTCCTTCCTCCTCGTTCTCCTCCTCCTTCCTCCTTGGTCTCCTCCTCCTTCCTTCTCGTTCTCCTCCTCCTTCCTCCTCGCTTTCCTCCTCCTTCCTCCTCACTCTCCTCCTCCTTCTTCCTCGCTATCCTCCTCCTCCTTCCTCCTCGCTCTCCTCCTCCTCCTTCCTCCTTGCTCTTCTCCTCCTCCTTCCTCCTCGCTCTCCTCCTCCTCCTTCCTCCTCACTCTCCTCCTCCTTCCTCGCTCTTCTTCTCCTTCCTCCTCGCCCTCCTCCTCCTTCCTCCTCGCCCTCCTAGCTCCTTACTCCTCACCCTTCTCCTCCTTCCTCCTTGCCCTCCTAGCTCCTTACACCTCGCCCTCCTAGCTCCTTACTCCTCGCCCTCCTAGTTCCTTACTCCTCGCCCATCTCCTTCCTCCTCACCCTCCTCGCCCTCCTCCTTCCTCCTAGCTTTCCTCCTACTTCCTCCTCGCTCTCTTCCTCCTTCCTCCTCGATCTCCTCCTTCCTCCTCGCTCTCCTCCTCCTCCTTGCTCCTCGCTCTCCTCCTCCTCCTTCCTCGCTCTCCTCCTCCTTCCTCGCTCTCCACCTCCTTCCTCGCTCTCCTCCTCCTCCTTCCTCGCTCTCCTCCTCCTCCTTCCTCCTAGCTCTCCTCCTCCTTTTTCCTAGCTCCTTCCTCGTCGCCCTTCTCTTCCTCCCTCCTCGACCCTTCCTTCCTCCCCCTCCTCCTTCCTCCTCGCCCTCCTCCTCCTTCCTCCTCGCCTTCCTCCTCTGCCTCCTAGCTCCTCCTCCTTCCGTCCTCGCTCTCCTCCTTCCTTCCTCGCCCTCCTCTTTCTTCCTCCTCGCACTCCTCCTCCTTCCTCCTCGCCCTCCTCATCCTTCCTCCTCCTTCCTCCACGCCCTTCTCCTCCTACCTCCCTCCTCCTTCCTCCTCGCCCTCTTCCTCCTCCTCCTCGCCCTCCTCCTCCTCCTTCCTCCTCCCCCTCCTACTCCCCGCCCTCCTAGCTCCTTCCTCCTCGCCCTCCTTCCTTCCTCGCTCTCCTCCTCCTCCCCCCTTGCCCTCCTCTTCCCCCCTTGCCCTCCTCCTCCTTCCTCGCACTCCTCCTCCTCGCCCTCCTAGCTCCTTTCTCCTCGCCCTCCTCCTTCCTTCCTCGCCCTCCTCCTCCTTCCCCTTACCCTCCTCCTTCCCCCTTGCCCTCCTTTTTCCTCCTCGCCCTCTTCCTCCTCCACGCCAGTAGTATAAACCGGGCCAAGTACGTGCAATTTTGTTTTTTTCCCATGCACGTACTTGGCCCCTGGGTTTTACGAAGTTTTTTCCCATGCACGTACTTGGCCCCAGGGTTTTACGAACTTTTTTTCAACATGCACGTACTTGGCCCCTGGGTTTTACGAACTTTTTTCAACATGCACGTACTTGGCCCCTGGGTTTTACAAAGTTTTTTCAGCATGCACGTACTTGGCCCCTGGGTTTTACGAACTTTTTTCAACATGCATGTACTTGGCCCCTGGGTTTTACGAACTTTTTTCAACATGCACGTACTTGGCCCCTGGGTTTTACTAACTTTTTTTCGGCATGCACGTACTTGGCCCCTGGGTTTTACTAACTTTTTTCAACATGCACGTACTTGGCCCCTGGGTTTTACGGACTTTTTTCAACATGCACGCACTTGGCCCCTGGGTTTTACAAACTTTTTTCAACATGCACGTACTTGGCCCCTGGGTTTTACGGACTTTTTTCAACATGCACGCACTTGGCCCCTGGGTTTTACAAACTTTTTTCGGCATGCACGCACTTGGCCCCTGGGTTTTACAAACTTTTTTCAACATGCACGCACTTGGCCCCTGGGTTTTACTAACTTTTTTCGGCATGCACGTACTTGGCCCCTGGGTTTTACGAAGTTTTTTTCAACATGCACGCACTTGGCCCCTGGGTTTTACGAAGTTTTTTTCAACATGCACGCACTTGGCCCCTGGGTTTTACGAACTTTTTTCACCATGCCGGTCATTGGCCCCTACCATTTTCGCTCAAGGGGATTAAACGGCCGCCTCCAGTCATCCCCAAATTTCGTTAGCTCAGTGACCCTGCACAGACATTGCTAATGGTCAATGACGTCACCAGCTAGTTGCTCAGCGTTCCTGCACCGGCATGTTCAAGGGGATTAAAAAGCCGGTCTAAGAGTCGTGTGTTTTGCGATACAACAGT
The DNA here is from genome assembly GCF_040958095.1 of Procambarus clarkii. NCBI lineage: Eukaryota > Metazoa > Arthropoda > Malacostraca > Decapoda > Cambaridae > Procambarus > Procambarus clarkii. Next base: position 13,898,480 of record NC_091225.1, on the reverse strand, counting down.
GACCCTGTAACCTAATGTAAAAAAATACCATCGTCCCTAGTCTATTTTTAATTTCATATTTACTTCCAACCATCGTCCATTACATTTATCAAAGGGGATCATGTATGTAAGGGAAGAACATAACTTTAGCACTGCAAGAAGTTATGTGTGTATTTTCAAGTTCGTCCCCTGCTGCCTGTATTTACCCAGGTCTTTTCCTAAATATAAAACTTATCCAATTCATTCCTATTCTGTTTCATGTCGATACGTTTAATAGGTTATTAATATTCCCCTTTACTATGACCAATCAGTCACACCTCTATCATGTCACCCCTATTTCTTCTTCGTCGTCGTTCTAGAGAATGTAATTTGAGCTTGGACAATCTTTCTTGAAGGATCGTTCAAAAGTATAACAGCAGCCCAAATGTCGTACTGCAATTTAAGCAGAATCGTACATCTGGCAGCATAGCAGGTGAGCTGAACATAAGAATAAAGGTAACTGCAGAGGTCCTATTGGCCCATACGAGGCAGCTCCTATATATTTCCACCCAATCTCATTCATGTCCACCCTATGCTGAAAACAACCAAGGGATCCCACTTAAAGCATTAGTTTACAATAATAGTTTTAATAAATAGCTCTTATTCTAGTTTTATACACAACAGCAATTATGAAACCCTATAGCTAGATATTCTACTATAATCCACAAGTAGTTACCACACATCTGGCAGTACAGCGGATTAGTGGCTGTGTTCATAGGCTAGTCAACTGTCCTCACATCCATCAAATAGCTATCCAAATGTCGCACCTCAATTCATCCATCTAGCAACTCAGCTGGATGCTAGCCACTATATTCATAGGCTAATCACCTCAAAAAATCCTAGATTTGCTACGCAAATCAGGTAACTTGTTTCTAAACCAACAGTCGCAAATACAAGCATACATACCTACTCATACTCCACAACCTATACATTCATAGAGAATAGCCTAGTTTTTTTGCCACCATTTCCCCATTAATCAGATGCAATTTATGCCATGCACACAGAAAATACAGCATCTACACACCAAATATGCCATTTATTCACAAAATATATTATTTACACTCAAAATATGCCATCACACAAAAATATGTCATTTATAGACAAAAATATAACATTTACATGCAAAAATATGTCAGTTGGACATGAAAATGTAGCATTTACACAATATTGCATGGACACTCAGAGTATGACATTTACACAAAGTACAGTATTTTGCACAAATATATCAAAATGCTTATGCATTTAGACAATCAAAAATGCGCTTTCACTAAAATTACACAATTTCACAAATATAATTTTCACAAAATACCCACACATTGTCTCATAAACCAAAATACACTTACACCATGAAGATCTATTTTATCAGATTACAGAGCTTACACAAAATACACAATTTTTACACACAAATACAGTTGCACCAGTTCCACTTCAACAAATATTAAAAACACAACTTGCATAAATGCACTATTATCACAAAATTATTATAAAACATGAACAATTATTACACAGTTTGTGTAATTATTTTACATCTTTGCACAATTAATACAAGAAAACTTGTTATATAATTACTCAACTTGCACAATGACAATCAATACACAAAAGTATAAATAAACAATTCGTCCATATGCAATTACACAACATGCGCAATTAATACACAACTTATACAAATATTACACATCTTTCATAATTATTACACAACTTGTACAAATGCATATCTAGCACAAATATGTATAATACATAACTACCCCAAATATGAAAATACACAACTAGCATAAATACACGATTTACACAAATACAATTGCGACATTTACACAACTAGCTCAAAAATATAATCAATACACAACATACCAAAATATGAACAATACATAACTAGCACATATTCATTAAATACACAACTAAGCAATTTCCGTAAATACACATACAAAAACATATACAATTAATACATACAACTTGCACAAAACAATACACAATTTATAGAAATATAATCAATACATAATTGCAATAATCATACAACTTATGCAAAATACATAATGTGCACAATTAATACACAAGTATATTAATTGTGCTATATATGTACAAACACAACCAACTAGGTCAAACAATACACAATTTGCATGATATTTTTCTGGGTATATTTAGGACATTAATTATAATATGCTGAGTTTAACCAACTCCCCAAAAGTCAGAATTTCACATATAAAAATGGTGCATATGACTTCCGATGAGCTCAATATATAACACATTCTTTTTCCATTAAGATATCAACATTATTAGTGCTAAACTATTCATCTAACATATGTCCACTGTTTTTATGTCTTATTAATACCTTCCTTGTTCCATCCTCTCCAATCAGACCACCCATATTTATGTATTTATTCAAACCATCTATCAGACTTATTTGTTCTGGCCTTAGTTATGTTAGGGCAGGTGGGGTTAGGTGAAGTCAGTATTTTCTATGATAATTTTAGACAAATTTGCTATATCTTATAAAAATGCATCTTGTTAAAACTTAAATTCATCTAAATCTATCAAAAATATACTTATACTACGCAAATTTGACTAAATTCAACCTAGCTAAACTAACTAAATATGAGCATCCCATATCCTCACATACAAGCCTATGTCGCCTCTGTCCATACATTATATGAGTCTGCCATATAGCACGAACCCCAAATAGGAAAAGTTACACTATTTCATAAACATGCTAGTTCATTACCCTAAGATATTATATATGTCCTTCCCTACACGACCTCACCTAACCTGACCTGGCATAATCAAACCTAGATTTAGTTCAAGTTGGTGAAATTTAAGCTATGCCACTTTAATTCGACATAATTTATGGCAATTTCCACCAAATATACCCAAATGTTGCGTAGCATAGCACTGCCAAAGTCCATTTTCTCCTATTCCATACTACCCTACACAACCTCACCTAACCTGACCTAGCATATCCAAACCTGGATTTGGTTAAAGTTGGCGAAATTTATGCTATGCCACCTAAATATGACCTAATTTAAGGCAATTTCCGCCAAATATACCCAAATGTTGCGTATCACAGCACTGCCAAAGCCCATTTTTACCTACATTTTCTCCTATTCCATCCTACCCTACGCATCCTTACCTAACCTATCCTACCATATCCAAACCTAGATTTGGTTAAAGTCTGCGAAATTTAAGCTATCCCACCTAAATTCTATCTAATTTAAGGCAATTCCCACCAAATATATTCAAATGTTCTGTATCACAGCACTGCCAAAGCCCATTTTTACCTACATTTTCTCCTATTCCATCCTACCCTACGCAACCTTACCTAACCTATCCTAGCATATCCAAACCTAGATTTGGTTAAAGTCGGCGAAATTTAAGTTATCCCATATAAATTTGACCTAATTTAAGACAATTTCCACCAAATATACCCAAAAATGTTTTGGAACATAGCACGGCCAAAGCTCATTTTAGCTGAGTTTTCACCTATTCCAACCTGCCCTAGACAACCCTACCCATCCTCTCCTGGCATATTCAAAGTCAGATTTGATTATAGTTGGCAAAATTTATGCCTTTCCAACCTAAATTTTACCTAATTTAAGCCAATTTCCACCGAATATACCCAAATGTTTTTGTATCTTAGCATGGTCAAAGTTTATTTTAGCTGAGTTTTCACCTATTCCAACCTGCCCTAGACATCCCTACCCGGCCTCTCCTGGCATATTCAAAGTCAGATTTGATTATAGTTGGCAAAATTTATGCCTTTCCCACCTAAATTTTACCTAATTTATGCCAATTTCCACCGAATATACCCAAATGTTTTGTATCTTAGCATGGTCAAAGTTCATTTCACCCAAGTTTTTTACCTATTCCATCTTACCTTACACAGCCTTACCTAACCTGACCTAGCATATCCCAAGCTAGATTTGATTAGAGTTCGTGAAATTTATGTTTACTCACCTAAATTCAACCTAATTTAAGACAATTTCTACCCAATATACCCAAAATGATTTGTTACATAGCTCAGCCAAAGACCATTTTACCCGAGTTTTCACATATTCCAACCTACCCTACATAGCCTTACCTATCCCTGACCTAGCATATTTGATTAAAGTTGTGTAAATTTAAGCTATCGCCATCAAATTGGAGACAATTTCTACCAAATATGCCTAAATGTTGTGTATCATAGCACAGCCAAAACCCATTTTACCCACATTTTCATCCATTCCATCTAAACCTGGACCTAGCCTCTGATACTACATACTCAGAGAAGTGATGTTTTTTGGATATGAACCTAAATGCCCGTGCCTAACCTGCAAGAGTCTTGGAGCTTTGTTGAAAATTTTATCTATTTTTCTTCAAAAACTGAAGTTTTGGATATGAACCTATCCGCACTGTGCCTAACCTGCTAGGATCTTTGTTGAACATTGTAACCATATTCTTAGAAAAGTGATGTTTTGGATATGGACCTAACAGCCCCTCTCCTTTAAAACTTGGAACTGTGTTCAATATTGTAGATATAGTGTTGGGTATGTGTTTTGTTTTTACACATCAACCCAACCGTCCTGGACCTAACCTCCCTTCATCTAACTTCAAATTTATCGTAAATATGGAAGGACGTGTTGTTTGTGCAACAACCCAACCGTCCTTGACCTAACCTCCATTTATCAAACTTCAAATTTATCATAAATATGGGAGGACCGTGTTATTTGTGCATCAACCCAGCCGTCCTGGGCCTAACCTCCCTTTATCTAACTTCAAATTTATTGTATTTATGGGAAGAAGGTGTTGTTTATGCATCAACCCAACCTCCCTGGACCTAACCTCTGATACACGAATCTTGGTTCAACATTGCATCATACTCGTAGCATATTTTTTTTCACATAATTCATCCATCCTCAACCTAACCTCTATTACCTGGGGGGAGGGAGGTTAATGGAAAATATGATAATAATGGAAATTTTCTCTACATCAGTTCAACTTAACCATCCTTAACCTAACCTTAGTTAGAAAGGGTTATAACTCACCAAAACTATTTAATTACCATTTACCTTATTTTCCTTATCCTAACCTATAACTAGAGGGTTTAGACCCCCCTTTACCTCGAAATTATACTATATATCTAAGGTAGGAATATATTTTCACATATAAACCTAACATTCCCCAATTTAACCCTATACTATAATTTCGAGGTAAAGGAGGGTCTAAACCCTCTAGTTATAGGTTAGGATAAGGAAAATAAGGTAAATGGTAATTAAATAGTTTTGGTGAGTTATATCCCTTTCTAACTAAGGTTAGGTTAAGGATGGTTAAGTTGAACTGATGTAGAGAAAATTTCCATTATTATCATATTTTCCATTAACCTCCCTCCCCCCAAGGTAATAGAGGTTAGGTTGAGGATGGATGAATTATGTGAAAAAAAATATGCTACGAGTATGAGGCAATGTTGAACCAAGATTCGTGTATCAGAGGTTAGGTCCAGGGAGGTTGGGTTGATGCATAAACAACACCTTCTTCCCATAAATACAATAAATTTGAAGTTAGATATGCTTAACTCGATTCATACAGCTCTTGATAAAAATGAGTTCCCTGTTGGGTTATTTGTGGACCTGCGTAAAGCTTTCGATACTGTCAACCACCAAAACCTTCTTCTTAAATTACATCATTATGGTGTCAGAGGACACTCCCTACAATACCTCAAATCCTACCTTACTGACAGGCTCCAATGTGTTTCTGTGAATAATACAATTTCTCCCACCCTACCCATCAACATTGGTGTTACCCAGGGCAGCATACTTGGCCCTCTCCTCTTTCTCATCTACATTAATGACCTTCCAAATGCCTCCCAACACCTCAAACCAATCCTATTTGCTGACGACACAACCTTCATTTACTCCAGTCCTGATCCCCTTGCTCTAAATGCCACAGTAAATACTGAGCTAAATAAAGTCCATCTGTGGCTAACTGCCAACAAACTCACCCTTAACATTGACAAAACTTTCTATATTCTGTTTGGCAATAAATCCTCTAATCAAATAAATCTCAAAATAAACAATACCCAAATTTGTAACAAATTAGATGGCAAATTCCTTGGCATTCTCATTGACCACAAGCTGAATTTCCAGGGACACATTCTAAACATATCAAAAAAAGTTTCAAAAACTGTGGGCATTCTTTCTAAGATCAGATATTATGTACCACGCCCTGCCCTGGTGACTCTCTATTACTCCCTTATCTATCCATATCTCAACTATGGTATTTGTGCTTGGGGCTCTACTACCCAAAATCACTTACGTCCTCTAATTACTCAACACAAAGCTGCTATTAGGACAATATCCAATTCTGGCCCCAGACATCACTCGGTACCCCTACTCAAATCCCTGAATATGTTAGACGTTAAGTCACTGCACATTCTCTCATGTGTATTATACATATATAAAACGCTAAACTGTAATGCCAATCCTGATCTCAAAAGCTTCATAGAAGGTTGTAACAGAACCCATGAGCACCACACCAGAAATAAATACAGTTTTGATATTCCTAGAGTACGACTTAATCAAACCAGAAATGCTCTACAAATCAAGGGGCCCAGAATGTGGAATGACCTTCCCAACCATGTTAAAGACAGTACCTCTCTCAACCAGTTTAAGTTAAAAACGAAGCTATACCTAATAAATTCCCTGTAACCTACCTTACCCCTCTATTGTCAACCCATGTATGTTTTTTGTTTTTTTTTTGTTTTTCAAATCAACGCTGTTTTAATGTAATTTTCTGTAATAATTTGTAATTGTATTTGTGCTGTTTTCTCAACAATGTTCCCCCCTCTTTTACCTCTATTTTTATTTGTACTCAACGCATTTTTTTCTTTTTACCCATTAGTTTTAAGCTTTAGTCAGTAGTGTTTTTTCCTGCCCGAAACGCTTTGCGTAATAGTGGCTTTAGGCATTGTATGTACTAGCTCTATCTATAAAGCCAACAAACTTTGTAAAATCTCTTTATGTATGTACCTTTGCCTAAATAAAAATTATTATTATTATTATTATTATTATTATTATTATTATTATTATTATTATTATTATTATTATATTATAGATAAAGGGAGGTTAGGCCCAGGACGGCTGGGTTGATGCACAAATAACACGGTCCTCCCATATTTATGATAAATTTGAAGTTTGATAAATGGAGGTTAGGTCAAGGGCGGTTGGGTTGTTGCACAAACAACACGTCCTTCCATATTTACGATAAATTTGAAGTTAGATGAAGGGAGGTTAGGTCCAGGACGGTTGGGTTGATGTGTAAAAACAAAACACATACCCAACACTATATCTACAATATTGAACACAGTTTCAAGTTTTAAAGGAGAGGGGCTGTTAGGTCCATATCCAAAACATCACTTTTCTAAGAATATGGTTACAATGTTCAACAAAGATCCTAGCAGGTTAGGCACAGTGCGGATAGGTTCATATCCAAAACTTCAGTTTTTGAAGAAAAATAGATAAAATATTCAACAAAGCTCCAAGACTCTTGCAGGTTAGGCACGGGCATTTAGGTTCATATCCAAAAAACATCACTTCTCTGAGTATGTAGTATCAGAGGCTAGGTCCAGGTTTAGATGGAATGGATGAAAATGTGGGTAAAATGGGTTTTGGCTGTGCTATGATACACAACATTTAGGCATATTTGGTGGAAATTGTCTCCAATTTGATGGCGATAGCTTAAATTTACACAACTTTAATCAAATCTGCTAGGTCAGGGATAGGTAAGGCTATGTAGGGTAGGTTGGAATATGTGAAAACTCGGGTAAAATGGTCTTTGGCTGAGCTATGTAACAAATCATTTTGGGTATATTGGGTAGAAATTGTCTTAAATTAGGTTGAATTTAGGTGAGTAAACATAAATTTCACGAACTCTAATCAAATCTAGCTTGGGATATGCTAGGTCAGGTTAGGTAAGGCTGTGTAAGGTAAGATGGAATAGGTGAAAAACTTGGGTGAAATGAACTTTGACCATGCTAAGATACAAAACATTTGGGTATATTCGGTGGAAATTGGCATAAATTAGGTAAAATTTAGGTGGAAAAGGCATAAATTTTGCCAACTATAATCAAATCTGACTTTGGATATGCCAGGAGAGGCCGGGTAGGGATGTCTAGGGCAGGTTGGAATAGGTGAAAACTCAGCTAAAATAAACTTTGACCATGCTAAGATACAAAAACATTTGCGTATATTCGGTGGAAATTGGCTTAAATTAGGTAAAATTTAGGTTGGAAAGGCATAAATTTTGCCAACTATCATCAAATCTGACTTTGAATATGCCAGGAGAGGATGGGTAGGGTTGTCTAGGGCAGGTTGGAATAGGTGAAAACTCAGCTAAAATGAGCTTTGGCCGTGCTATGTTCCAAAACATTTTTGGGTATATTTGGTGGAAATTGTCTTAAATTAGGTCAAATTTATATGGGATAACTTAAATTTCGCCGACTTTAACCAAATCTAGGTGTGGATATGCTAGGATAGGTTAGGTAAGGTTGCGTAGGGTAGGATGGAATAGGAGAAAATGTAGGTAAAAATGGGCTTTGGCAGTGCTGTGATACAGAACATTTGGATATATTTGGTGGGAATTGCCTTAAATTAGATAGAATTTAGGTGGGATAGCTTAAATTTCGCAGACTTTAACCAAATCTAGGTTTGGATATGGTAGGATAGGTTAGGTAAGGATGCGTAGGGTAGGATGGAATAGGAGAAAATGTAGGTAAAAATGGGCTTTGGCAGTGCTGTGATACGCAACATTTGGGTATATTTGGCGGAAATTGCCTTAAATTAGGTCATATTTAGGTGGCATAGCATAAATTTCGCCAACTTTAACCAAATCCAGGTTTGGATATGCTAGGTCAGGTTAGGTGAGGTTGTGTAGGGTAGTATGGAATTGGAGAAAATGGGCTTTGGCAGTGCTATGCTACGCAACATTTGGGTATATTTGGTGGAAATTGCCATAAATTATGTCGAATTAAAGTGGCATAGCTTAAATTTCACCAACTTGAACTAAATCTAGGTTTGATTATGCCAGGTCAGGTTAGGTGAGGTCGTGTAGGGAAGGACATATATAATATCTTAGGGTAATGAACTAGCATGTTTATGAAATAGTGTAACTTTTCCTATTTGGGGTTCGTGCTATATGGCAGACTCATATAATGTATGGACAGAGGCGACATAGGCTTGTATGTGAGGATATGGGATGCTCATATTTAGTTAGTTTAGCTAGGTTGAATTTAGTCAAATTTGCGTAGTATAAGTATATTTTTGATAGATTTAGATGAATTTAAGTTTTAACAAGATGCATTTTTATAAGATATAGCAAATTTGTCTAAAATTATCATAGAAAATACTGACTTCACCTAACCCCACCTGCCCTAACATAACTAAGGCCAGAACAAATAAGTCTGATAGATGGTTTGAATAAATACATAAATATGGGTGGTCTGATTGGAGAGGATGGAACAAGGAAGGTATTAATAAGACATAAAAACAGTGGACATATGTTAGATGAATAGTTTAGCACTAATAATGTTGATATCTTAATGGAAAAAGAATGTGTTATATATTGAGCTCATCGGAAGTCATATGCACCATTTTTATATGTGAAATTCTGACTTTTGGGGAGTTGGTTAAACTCAGCATATTATAATTAATGTCCTAAATATACCCAGAAAAATATCATGCAAATTGTGTATTGTTTGACCTAGTTGGTTGTGTTTGTACATATATAGCACAATTAATATACTTGTGTATTAATTGTGCACATTATGTATTTTGCATAAGTTGTATGATTATTGCAATTATGTATTGATTATATTTCTATAAATTGTGTATTGTTTTGTGCAAGTTGTATGTATTAATTGTATATGTTTTTGTATGTGTATTTGCGGAAATTGCTTAGTTGTGTATTTAATGAATATGTGCTAGTTATGTATTGTTCATATTTTGATAAGTTGTGTATTGATTATATTTTTGAGCTAGTTGTGTAAATGTCGCAATTGTATTTGTGTAAATCGTGTATTTATGCTAGTTGTGTATTTTCATATTTGGGGTAGTTATGTATTATACATATTTGTGCTAGATATGCATTTGTACAAGTTGTGTAATAATTATGAAAGATGTGTAATATTTGTATAAGTTGTGTATTAATTGCGCATGTTGTGTAATTGCATATGGACGAATTGTTTATTTATACTTTTGTGTATTGATTGTCATTGTGCAAGTTGAGTAATTATATAGCAAGTTTTCTTGTATTAATTGTGCAAAGATGTAAAATAATTACACAAACTGTGTAATAATTGTTCATGTTTTATAATAATTTTGTGATAATAGTGCATTTATGCAAGTTGTGTTTTAATATTTGTTGAAGTGGAACTGGTGCAACTGTATTTGTGTGTGAAAATTGTGTATTTTGTGTAAGCTCTGTAATCTGATAAAATAGATCTTTATGGTGTAAGTGTATTTTGGTTTATGAGACAATGTGTGGGTATTTTGTGAAAATTATATTTGTGAAATTGTGTAATTTTAGTGAAAGCGCATTTTTGATTGTCTAAATGCATAAGCATTTTGATATATTTGTGCAAAATACTGTACTTTGTGTAAATGTCATACTCTGAGTGTCCATGCAATATTGTGTAAATGCTACATTTTCATGTCCAACTGACATATTTTTGCATGTAAATGTTATATTTTTGTCTATAAATGACATATTTTTGTGTGATGGCATATTTTGAGTGTAAATAATATATTTTGTGAATAAATGGCATATTTGGTGTGTAGATGCTGTATTTTCTGTGTGCATGGCATAAATTGCATCTGATTAATGGGGAAATGGTGGCAAAAAACTAGGCTATTCTCTATGAATGTATAGGTTGTGGAGTATGAGTAGGTATGTATGCTTGTATTTGCGACTGTTGGTTTAGAAACAAGTTACCTGATTTGCGTAGCAAATCTAGGATTTTTTGAGGTGATTAGCCTATGAATATAGTGGCTAGCATCCAGCTGAGTTGCTAGATGGATGAATTGAGGTGCGACATTTGGATAGCTATTTGATGGATGTGAGGACAGTTGACTAGCCTATGAACACAGCCACTAATCCGCTGTACTGCCAGATGTGTGGTAACTACTTGTGGATTATAGTAGAATATCTAGCTATAGGGTTTCATAATTGCTGTTGTGTATAAAACTAGAATAAGAGCTATTTATTAAAACTATTATTGTAAACTAATGCTTTAAGTGGGATCCCTTGGTTGTTTTCAGCATAGGGTGGACATGAATGAGATTGGGTGGAAATATATAGGAGCTTCCTCGTATGGGCCAATAGGACCTCTGCAGTTACCTTTATTCTTATGTTCAGCTCACCTGCTATGCTGCCAGATGTACGATTCTGCTTAAATTGCAGTACGACATTTGGGCTGCTGTTATACTTTTGAACGATCCTTCAAGAAAGATTGTCCAAGCTCAAATTACATTCTCTAGAACGACGACGAAGAAGAAATAGGGGTGACATGATAGAGGTGTGACTGAATGGTCATAGTAAAGGGGAATATTAATAACCTATTAAACGTATCGACATGAAACAGAATAGGAATGAATTGGATAAGTTTTATATTTAGGAAAAGACCTGGGTAAATACAGGCAGCAGGGGACGAACTTGAAAATACACACATAACTTCTTGCAGTGCTAAAGTTATGTTCTTCCCTTACATACATGATCCCCTTTGATAAATGTAATGGACGATGGTTGGAAGTAAATATGAAATTAAAAATAGACTAGGGACGATGGTATTTTTTTACATTAGGTTACAGGGTCACTGTTGTATCGCAAAACACACGACTCTTAGACCGGCTTTTTAATCCCCTTGAACATGCCGGTGCAGGAACGCTGACCAACTAGCTGGTGACGTCATTGACCATTAGCAATGTCTGTGCAGGGTCACTGAGCTAACGAAATTTGGGGATGACTGGAGGCGGCCGTTTAATCCCCTTGAGCGAAAATGGTAGGGGCCAATGACCGGCATGGTGAAAAAAGTTCGTAAACCCAGGGGCCAAGTACGTGCATGCTGAAAAAACTTCGTAAAACCCAGGGGCCAAGTGCGTGCATGTTGAAAAAAACTTCGTAAAACCCAGGGGCCAAGTACGTGCATGCTGAAAAAACTTCGTAAAACCCAGGGGCCAAGTGCGTGCATGTTGAAAAAAACTTCGTAAAACCCAGGGGCCAAGTACGTGCATGCCGAAAAAAGTTAGTAAAACCCAGGGGCCAAGTGCGTGCATGTTGAAAAAAGTTTGTAAAACCCAGGGGCCAAGTGCGTGCATGTTGAAAAAAGTCCGTAAAACCCAGGGGCCAAGTACGTGCATGTTGAAAAAAGTTAGTAAAACCCAGGGGCCAAGTACGTGCATGTTGAAAAAAGTTCGTAAAACCCAGGGGCCAAGTACGTGCATGCTGAAAAAACTTCGTAAAACCCAGGGGCCAAGTGCGTGCATGTTGAAAAAAGTTCGTAAAACCCAGGGGCCAAGTGCGTGCATGTTGAAAAAAAACCGTAAAACCCAGGGGCCAAGTACGTGCATGTTGAAAAAAGTTCGTAAAACCCAGGGGCCAAGTACGTGCATGTTGAAAAAAGTTCGTAAAACCCAGGGGCCAAGTACGTGCATGTTGAAAAAAGTTCGTAAAACCCAGGGGCCAAGTACGTGCATGTTGAAAAAAGTTCGTAAAACCCAGGGGCCAAGTGCGTGCATGTTGAAAAAAGTTCGTAAAACCCAGGGGCCAAGTACGTGCATGTTGAAAAAAGTTCGTAAAACTCAGGGGCCAAGTACGAGCATGCTGAAAAAACTTCGTAAAACCCAGGGGCCAGGTACGTGCATGTTGAAAAAAGTTCGTAAAACCCAGGGGCCAAGTACGTGCATGTTGAAAAAAAGTTCGTAAAACCCAGGGGCCAAGTACGTGCATGGGAAAAAAACAAAATTGCACGTACTTGGCCCGGTTTATACTACTCACGCCCTCCTATATAGCTCCTTCTTCCTCGCCCTCCTCCTTCCTTCCTCGCCCTCCTCCTTCCCCCTTGCTCTCCTCCTTCCTCCTCGCCCTCCTCCTCCTTCCTCCTCACCCTCCTCCTCCTCCTTCCTCCTCGCCCTCCTTCTTCCTCCTCCTTCCTCCTCGCCCTCCTTCTTCCTCCTCCCTCATCCTCGCCCTCCTCCTTCCCCCTTGCCCTCCTCCTTTCCCTTTGCCCTCCTCCTTCCTCCTCTCCTTCCTCCTTGCCCTCCTCCTTCCTCTTCGCCCTCCTCCTTCTTCCACCTCGCCCTCCTCCTTCCTTCTCCTTCCTCCTCGCCCTCCTCCTTCCGCCTCATTCCTCCTCCTTCCACCTCCTTCCTCCTCGCCCTCCTCCTTCCTCCTCGCCCTCCTTCCTCCTCGCCCTCCTAGCTCCTTCCTCCTCGCCCTCCTCCTTCCTTCCACGCCCTCCTCCTCCTTCCCCCTTGCCCTCCTCCTTCCTCCTCCTTCCTCGTCGCCCTCCTCCTTCCTCCTCCTTCCTCCTCACTCTCTTCCTCACCCTCCTACTTCCTCCTCACTCCTTCCTCCTCACTCCTTCCTCCCCGCCCTTCTCCTCCTTCTTATCTCGCCCTCCTCCTTCTTTCCTCGCCCTCCTCATCCTTCCTCCTCGCTCTCCTCTTCCTTCCTCCTCGACCTCCTCTTCCTTCCTCCTCGCCCTTCTCTTCCTTCCTCCTCGCCCTCTTCCTTCCTCCTCGCCCTCCTCCTTCCTCCTCGCTACCCTCCTCCTACTTCCTCCTCGTTCTCCTCCTCCCTCCTCGCTCTCCTCCTCCTCCTTCCTTCTCGTTCTCCTCCTCCTCGCTCTCCTCCTCCTTCCTCTTCGCCCTCCTCCTTCTTCCGTGCCTTCTCCTTCCTCCTCGCCCTCCTCCTTCCTCCTCGCCCTCCTCCTTCCTCCTCGAACTCCTCCTCCTTCCTCCTCACTCTCCTCCTCCTCACTCTCCCCTTCCTTCCTCCCCGCCCTTCTCCTCCTTCCTCTTCGCCCTCATCCTCTTCCTTCCTTTTCGCCCTCCTCCTTCCTCCTCACCCTCCTCCTTCCTCCTCGCCCTTCTCCTCCTCCCTCTTCGCCCTCCTCCCTCCTCTTTGCTTCCTCGCCCTCCTCCTTCCTCCACGCCCTCCTCCTTACCCTCCTTACCATCCTAGCCCTCCTCATCCTCCTCCTCGCCCTTCTCCTCCCTCTTCGCCCTCCTCCCTCCTCCTTGCTTCCTCGCCCTCCTTCTTCCTTTTCGCCCTCCTCCTTCCTTCTTCGCCCTCCTCCTTCCTCCTCGCCCTCCTCCTCCTTCTCGCCCTCTTCCTTCCTCTTCGCCACCCTCTTCCTTCCTCCTCGCCCTACTCCTCCTTCCTCCTCGCCCTACTCCTTCTTCCTCCTCGCCCTCCTCTATCTTCCTCCTCTCCGCCCTCTTCCTTCCTCCTCGCCGCCCTCTTCCTTCCTCCTCGCCCTACTCCTCCTTCCTCTTCGCCCTCCTACTCCTTTCTCCTCCTCCCTCGTTGCCATCCTCCTTCCTCTTCGCCCTCCTCCTCCTTCCTTGCCCTTCTCCTTCCCCCTTCCTTTTCGCCGTCCTCCTCTTCCTTCCTCCTCGCCCTCCTCCTTCTCCTTCCTCCTCACCCTCCTCCTTCCTCTTCGCCCTTCTTCCTCTTTGCCCTCCTTCCTTCCTCGCCCTCCTCCTTCCTTCCTCGCCCTTTTCCTTCCTCCTCGCCCTCCTACTCCTCCTCGCCCTCCTCCTCCTTCCTCTTCGCCCTCCTTCTCCTTCCTCTTCGTCCTCCTATTCCTTCCTCCTCCTCCTTCCTTGCCATCTTCCTCCTTCCTCCTCGCCCTCCTCTTCCTCCTTCCTCTTTGCTCTCCTCGGCCTTCTTCTCCTTCCTCCTTGCCTTCATCCTCGTTCTCCTCCTTCTTCCTCTCCCTCCTCCTCCTTCCTTCTCACTCTCCTCCTCCTCCTACTTCCTCCTCACTCTACTCTTCCTTCCTCCCCGCCCTTCTCCTCCTTCCTCTTCGCCCTCCTCCCTCCTCCTCTTCCTTCCTCCTCGCCCTCCTCCTCCTTTCTCCTCGCCCTCCTCCTCCTAGCTCCTTCCTCCTCGCCCTCCTTCCTTCCTCGCCCTCCTCCTTCCTTCCTCGCCCTCCTCCTCTTTCCTCCTTGCCCTCCTCCTACTTCCCCGTTGCCCTCCTCCTCCTTCCTCCTCCCCCTTCTTCTCCTTCCTCTCTCCTCCTTCCTCCCTCCTCTATCCTTCCTCGCCCTCCTCTTCCTTCCTCCTCGCTCTCCTTCTTCCTCGCTTTCATCCTCCTCCTTCTTCCTCGCTCTCCTCCTCCTCCTTCCTCCTCGCTCTCCTCCTCCTCCTTCCTTCTCGTTCTCCTCTTCCTCCCTCCTCGCTCTCCTTCCTCCTCGCCCTCCTCCTCCTTCCTCCTCGCCCTCCTCCTCCTTCCTTCTCGCCCTCCTCCTCCTTCCTCCTCACTCTCCTCCTCACTCTCTGTTACGAACCCGAGCCCAGTGTCCGAGCACGGAGCTGTGACGACCACGCCATCTGTGGGTCAGCTCCCGAAACCCCCTCCAAATGGACGACGCCATCTAGTGACTACAGGATATACTGGCCACAGGGGCTGGTTTCCCGTCCTGATCAGCTCATAACACAGCCGCTGCTGTGTTATGAGCACCCTAGGTGCCCTAGGGTGTCCCTAATACTAATGACGTGTCTGATTTCAGAGTCGACCTGGGACTGCTGAATCAGACGGTGGATCAGTCTACCCAAGGCAGCCGTAGAACCTCCATGCATTTGCTGCTGAAGCTGTGAGGCAACCCCCCCCCCCCCCCTCCCCGGATGAACACTGTTGTGTTAGCCTGCCTGTGAGGTGGCAGAACCAGGGATTGTCGTACCCGGGGCTGACTGGTGGAGAAGACTAGCCACTGGGGTGTTGTGGTGAGGAGAGTGATCTGTGAAATCACACGAGGCTCCTGCCTAGGGCTCGCAACCCTAGTATCGGTCGTGGAGTGGCCTAACCAGCGGAACTGATTGGAACCTGCCAGCTACAGGCTGGATTTGTGGTTGAAGGCCTCGACGACGGTGGCCTAACCAGCGGAACTGATTGGAACCTGCCAGCTACAGGCTGGATTTGTGGTTGAAGGCCTCCACGACGGTGCCCCCCGTGGAACTGTGATTTGGCTGACCTGTGGCCAGGGTAGACTCGTTTAAGGGAATCTAAGGATTCATCGTGAGGCCATGAGAAGAGGATCAAGGGCTAAGCGTCGTTGAGCACCGTGAAGCATCCCGTGTCTTCGAAGAAGAAGTTGTTGTAAATAAGTGTAGTAATAGCAACCCCGCTTGTGACTGTTTATGTAGTTATTTATGGTGATGGAATAATTATATATTTAAGTTTAAGTGCAGTTTTATCCCTTCCCTTTAATTTACTAGCGTTACGGAACGCACCCTTTGAAAGCCACTACTAGCTTGGGGCCGGGTACCCAAACTCTACTAACATCAGAGAAAGAACCCAGTTGCGACCCAAGAGGGCCGTAACACTCTACTCTTCCTTCCTCCCCGCCCTTCTCCTCATTCCTCTTCATCCTCCTCCTTTTCCTTCCTCCTCGCTCTCCTACTTCCTCCTCGCCATTCTCCTTCCTCCGCGCCCTCCTCCTTCCTCCTCGCCCTTCTCCTCCTTCCTCTTCACCCTCCTCCTTCCTTCCTCGCCTTCCTCCCTCCTCCTTCCTTCCTCGCCCTCCTCCTTCCTCCTCGCCCTCCTCCTTCTTTCTTCGCCCTCCTCCTTCTTCCTTGCCCTCCTACTCCTGTTTCCTCCTCGCCCTCTTCCTTCCTCTTCGCCGCCCTCTTCCTTCCTCCTCGCCCTATTCCTCCTTCCTCCTCGCCCTACTCCTCCTTCCTCCTCGCCCTCCTCTTCCTTCCTCCTCGCCCTACTCCTCCTTCCTCCTCCTCCTTTCTCTTCACCCTCCTACTCCTTTCTCCTCCTCCCTCGTTGCCATCCTCCTTCCTCTTCACCCTCCTTCTCCTCCTTCCTTGCCCTCTTCCTCCTGGCCCTTCTCCTTCCCCCTTCCTTCCTTTTCGCCCCCCTCCTTCCTCCTCGCCCTCTTTCTCCTTCCTCCTCTTCCTCCTGGCCCTTCTCCTTCCCCCTTCCTTCCTTTTCGCCCTCCTCCTCCTCCTTTCTCCTCGCTCTCCTTCTCCTTCCTCCTCCTCCTTCCTCCTCCACCTCCTTCTCCTCCTTCCTCCTCGCCCTCCTCCTCCTTCCTCTTCGCCCTCCTTCTCCTTCCTCTTCGTCCTCCTATTCCTTCCTCCTCCTTCCTCGCCATCTCCCTCCTTCCTCCTCGCCCTCCTCTTCCTCCTTGCTCTCCTCCTCCTCGGCCTTCTTCTCCTTCCTCCTTTGCCTCCTCCTTCCTCCTTGCCTTCCTCCTTGCCTTCCTCCTCGTTCTCCTCCTTCTTCCTCGCCCTCCTTCTTCCTCCTCGCCCTCCTTCTTCCTCCTCGCCCTCCTCCTCCTTCCTCCTCGCCCTCCTCCTTTCTCCTCACCCTCCTACTTCCTCCTCACTCTCCTCTTCCTTCCTCCCCGTCCTTCTCCTCCTTCCTCTTCGCCCTCCTCCCTCCTCCTCTTCCTTCCTTCTCGCCCTCCTCCTTTCTCCTCGCCCTCCTAGCTCCTTCCTCCTCGCCCTCCTAGCTCCTTCCTCCTCGCCCTCCTCCTTCCTTCCTCGCCCTCCTCCTTTCAAATCCTCGCCCTTCTCCTTCTTCCTCTCTCCTCCTTCCTCCCTCCTCTATCCTTCCTCGCCCTCCTCTCCCTTCCTCCTCGCTCTCCTCCTCCTTCTTCCTCGCTTTCATCCTCCTCCTTCTTCCTCGCTCTCCTCCTCCTTCCTCCTCGCTCTCCTCCTCATTCCTCCTAGCTCTCCTCCTCCTCCTTCCTTCTCGTTCTCCTCTTCCTCCCTCCTCGCTCTCCTTCCTCCTCGCCCTCCTCTTTCCTCCTCGCCCTACTCCTCCTCCTTCCTCCTCGCCCTCTTCCTCCTTCCTCCTCGCCCTCCTCCTCCTTCCTCCTCTCCCTCCTTCTCCTTCCTCCTCGCCCTCCTTCTCCTTCCTCCTCACTCTCCTCTTCCTTCCTCCCCGCCCGTCTCCTCATTCCTCTTTGTCCTCCTCGTTTTCCTTCCTCCTCGCCCTCCTCCTTCCTCCTCGCCCTCCTCCTTCCTCCTCGCCCTCCTCCTCCTTCCTCCTCCTCACTCTCCTCTTCCTTCCTCCCCGCCCGTCTCCTCATTCCTCTTCGTCCTCACCCTTCTCCTTCGTCCTCGCCCTTCTCCTTCCTCCGCGCCCTCCTCCTTACCCTCCTCCTTCCTCCTCACCCTCCTCCTTCTTTCTTCGCCCTCCTCCTTCTTCCTTGCCCTCCTACTCCTGTTTTCTCCTCGCCCACCTTCCTCCTCGCCCTCTTCCTTCCTCTTCGCCGCCCTCCTCCTTCCTCCTCGCCCTACTCCTCCTTCCTCCTCGCCCTACTCCTCCTTCCTCCTCCTCCTTTCTCTTCGCCCTCCTACTCCTTTCTCCTCCTCCCTCGTTGCCATCCTCCTTCCTCTTCGCCCTCCTTCTGCTCCTTCCTTCTCCTTCCATGCCCTCTTCCTCCTGGCCCTTCTCCTTCCCCCTTCCTTCCTTTTCGCCCTCTTCCTCCTCCTTCCTCCTTGCCCTCTTCCTCCTGGCCCTTCTCCTTCCCCCTTCCTTCCTTTTCGCCCTCCTCCTCCTCCTCCTTCCTCCTCGCCCTCCTTCTCCTTCCTCCTCCTCCACCTCCTTCTCCTTCCTCCTCACCCTCCTCCTTCCTCCTCGCCTTTCTTCCTCTTTGCCCTCCTCCTTCCTTCCTCGCCCTTTTCCTTCCACTCGCTCTCCTACTCCTCCTTCGTCCTCGCCCTCCTACTCCTCCTTCCTCCTCGCCCTCCTCCTCCTTCCTCTTCGCCCTCCTCCTCCTTCCTCTTCACCCTCCTTCTCCTTCCTCTTCGTCCTCCTATTCCTTCCTCGCCATCTTCCTCCTTCCTCCTCGCCCTCCTCTTCCTCCTTGCTCTCTTCCTCTTCGGCCTTCTTCTCCTTCCTCCTTGGCCTCCTCCTTCCTCCTTGCCTTCCTCCTCGCCTTCCTCCTCGTTCTCCTCCTTCTTCCTCCTCGCCCTCCTCCTCCTTTCTCCTCACTCTCCTCCTCCTCATCCTCCTACTTCCTCCTCACTCTCCTCTTCCTTCCTCCCCGCCCTTCTCCTTCCTCTTCGCCCTCCTCCCTCCTCCTCGCCCTCCTAGCTCCTTCCTCCTCGCCCTCCTCCTCGCCCTCCTCCTTCCTTCCTCGCCCTTCTCCTTGTTCCTCCTTGCCCTCCTCCTCCTTCCCCGTTACCCTCCTCCTCCTTCCTCCTCGCCCTCCTCCTCCTTTCTCCTCCTCGCCCTTCTTCTCCTTCTTCCTCTCTCCTCCTTCCTCCCTCCTCTATCCTTCCTCGCCCTCCTCTTCCTTCCTCCCTCGCTCTCCTCCTCCTCCTTCCTTGCTTTCATCCTTTTCCTTCTTCTTCGCTCTGCTCCTCCTTCCTCCTCGCTCTCCTCCTCATCCTTCCTTCTCGTTCTCCTCTTCCTCCTTCCTCGCTCTCCTTCTTCCTCGCCCTCCTCTTTCCTCCTCGCCCTCCTCCTTCCTCCTCGCCCTCCTCCTCCTTCCTCCTCGCCCTCCTCCTCCTTCCTCCTCGCCCTCCTCCTCCTTCCTCCTCGCCCTCCTCCTCCTTCCTCCTCGCCCTCCTCCTCCTTCCTCCTCACTCTCCTCTTCCTTCCTCCCCGCCCGTCTCCTCATTCCTCTTCATCCTCCTCCTTTTCCTTCCTCCTCGCCCTCCTCCTCCTCTTCCTTCCTCCCTGCCCTTCTCCTCATTCCTCTTCGTCCTCCTCCTTTTCCTTCCTCCTCGCCCTCCTTCTTCCTCCTTCTTCCTCCTCCTCCTCGCCCTTCTCCTCCTTCTTCCTCCCTCCTCATTTTTCCTCCCTCTTTCTTTCTCTCTCTTCCATCCTTCCTCGCCCTCCTCTTCCTTCCTTCTCGCTCTCCTCCTCCTCCTTCTTCCTCGCTCTCCTCCTCCTCCTTCCTCCTCGCTCTCCTCCTCCTCCTTCCTTCTCGCTCTCCTCCTCCTCCTTCCTCCTCGCCATCCTCCTTCCTCCTCGCCATCCTCCTTCCTCCTCGCCATCCTCCTTCCTCCTCGCCCTCCTCCTTCCTCTTCGCCCTCCTCCATCCTCTTCGCCCTCCTCCTTCCTCCTCGCCTTCCTCCTCCTTCCTCCTCGCCCTCCTCCTCCTTCCTCCTCACTCTCCTCCTTCCTCCTCACTCTCCTCCTTTCTCCTCGCCCTCCTAGCTCCTTCCTCCTTCCTTCCTCGCTCTCCTCATCCTTCCCCCTTGCCCTCCTTCTTTCCCCTTGCCCTCCTCCTCCTTCCTTCCTCGCCCTCCTCCTCCTTCCTTCCTCGCCCTCCTCATCCTTCCTTCCTCGCCCTCCTCATCCTTCCCCCTTGCCCTCCTTCCCCCTTGCCCTCCTCCTCCTTCCTCCTCGCCCTCCACCTCCTTCTTCCTCCTCGCCCTCCACCTCCTTCTTCCTCCTCGCCCTTCTCCTCCTTCCTCCCTCCTCGTTCTCCTCCTCCTCGCTCTCCTCCTCGCTCTCCTCCTCTTTCCTCCTCCTTCTTCCGTGCCCTTCTCCTTCCTCCTCGCCCTCCTCCTCCTTCCTCCTCGCCCTCCTCCTCCTTCCTCTTCGCCCTCCTCCTCCTTCCTCCTCGCCCTCCTCCTTCCTCCTCACTCTCCCCTTCCTTCCTCCCCGCCCTTCTCCTCCTTCCTCTTCGCCCTCATCCTCTTCCTTCCTCCTCGCCCTCCTCCTTCCTCCACGCCCTCCTCCTTACCCTCCTCCTTCCTCCTCACCCTCCTCCTTCCTCCTCGCCCTTCTCCTCCTCCCTCCTCTTTGCTTCCTCGCCCTCCTCCTTCCTCCACGATCTCCTTCTTACCCTCCTAGCCCTCCTCATCCTCCTTGCTTCCTCGCCCTCCTCCTTCCTCCTCGCCCTCCTCCTTCCTTCTTTGCCCTCTTCCTTCCATCTGCTCTCCTCCTTCCTCCTCGCCCTCCTCCTTCCTTTCTCGCCCTCCTCCTTTCTTCCTCGCCCTCCTCCTCCTTCCTCCTCGCCCTCCTCCTCCTTCCTCCTCCTCGCCCTTCTCCTTCTTCCTCTCTCCTCCTTCCTCCCTCCTCTATCCTTCCTCGCATTCCTCTTCCTTCCTCCTCGCTCTTCTCCTTCTTCCTCGCTCTCCTCCTCCTCCTTCCTCCTCGCTCTCCTCCTCCTCCTTCCTTCTCGTTCTCCTCTTCCTCCCTCCTCGCCCTCCTCTTTCCTCCTCGCCCTCCTCCTTCCTCCTCGCCCTCCTCCTCCTTCCTCCTCGCCCTCCTCCTCCTTCCTCCTCGCCCTAATCCTCCTTCCTCCTCGCCCTCCTCCTTCCTCCTCACTCTCCCCTTCCTTCCTCCCCGCCCTTCTCCTCCTTCCTCTTCGCCCTCATCCTCTTCCTTCCTCCTCGCCCTCCTCCTTCCTCCACGCCCTCCTCCTTACCCTCCTCCTTCCTCCTCACCATCCTCCTTCCTCCTCGCCCTTCTCCTCCTCCCTCCTCTTCGCTTCCTCGCCCTCCTCCTTCCTCCACGCCCTCCTTCTTACCCTCCTAGCCCTCCTCATCCTCCTTGCTTTCTCGCCCTCCTCCTTCCTTCTTTGCCCTCTTCCTTCCTTCTGCTCTCCTCCTTCCTCCTCGCCCTCCTACTCCTGCTTCCTCCTCGCCCTCCTTCCTCCTCGCCCTCCTCCTCCTCGCCCTCTTCCTTCCTCTTCGCCACCCTCTTCCTTCCTCCTCGCCCTACTCATCCTCCTCCTTCCTCCTCTCCGCCCTCTTCCTTCCTCCTCGCCGCCCTCTTCCTTCCTCCTTTCCCTACTTCTCCTTCCTTCTCGCCCTCCTTCCTCTTCGCCCTCCTACTCCTTTCTCCTCCTCTCTCGTTGCCATCCTCCTTCCTCTTCGCCCTCCTTCTCCTCCTTTCTTGCCCTTTTCCTCCTGGCCCTTCTCCTTCCCCCTTCCTTCCTTTTCGCCCTCCTCCTTCCTCCTCGCCCTCCTTCTCCTTCCTCCTCCTCCTTCCTCCTCCACCTCCTTCTCCTTCCTCCTCACCCTCCTTCCTCGTTGCCCTTCTTCCTCTTTGCGTTCCTTCTTCCTTCCTCGCCCTCCTCCTTCCTTCCTCGCCGTTTTCCTTCCTCCTCGCCCTCCTCCTTCCTTCCTCGCCCTTTTCCTTCCTCCTCGCCCTCCTACTTCTCCTTCCTCCTCGTCCTCCTATTCCTTCCTCCTCCTCCTTCCTCGCCATCTTCCTCCTTCCTCCTCGCCCTCCTCCTCCTTCTTCCTCCTTGCTCTCCTCGGCCTTCTTCTCCTTCTTCCTTGGCCTCCTCCTTCCTCCTCGCCCTCCTCCTTCCTCCTCGCCCTCATCACTCTCCTCTTCACCCTCCTACTTCCTCCTCACTCTCCTCCTCCTTCCTCCCCGCCCTTTTCCTTCCTCCTCGCCCTTCTTCCTCCTCGCCCTTCTCCTTCCTCCCTCCTCCTTCCTTCCTCCCCCTCCTCCTTCCTTCCTCGCCCTCCTCCTCCTTCCTCTTCGCCTTCCCCCTCGCCCTCCTAGCTCCTCCTTCCTTCTTCGCCCTCCTCGCTCTCCTCTTCCTTCTTCCTCGCCCTCCTCCTCCTTCCTCCTCCTCGCTCCCCTCCTCTTTCCTCCTCGCTCCCCCCTCCTCCTTCCTCCCTTCCTCCTCCTCCTTTCCTCCTCCTCCTCCTTCCTCCTCGCTCCTTTCCTCGTCCTCCTCCTTCCTCCTCCCTTCCCTCCTCCTCCTCCTTCCTCCTCGTTCTCCTCCTTCTCCTTCCTCCTCGCTCTCCTCCTTCTTCCTCGCTCTCCTCCTTCCTCCTCGCTCTCCTCCTCCTCCTTCCTCCTCGCTCTCCTCCTCCTCCTTCCTCCTCGCTCTCCTCCTCCTCCTTCCTCCTCGCTCTCCTCCTCCTCCTTCCTCCTCGCTCTCCTCCTCCTCCTTCCTCCTCGCTCTCCTCCTTCCTCCTCCTCCTTCCTCCTCGCTCTCCTCCTTCCTCCTCGCTCTCCTCTTCCTTCCTCCTCGCTCTCCTCCTCCTCCTTCCTCCTCGCTCTCCTCCTCCTTCCTCCTCGCTCTCCTCCTTCCTCCTCGCTCTCCTCCTCTTCGCTCTCCTCCTTCCTCCTCGCCTTTCTCCTCCTTCCTCCTCTCTCCTCACTCTCCTCCTTCCTCCTCACTCTTCTCCTTCCTCCCCGCCCTTCTCCTCCTTCCTTCCTCGCCCTCCTCCTCCTTTCCTCGCCCTCCTCCTTCCTCATCGCCCTCCTAGCTCCTCCTTCCTTCCTCGCCCTCTTCTTCCTTCCTCCTCGCCCTCCTCTTCCTTCCTCCACGCCCTCCTCCTCGCTCTCCTAGCTCCTCCTTCCTTCCTCGCCTTCCTCCTCACCCTCCTAGCTCCTCCTTCCTTCCTCGCCCTCCTCTTCCTTCCTCCTCGCTCTGCTCCTCCTTCTTCCTCCTCGCTCTCCTCCTCCTCCTTCCTCCTAGCTCTCCTCCTCCTTCCTCCTCGCTCTCCTCCTCCTTCCTCCTCGCTCTCCTCCTTCCTCCTCGCTCTCCTCCTCCTCCTCCTTCCTCCTCGCTCTCCTCCTTCCTCCTCGCTCTCCTCCTCCTCCTTCCTCCTCGCTCTCCTCCTCCTCCTTCCTCCTCGCTCTCCTCCTTCCTCCTCGCTCTCCTCCTCCTTCCTCCTCGCTCTCCTCCTTCTTCCTCCTCGCTCTCCTCCTTCTTCATCCTCGCTCTCCTCCTCCTTCCTCCTTCTTCCTCCTCCTTCCTTCTCGCTCTCCTCCTTCTTCCTCCTCGCTCTCCTCCTCCTCCTTCCTCCTCGCTCTCCTCCTTCTTCCTCCTCCTTCCTCCTCGCTCTCCTTCTTCCTCCTCGCTCTCCTCCTTCTTCCTCCTCGCTCTCCTCCTCTTTCCTCCTCGCTCTCCTCCTTCTTCGTCCTCCTTCCTCCTCGCTCTCCTCCTTCTTCCTCCTCGCTCTCCTTCTTCCTCCTCGCTCTCCTCCTTCTTCCTCATCCTTCCTCCTCGCTCTCCTCCTTCTTCCTCCTCCTTCCTCCTCGCTCTCCGCCTTCTTCCTCCTCCTTCCTCCTCGCTCTCCTCCTTCTTCCTCCTCGCTCTCCTCCTTCTTCCTCCTCGCTCTCCTCCTTCTTCTTCCTCACTCTCCTCCTTCTTCCTCCTCCTTTCTCCTCGCTCGCCTCCTTCCTCCTCGCTCTCCTCCTTCCTCCTCCTTCCTCCTCGCTCTCCTCCTTCTTCCTCCTCGCTCTCCTCCTTCTTCCTCCTCGCTCTCCGCCTTCTTCCTCCTCGCTCTCCTCCTTCCTCCTCGCTCTCCTCCTTCTTCCTCCTCCTTCCTCCTCGCTCTCCTCCTTCCTCGCTCTCCTCCTTCTTCCTCCTCGCTCTCCTCCTTCCTCCCCGCTCTCGTCCTTCTTCCTCCTCCTTCCTCCTCGCTCTCCTCCTTCCTCCTCGCTCTCCTCCTTCTTCCTCCTCGCTCTCCTCCTTCTTCCTCCTCGCTCTCCTCCTTCCTCCTCGCTCTCCTCCTTCCTCCTCGCTCTCCTCCTTCCTCCTCGCTCTCCTCCTTCCTCCTCGCTCTCCTACTTCTTCCTCCTCGCTCTCCTCCTTCCTCCTCGCTCTCCTCCTTCTTCCTCCTTCCTCCTCGCTCTCCTCCTTCTTCCACCTCGCTCTCCTCCTTCTTCCTCCTCGCTCTCCTCCTTCCTCCTCCTTCCTCCTCGCTCTCCTCCTTCTTCCTCCTCGCTCTCCTCCTTCTTCCTCCTCGCTCTCCTCCTTCTTCCTCCTCCTTCCTCCTCGCTCTCCTTCTTCCTCCTCCTTCCTCCTCGCTCTCCTCCTTCTTCCTCCTCCTTCCTCCTCGCTCTCCTCCTTCCTCCTCGCTCTCCTCCTTCTTCCTCCTCGCTCTCCTCCTTCTTCCTCCTCGCTCTCCTCCTTCTTCCTCCTCGCTCTCCTCCTTCTTCCTCCTCCCTCTCCTCCTTCTTCCTCCACCTTCCTCCTCGCTCTCCTCCTTCTTCCTCCTCGCTCTCCTCCTTCTTCCTCCTCGCTCTCCTCCTTCTTCCTTCTCCTTCCTCCTCGCTCTACTCCTCGCTCTCCTCCTTCTTCCTCCTCCTTCCTCCTCGCTCTCCTCCTTCTTCCTCCTCCTTCCTCCTCGCTCTCCTCCTTCCTCCTCGCTCTCCTCCTTCCTCCTCGCTCTCCTACTTCTTCCTCCTCGCTCTCCTCCTTCCTCCTCGCTCTCCTCCTTCTTCCTCCTTCCTCCTCGCTCTCCTTCTTCCACCTCGCTCTCCTCCTTCTTCCTCCTCGCTCTCCTCCTTCCTCCTCGCTCTCCTCCTTCTTCCTCCTCGCTCTCCTCCTTCCTCCTCGCTCTCCTCCTTCTTCCTCCTCGCTCTCCTCCTTCTTCCTCCTCGCTCTCCTCCTTCTTCCTCCTCCTTCCTCCTCGCTCTCCTCCTTCTTCCTCCTCCTTCCTCCTCGCTCTCCTCCTTCCTCCTCGCTCTCCTCCTTCCTCCTCGCTCTCCTCCTTCTTCCTCCTCGCTCTCCTCCTTCTTCCTCCTCGCTCTCCTCCTTCTTCCTCCTCGCTCTCCTCCTTCTTCCTCCACCTTCCTCCTCGCTCTCCTCCTTCTTCCTCCTCGCTCTCCTCCTTCTTCCTCCTCGCTCTCCTCCTTCTTCCTCCTCGCTCTACTCCTCGCTCTCCTCCTCCTTCCTCCTCCTTCCTCCTCGCTCTCCTCCTTCTTCCTCCTCGCTCTCCTCCTCGCTCTCCTCCTTTTTCCTCCTCGCTCTCCTCCTTCTTCCTCCTCGCTCTACTCCTTCTTCCTCCTCGCTCTCCTCCTTCCTCCTCCTTCCTCCTCGCTCTCCTCCTTCCTCCTCGCTCTCCTCCTTCCTCCTCGCTCTCCTCCTTCTTCCTCCTCGCTCTCCTCCTTCTTCCTCCTCGCTCTCCTCCTTCTTCCTCCTCCTTCCTCCTCGCTCTCCTTCTTCCTCCTCCTTCCTCCTCGCTCTCCTCCTTCTTCCTCCTCGCTCTCCTCCTTCCTCCTCGCTCTCCTCCTTCTTCCTCCTCGCTCTCCTCCTTCTTCCTCCTCGCTCTCCTCCTTCTTCCTCCTCGCTCTCCTCCTTCTTCCTCCTCCCTCTCCTCCTTCTTCCTCCACCTTCCTCCTCGCTCTCCTTCTTCCTCCTCGCTCTCCTCCTTCTTCCTCCTCGCTCTCCTCCTTCTTCCTTCTCCTTCCTCCTCGCTCTACTCCTCGCTCTCCTCCTTCTTCCTCCTCCTTCCTCCTCGCTCTCCTCCTTCTTCCTCCTCCTTCCTCCTCGCTCTCCTCCTTCCTCCTCGCTCTCCTCCTTCCTCCTCGCTCTCCTACTTCTTCCTCCTCGCTCTCCTCCTTCCTCCTCGCTCTCCTCCTTCTTCCTCCTTCCTCCTCGCTCTCCTTCTTCCACCTCGCTCTCCTCCTTCTTCCTCCTCGCTCTCCTCCTTCCTCCTCGCTCTCCTCCTTCTTCCTCCTCGCTCTCCTCCTTCCTCCTCGCTCTCCTCCTTCTTCCTCCTCGCTCTCCTCCTTCTTCCTCCTCGCTCTCCTCCTTCTTCCTCCTCCTTCCTCCTCGCTCTCCTCCTTCTTCCTCCTCCTTCCTCCTCGCTCTCCTCCTTCCTCCTCGCTCTCCTCCTTCCTCCTCGCTCTCCTCCTTCTTCCTCCTCGCTCTCCTCCTTCTTCCTCCTCGCTCTCCTCCTTCTTCCTCCTCGCTCTCCTCCTTCTTCCTCCACCTTCCTCCTCGCTCTCCTCCTTCTTCCTCCTCGCTCTCCTCCTTCTTCCTCCTCGCTCTCCTCCTTCTTCCTCCTCCTTCCTCCTCGCTCTCCTCCTTCTTCCTCCTCCTTCCTCCTCGCTCTCCTCCTTCTTCCTCCTCGCTCTCCTCCTTCTTCCTCCTCGCTCTCCTCCTTTTTCCTCTTCGCTCTCCTCCTTCTTCCTCCTCGCTCTACTCCTTCTTCCTCCTCGCTCTCCTCCTTCCTCCTCCTTCCTCCTCGCTCTCCTCCTTCCTCCTCGCTCTCCTCCTTCCTCCTCGCTCTCCTCCTTCTTCCTCCTCGCTCTCCTCCTTCTTCCTCCTCGCTCTCCTCCTTCTTCCTCCTCCTTCCTCCTCGCTCTCCTTCTTCCTCCTCCTTCCTCCTCGCTCTCCTCCTTCTTCCTCCTCCTTCCTCCTCGCTCTCCTCCTTCCTCCTCGCTCTCCTCCTTCTTCCTCCTCGCTCTCCTCCTTCTTCCTCCTCGCTCTCCTCCTTCTTCCTCCTCGCTCTCCTCCTTCTTCCTCCTCGCTCTCCTCCTTCTTCCTCCACCTTCCTCCTCGCTCTCCTCCTTCTTCCTCCTCGCTCTCCTCCTTCTTCCTCCTCGCTCTCCTCCTTCTTCCTTCTCCTTCCTCCTCGCTCTACTCCTCGCTCTCCTCCTTCTTCCTCCTCCTTCCTCCTCGCTCTCCTCCTTCTTCCTCCTCCTTCCTCCTCGCTCTCCTCCTTCCTCCTCGCTCTCCTCCTTCCTCCTCGCTCTCCTACTTCTTCCTCCTCGCTCTCCTCCTTCCTCCTCGCTCTCCTCCTTCTTCCTCCTTCCTCCTCGCTCTCCTTCTTCCACCTCGCTCTCCTCCTTCTTCCTCCTCGCTCTCCTCCTTCCTCCTCGCTCTCCTCCTTCTTCCTCCTCGCTCTCCTCCTTCCTCCTCGCTCTCCTCCTTCTTCCTCCTCGCTCTCCTCCTTCTTCCTCCTCGCTCTCCTCCTTCTTCCTCCTCCTTCCTCCTCGCTCTCCTCCTTCTTCCTCCTCCTTCCTCCTCGCTCTCCTCCTTCCTCCTCGCTCTCCTCCTTCTTCCTCCTCGCTCTCCTCCTTCTTCCTCCTCGCTCTCCTCCTTCTTCCTCCTCGCTCTCCTCCTTCTTCCTCCACCTTCCTCCTCGCTCTCCTCCTTCTTCCTCCTCGCTCTCCTCCTTCTTCCTCCTCGCTCTCCTCCTTCTTCCTCCTCCTTCCTCCTCGCTCTACTCCTCGCTCTCCTCCTTCTTCCTCCTCCTTCCTCCTCGCTCTCCTCCTTCTTCCTCCTCGCTCTCCTCCTTCTTCCTCCTCGCTCTCCTCCTTTTTCCTCCTCGCTCTCCTCCTTCTTCCTCCTCGCTCTACTCCTTCTTCCTCCTCGCTCTCCTCCTTCTTCCTCCACCTTCCTCCTCGCTCTCCTCCTTCTTCCTCCTCGCTCTCCTCCTTCTTCCTCCTCGCTCTCCTCCTTCTTCCTCCTCGCTCTCCTCCTTCTTCCTCCTCGCTCTCCTCCTTCTTCCTCGCTCTCCTCTTTCTTCCTCCTCCTTCCTCCTCGCTCTCCTCCTTCTTCCTCCTCGCTCTCCTCCTTCTTCCTCCTCGCTCTCCTCCTTCTTCCTCCTCCTTCCTCCTCGCTCTCCTCCTTCCTCCTCGCTCTCCTCCTCGCTCTCCTCCTTCTTCCTCCTCCTCGCTCTCCTCCTCCTCCTTCCTCCTCGCTCTCCTCCTTCTTCCTTCGCCTTCCTCCTCGCTCTCCTCCTTCTTCCTCCGCCTTCCTCCTCGCTCTCCTCCTTCTTCCTCCTCGCTCTCCTCCTTCTTCCTCGCCTTCCTCCTCCTTCCTCGCCATCTTCCTCCTTGGCCGGTGAGACCCGGAGGGTCACCCCAAATCACCCCTGGGTGATTTTCTGGGTGAGACCCGGAGGCTCCACGGAGCTTTACCAGGCTGATATGCTAATGTCAGACTTTGGCATCAGTCATGGGTATGGAGTTCTAGGGCCTACCAGGGACCACGGCCAGAACCTGGCCCCCTCAGAGAGGCAAGGGGAGCAATGGCCTATAGAAACCCCCGTGTGGTTGGTAGCATTCTATATCTGCCATCGACCGGGTCAAGCATCCAGAAAGGTAAGCATTCCAAAACAAACCCCTATTCTGGTTAAAATTGCTACCAAAAGCCGAACTAGTGGATAGAACTCCCCAACAGAAAACAAGCAAACTAGTATGACGTCACACGTCACCGCGCCGCTGTCTGCGCAGCTTCCCCCTCCCCGGGAGGGGGAAGGGGGAGCCCCAGACCTCTCTCGCCGGCTATCCACCCATCAGTTCTAAGGCTGGATGTCAAAACACGCGAAAAACCGCCGACTGGAGGGAGGGAGGGTTGCCGGGGGAGCCTCCGGGTCTCGCCCAGAAAATGGCGTTTCTTTACATTCAACGCTGGTTTTCTGGGGGATCCCCGTCGGCTCCCCGGAGCTAAATACCGACAGAGAAAGGTCAAAGGGAAGGAACCGGGAGGTGGACACCACGCACCCCTCAACGGAAGCGAGACTACCGACAGCCAATGCTAACCCAAGGCGACAGCCCGAAAAAGGGCCCGGAAACAACACGAGACAACGACCAGCAAGGCCCCTGCACGAACACCAAAGATCCTTGCCCGAATGACATCAAGGATACGCCGCATAGACGGGAGCTCGAGCAGCGAAGCCACGAACGCCTCAGGCATAGGGAAAGAACACAGGCAGGCTAGTCACAAGAACACGGCTGATCACCCAGGACACCGTCACCCGCGAACAGGGAAGAATGGAACCGGATCAACTCAAAGCACGCCCCGGACATAAAGGCCGTGGCACGCAAATAACAGCGGAGTGCCGCCACTGAACAAAACACGACACCCCCGGCCCTACCAACCAAAGCACCAATAACACAAGGACCCCTCCGGAACGCAGCAGCCCCCCTCCCATGCCAGAAAAGATGGAGAATGCTGCCACTGAACAACCAAAACGCCAAAACTGAAGGAACAGAAAAACCCCTGCGGAGAAGCAAGAAGCCCAGCCACCCGACTCCCCAGAGGCAAACGCCAACAGGAAAAGGAGCTGACGAAAAAACAAACCAGAACCGAAGGGGCACCACCAACCGAGGAGAAGACAGAGCACGCTTACCAGAGACCAGGACGGTTCAAGCGGTGCACAAACAGGCCGGAAGTGAAATAACGCACGAGACAGCGTACTAACGGTACAGAAGCAACACCAAGAACGAAAGAAAGCCGAAGTGGCTCCGTGAGCGCCGCACGAACGAGGCGACAGTACGTGGCAAAACGACGGCCCCCAACCCCCACCAGAAAAAAACAAGCCGACGCTAACAACTGCAGCCACCTAAGAAAGGACTGGAGGAAAAGGAAGGACCGCCAAAATACCCCATTCTACCGCCAAGAAGAAGTACGCAGGTGGGACACCGACCACTAAGCCACCCGACCACCAACCGGAGGTGAGACACACGAAGCAGAATGTAAGCAACCCCGACGAGGCACCTCCGAGCGCAGGAAAAGGCGGAGTCGCAGGAAGATCTCGGGTGCGACCACCAAAGTCCAGGTGGCACAAAGGAGATGAAACGTCTGCAGAACAGAAAGCTCCCAATGCAAGCAAGCCCGCCAGGAGATCAGAAATAACGGGTCCAATGCAAGACATGGCAAGGCCCTGAAAAACCAACCGGCCGGGCAAGCCAGGAAAGCCAAAGAAAGCATAAGGGTTGCCACCAGAACAGTACCCGAACCAAAGGGTACGAGCAATGAAAACAGACCAAGAC
The DNA here is from genome assembly GCF_040958095.1 of Procambarus clarkii. NCBI lineage: Eukaryota > Metazoa > Arthropoda > Malacostraca > Decapoda > Cambaridae > Procambarus > Procambarus clarkii. The sequence continues at coordinate 13,867,816 of NC_091225.1, read as the reverse complement.
ACATAAGTGCACTATAGTACACAGGCTGAAATAACGCCCAAGAAGCCAAGGAACGCACGAAGAACACCCCTGCGGAAGAGGAGAAAACAAAGGAAATGCACAAGGAAGAGAATCGGTAAAAACCGACCCCCCCTCCCCCATAGCAGTAAGAGCAGGCAAAACTGACCAAAGGAGATGCCAGGGAAGCGACTGGGAAAAAGCAGGATGAAAAGAGCCAAAGCTCAAACCCCAGGAAACAACCAGGGGTGGATAATCAGGCAGGGACAGGATCCCACGCACATGAGAGGTCCAAGCCAGGGACCCGAAGACCACAAAAATTAACAAGCAAATCCCCAGACGCAAACCCAAGGCACAAAACAGCAGCAAAGTGCCACACTACAACCGGACACAGGAAAAAGGACACCCCACCACAAAACACGTTACCAATGCACATGTGCAGCAGCAACGTGCACCACCGCAACATGTAAGTAGCAACCTGCTTCTGCAAAGGCAGAGAACGGTGTAGGCAGACCCCAGACAGGGCCAACGGAGACACGACAGAACCCAGCAGGCCCAAGAACCAGCACACCCGGTGACCGACGGCGGAGATACCAGCCCGATACCTGCTGGATGGGGTTCAGGGAGTTCACTTACTCCCCAAGCCCGGCTCGAGGCTAGGCGCTTGACTAGGGAGAGGTTCGCCCACCAGGCTGTTGCTTGGAGCAGCCCGCAGGCCCACATACCCACCACAGCCAGGATGGGCCGGAACCTCTATCCGAAAACAGGCTAGTGTTCCTTGGAAGTCCACGGATGTACCGGCAATACGGCGGATGCTCGCAGGTAGGACGTGTAACAACCACAGACCTCTGATGGTTATACAGTGTTTCCCGATTGTGCCTATGGCACCACTGCACTCCACTGGAACTATCCCGAAAGTTCTTCCATATAGGCGGGACCCAAGAGCCAGAGCTCAAACCGCGCAAGCACAACCGGGAGAGCCCTACCAGTTGAGTACATAACCAGCACCACAACCCACACACCCCATAACACGAAAGATGTGGGTCCCATGAATGACACTAGCATGGGTACGTCGGACATGCACATGAGTGGGACTGGAACGGTTGAAAAGGGACAGTCACTGGTGTGCTAACGGTCTCATTCGTACATAAATATACTTAAATAAAGACAGGTATATAAACATCGTATCCATGCAGCGCCCAGCCAAAAGACGCCAGACCACAGAAACTCACCTGTCAAACGGAGGAACGAACGTGTCACGACCCAACAGTGTCCAAAAGATCCTTTGAGCACCGCTAGGTGAAAAAGCCAGATCCGGACACGCAGGAGAGCAGGGTAGAAGCGAAGGAGGCCCACACCCATGACACAGGGAAAAACGCGGCGTCCTCCCCACAGCTGGAATCTATGACACCCCCGGAGCGAAGGGGCACATACCGGAGAAAGGGAGAAGAGCGAGAGGCAAAAGCACCCCGAGTAAAAAGGGCGCAAAACACCAGCACTGAAACACACCGCCCAGACCAAAACAAACTCCACGGCGCATACGCATGACACGCTGGCCGAACCGCACAACCTGCTCTGCGGAAAGGTGCCAACCAGGACAACTGCACTAGAAAAGTAGCCATAAGAGGAAGCAGTAACAACAAAACCAGCCAACTAAGCACAGACAAAGAGCCCAAAAAGGAACCCCAACTGGGCCACGAGTAGCCTAACTGGGCTACAAGTAGCCCAATACGGCGACCCGGACTAGGAGCCGACAGACGTTCCAATAATACGGGAAGTAGCGAAAACCTTCCCGAACCCTCGAGAACACAGAATCAAACACCAGTCTCGAAGGCACACAAAGGCACAGTCACACCCGAGACCAGAAGTCATGTAGAACCCCAAGAACGGGAAAACATGACGAAAACACCGTCCCGAAAAGGGGGAAGCATCCACCCACAGGACAGAACTAACCGACTCAAAGACCAAGGAACCGAACCCGGGGAGGGGTTGATGCCCAACAACAACACGTACGCCGAGTGGGGAGGAAAAACCCCACTCCGCATAACCAGAAGCCCCGCCTAGAGGGGGAGAAAACCCCCCACGGGGTCCTACGGGGCCAAAGCCCCCCAAGTCAGCCCCAGGAACCCACACAACAGGCCCCGGGGGCCAAGCCGTCCCCCCAAAGCCCCAGCCGTACCAGAAAACCGGGGCAGCTGCATTTTTACAAAAAATACTAAGGAAGGCAGCCCTCTGGCAGACTCTTACAACACAGCTGGAGGAACAGGCTCAAATGCCCCCATCACTACCCAAGAAGGGGAATTTCCCGAGACTGCCCGAGTCTCAAAACCATCGAACCCCGCCCCGAACCCACAGACGGTAAGGAACCGGATGTAGGCAGGACGAGGGCATCCAGGGGAAAGACAAGGGGGCATAGAAGGAACCGAAGCAACAAACACCCCCAAGTTCCAACACGAACCAAAACGGGGAAGCCCCGAGGCTCCCGGGGAGTAAACAAACGAGAACGTTGCCACCACCAAGGCTCAAAGTGCAACGCCCCTGCTGCCCGCACCCGCTTAGTCAGCACAACTGGGTAACCGAGCGACAACGAGCAACAAAACTCGCAGGACTCTGGGTCGAAGGGGTCACCGACCCCACAGGCAGCAGACGGAGGCAAACAGAGAGTCACCCTGAGACAAGGGGTGAGAGAAACCCTCAAATTCGCTGGAAGCGAGGGGGGGGGGGGGACTCCGGGGTCACATTCATTAGACCTGCACGCCCCCAGTGAATTCCCAGGGTCCCGAGCGTTTACTATAATAGGACTTGTGCTCAGGTAATCCCAGGCAGGGTACTGCTAACCGGCGTCCAAAGCTACCAAACAACTTTCTAAGCACTGAACCCCCGGGACGTGTACACTCACAGGGACCTAGCAGGGGGAACCACCAGAATAATACTCGGAACACAAGGGACACAGGAGGCAAGAACGAAGGCAGACCCCCCACCAGGTAGATAAACAAAAATAAAAAGAAAACCCCGCAAGAGGACAGCATACCCAGGCACAACAGACCTGGCCGCCATATAGGTGAAAACAAGCTGTGCAGCACCTTGCGCCCCACCAGTGCAAAACTGCCCCTTACCCGAAGGCGAACAAGGAAGACAGAACACCCGAGCACACAAAGGGCGGCCGAAAACCAAGCAGTAAACTGCCTAGCAGGGGCAGAAACCAAGGAACTTGTGGAAGGTGGCCCCAAGGGTAGTACTTACAGGGCACCTAGGGAACGGAACCCTAGGCGCATGCAGCCAGAGTACTGGAGACTCCCGACTCACGCACCACCTAGAAGACAGACACCATACTAGGTACAGTGCTGAAACAACTAATGGAGCCGGAGCACACAACCGGTGCCTATAGCATCAGTCGAAGAACTGATGGGTGGATAGCCGGCATGAGAGGTCTGGGGCTCCCCCTCCCCAGACAGAGGCACGGTGACGTGTGACGTCATACTAGTTTGCTTGTTTTCTGTTGGGGAGTTCTATCCACTACTTCAGCTTTGAGTCTGGCCCTAGCTTCGGTACGGGACAGACGTGTTGCATCGGCGCTCCAGCAGTTGGTGTTGTTTGCCCGTTTCGGCCGGTTGGGGGCGGGTGTGTCTCTGCTCGCCTGTGCTGACGTGACGTTACGATGGGGGTCCCTCTACCCCCTGTCGTCCGGGCTCAGTCTGTGGGACTGGAGTTCTCTGTGCGGGCTGGTTACCCAGAGATTGCCCTGGCTTGTGAAATGCTCTCTGTCCCTGTGTTTGCGATTTATGGGGTCGAGTTGGTAACGGCCTGTAGGGCAATTGTGAAGTTCGCAGAGGAGGTGGCATATCGCGATTTTCTCCGGCGATACGAGGGGCGGACACTACCCCTGCCGGATGGTGCGGGCACTGTAACCCTCTCGGATAGAAGTGGTGCACTTACTTACATGTGTGCATGGGGCTCCCTTGGAGTTTCCAGAGGCTCTGCTACGGCGGTATTTCGGCCGGTTTGGCACAGTTGTTAGTGTGAGGGTGAACGTGGTGTCTTCTAGTCCTCTTAAGGGTGTGAGGTCTAACATTCGCACCCTGGGCATGAGACTCTGGGCGGATATTCCGTCCTCTGTGTGTCTTATGGGGTACAACGTTCGGGTGTTTTACGCCCGTCAGCCGCGGACGTGTTATCGTTGTGGTCTTTTGGGCCATCAGGCCGCTGACTGTTCTGCGCCTGCTGTTGCACCAGTGAATCTCTTCAGTGAGGAGGATTTTCCGCCCCTTCCTGTGGGGGATGATTCGGTGGGTGTGGACGTCTCTTCGGCTGAGGAGGTGCCCTCTGTATCAGCTGTTGCTCCACCTGTTGCGCCCCCTGTTGTTGCCGCATCTCCTCCGGAGGTTGTGTCCTCGCCTAGTGCTCAGCCTGCTTCGGCTGGTGTCCCTGAGCCTCTTCCGACTGCCGTTTGCTCGGACCCCTCGTCTTCCAGTTCTTCCTCTGCTGTGTCTGTCCCGGTCCCTGCACCCTCGCCGTCTGTTCCGGCTGTGCTGGGAGCTGGGGTGGATCCGGCATTCCCTCCTGTGCCTGGCCTGGTGCCCCGTGTGGTTGAGGAGGCTGCCATACTGCGGCGTGCGTCGGTTCGCTCGGCTGGTGCTGCGCGGGTCGCTGAGTCTGCCTCCAGGTCTGATGATGTGCGGCCCGAGCCTAAGCATTCCCGGCGTTCTTCTGCGTGGGCTGAAGTTGGCGACTTCGACGAGTGTCGTCCTTCCATTGACGGTGGGGTGGCTCCGGATGTGGTGCACACTACGGTGGTGGCGGAGGTACAACTTGCCTGAGGATGCCGGTGCCGGCGTTTCGGCCTCCCCTCCTGTTCTGGTGTCCGAGGGTCCTGCTTCAGGTGCGTCGCCTGTGTGGGGTGGCTCCGGTTCTTCGTGGGGAGTGGTTCCCCCTGCTGTGGTTGGTGGTGAGCGGGGTGGCCTGGTGATGGTGTTGCAAAGGGATGCTCGCTCTGAGAGTTCTGTGGCCCCTTCCTCGTTACCCGTTTCCTCGGCAGCAGTCTTGCCGCCTCTTCCGTCTCCAGCAGTCTCTTCTGTGTCTCCTGCGGTATCCATGGAGGTGCTACAGTCTCGTCGTCCGGCCCCTGCTCCTATGTGTGCGACTTCGTGGCAGACTCGGCGGCCCTCGTCCGCTTCTCCAGTGTCGTCTGCTTCCTCGATGGGCGTGGATGGCGCTCCCCGGCCTCGTTATGCGACTTGCGTCAGTGAACTCGGGCGTTGGCCGATGCCGCCCGATATAGATGTTCCTGAGTTTATGATACCCCCTCGGGCGAGGGGGATCAAAAACCCTACCGACCTTGAAGATTTGGTCTGGGAAGCTTACAAGGCGAAGTATCCTTCCGATGATTTCCCGGAGAAGTACATTTCTCACGCTGTTCCTCGCAAATGATTTCTGTGTATTCTATGTTTCCTGTTGTGTGCGGTGAGGATGGTGTGTGTGTGTGTGAGTGGGTGGGGTGGGTTTTGTTTCCCGGTTCCTGCGTGCTCCGGTGTATGTTGTAGGTTTTCTTTGTATGGCTGGTGGGTGGGTGTGCGGTTCCTGTGTATTTGTGTGTTCGGTTGTGGATGTCGTATGCGCTTGTGTATGTCATATTGTGTGCCCTTCAGGCTGTTGGCGAGTGCTCTTTGTTCGGTTGTGCCATTTTGTTTTGCTTTCCATTTGTTATGGCGTGCTTTACCTGTTGTACGTGTTTGCTCTTTATGTTTTGTTTGGGATGTATTGTGTTTGTACTGTTATGTTCCCTGTTGTGCCTTTGATGTATGTTTTGTTTTATGACGCTTTTGTTTTGTGATGTTATTGTGCTAGTTTGCCTTTGTATTATACTTTGCCATTGTTTTATATTATACCTTGTATGCCATTGTATTATACCTTGTTGTATGCTGTATTTTTCTGTGTCTTTATTGTGTTTGTGGTTTATTGTGACATGCTGTCGGCCCTTCTGGCCGGTGGTCTATTGTTTTCTTTTGTTCTGTTCTGTATTCTGTGTTGTTTGTATTGTATTTAAGTTGCATGCTGTGCATGTAAAAAAAAAAAAAAAAAAAAAAAAAACTTCAGATTTTGGTAGCAATTTTAACCAGAATAGGGGTTTGTTTTGGAATGTTTACCTTTCTGGATGCTTGACCCGGTCGATGGCAGACATAGAATGCTTCCAACCACACGGGGGTTTCTATAGGCCATTGCTCCCCTTGCCTCTCTGAGGGGGGCCAGGTTCAGGCCGTGGTCCCCGGTAGGCCCTAGAAATCCATACACATGACTGATGCCAACGTTTGACATTAGCATATCAGCCTGGTATAGCTCCGGGGAGCCGACGGAGCTCCTCCAGAAAAGGGTGATACCTAAAGATGACAAGCATAGACTATTACATTATGGAGTCAGTAGTTCTAGCAATAGTATGGTAGTTTAATTGCATTAAGCAGAATGAAAACATTAAATTGAAATATAACAATTTATTTTTATATTTATTTATTTAAAAACAAGAAGGTACAGTGGGGTCTGAGAGCACATAATAATAATAATGTTGTTATTCTTATATTTTTGGAAAGCCACAAACACGCATTCCATCTTGAGCAGTTACTTAATCTAACAGATATGGCCAAGACTATCAATAGGTACATTGTAGCAAAATTTGAGTTCATCATAATAACTACAATATAAATTGAAGGTATTGATAACACCGGTGAAGTTGCATGTTTTAAGTACTAAAATGCTTTAATACTCTTAGTTACAGTTAGTAGTGGACAGTGACCTTGAAAGTTCAGACAATTGTCAAACAAGTTGTATATAAAAATTATCAAGTCATAATTAAGTATGAGCCAAGTATTACACCTTAAATCAATTAACAATAAAAATAAATATATTTATTTAAGCTCTGTCATTAGTTTATTTATATGCAAGAATTATATATATTGCATCGAGAAAGTGCATACATTGGAGTTTAAGTATAAAATAAGCAAAGTAGTAAAGCTACTTTGTAGCAAAGCTACTATCATGCATAGCATATTGGGCAGGTGCTCGAGGTAACTTTAAAGGTAACAGAATTAATCATTATAACTATTACAAACTGATATAATTGATTATAAACAATATATTAACCAGGTAAACTCTGGTAAAAGTATTGTTGAAGTTGAATGTCTCATGCTACCTCACTCACCCAGTTTAGTACTTAAGTAAATATCAAAAGACGGAATATAGCCGGGGAGGTTATGTAGCACCGTCAAAAGTGCGGGATATTCAAAAAGTGCTAAATATCACTAAGGATGCCAATACAAAAACAAACGCACATAAGGCGAACAACGTCAAACGCATCCGATTCATCAAAGATTGTATCAAGGGATAGGTGACGGCAATAAAGAGACTGCCAGAAGCAAGACGCACACACACATACTCGAAGTCAGGACATTCTACAATGATATGCACGACAGTAAAAGCCACAATGCATTTTGGACAATAAGGAACAGGGTGGTGCTCTATTAAGTGCCTGCACGTTAACCGTGCTGCGCCGAGTTTACAGTATTGTGAAATTCCCCCGGTGCGCATGAAATAAAGTGTTCCCAAAAAATTATTTTTTCTTCGTAAAATGATAAATTCCCTTCCCTCAACATATCTATGTAAAAACAAATACCAAATTCCACTTACTTTGGCTGTGGGGACGTGGACACGGTGCGCTGTGACATCATCGATCAGGACCTGGTCGCCCGTGCGTGAATCGCCCAGACACAGTCGCGCGGGCCATTCAAGCACCAGGTATTGCCTCAAATATATTTTCAATTATTTGTTTTATGTTAACCAATGCGGGTTTAATTGTTTTTTTTATTGTATATGATGCATATTTGTGTCCTTTACAATATGTATACAGTAAAACGTTCATAATGTTCCATGGAACTGTGATACATGTGTCAGTAATGTGTCCACAGTAAATGTTTATTGTCGCAATATTACCTGTTAAAAATACACTAAAATTACAATATGTACAGTTTCACACACTATTTACACAGTAACATACTGTATTACACACTCAGTACATCGGAAGTGAGTAATAATCAACGAAGTAGTCCATGGTACACAGCGTGACTTCGCTCTCAGTGCACCAGGTACAAATAAATTTTCGCTTCCTGTTTCTTATGTACATTTCTTATGAAATGTACTCACGTACACCCTTGGCTTTAGTACTTGTAGGTTGTATGTAGCCAAGCTTGTAAAGTAAGTAATTATCAAAAGAAGGCACCAAACCGGGAAGGCTATGTATAGTACCAACAAATGTGCGGAATAATCAGAGGGCGCTAAATATCACCAAGGATGCCAACAGGGGAACAAAAACGCATAAGGTGAACGATATCAAAAGTATCTGAGTCACCAAGAATTCTACTGAGGGACAGGTGACCGAGAGAGGCGGTCGGAAAGCAAGACACATGCTCGTCCTGGAAGTCAGGACATTCAAGAAGGATATGCCCGACCATAAGAGGGACAATTAATGCAATTAGGACAATAAGGAGCAGGGCGGCGCTCCATCAAGTGACCATGGGTTAAGGGAGTATGACCAATATGCAACCTCGCCAGAGCCGTTTCCCATCGCCGGTTACGGTGGTAGGAGGATGGCCACGAGGAAACATAACATTTAAGAGTACGTAGTTTGTTACCAGTAACAGACGACCAAGAAGCCTGCCAACGAGTAAGGATGGAAGAATGGATAACCGGTTAAAAGTCGGAATATGGAATACCTTTACGAGGGATGGGACAAGAGCGGACAGCTTCCTTGGCAGCAGCATCCACACGCTCATTTAAAGAGACACCAATATTGCTGGGAACCCAACAAAACTCATTTTAGAACCGTAGGAGGCATTTTAGAACCGTAGGAGGGATAAAAGCTTTAGTGATGCGGGTCAAGGATGTACAAAACTGCGGAAGGGGGACTCACCATGGGGCAAAGAAGGAACAACATGAGGAGAAACATTAGAAATATGAACGGAAAGAGAAGCCTGTAAGCGAGATAACCGGACAGAAAGAGGGAGGTGGTAATGAGGAACAGGAACCGCAGGAGAGGTAAAAGTTAAAGCACGACAGAGGCAAGAGGAGGGATGTTGCAAGGACCGTGCAAGATTGCGAAGACAGTAGCGATCACGGCGGTCCCGGAGAGACAGGTAGCCAGTGTCAACATGCAAGCTGAGGATGGGAGTCGAACAAAAGGCACCAGAGCTGAGGCGCAGCCCAGTATGGTGCAAAGCATCAAGACGGCGAAGAATAGAAGTAGAAGTAGACGAGTAAGCAGGGCAACCATAATCGAGCTTAGACAGGACGAGAGAGGAATGTAAAGCAAGGAGTGCGCGCCTATCCGCTCCCCAAGAAGTATGGGACAATACCCGAAGAAGGGCAAGGGCCTTAGAGCACTCAACACGGAGGTAAGAGATATGGGGAGACCAAGACAAACGAGTGTCAAGGAATAACCCCAAAAGCTTCGTGAAATCTTTGTACTCAAGGGGATGACCATAAAGTGACAAAGAGGGACGAAGAACGACTCGTTTCTGAGTAAAGGTCAGGGCACAAGTCTTAGTAGTAGAGAACTTGAAGCCATGATCTGTGGCCCAAGACGACACGGCATCAATCACAAGTTGAAGCCGTCGTTGAAGGAGAGGCGCGTCATCACCCTGACAGCAAAGGGTAAGATCATCGACATCGAGAGCGGAGAAGACGCCCGAAGGAAGAGAGGAAAGAAGACCATTGAGGGCAACCAGAAAAAGAGTAGTGCTCAGACACTACCCTGGGGTACACGTTCGTATTGCTGAAAAGAGGCAGAGAGAGCAGTACGAAGCCGCACCCAAAAGGAACGACGAGAGAGGAAGCTGCGAATAAAGAGAGGGAGATGACCACGAAGGCCAAAAGAATGAAACTGGGATAGAATATGATATCGCCAAGTGGTGTCGTAAGCCTTTTCCAGGTCAAAAAGGATTTATTTATTTATTTATTTATATATATACAAGAAGGTACATTGGGTTTGTGAGAATACATTGGATAGTACAGTATTTACATTCTTGTAAAGCCACTAGTACGCGCAGCGTTTCGGGCAGGCCCTTACTCTAGCAGATAATTTTAAGTAGGTAGTTTCTATCAGAATTGATAAATGATAAAGATACATTGCAAGAGAAAAATGAGATGAGAGAGCTAAGTAAGTATATTAAAGCACATTGTTATATTAATGCTCTGATTGATTACATTGACAGCTTGATTAGTAATTTAAACAAGATTAATAGACACCATACAGCAGATTGACAGCACATATAAGACAGCAATGATCACAATGGTAAAGATGTTCAGATTGGGTACATAAAGATTGGGAGACTGGGTAGCAAAAGATACAGATAAACAAGACTTATAAACACCATACAGCAGATTGGCAGCACATATAAGAAAACAGCAATGATCACAATGGTAAAGATGTTCAAATTGGGAACATAAAGGTTGGGAGATTGGGTAGCAATTGATACAGTGCAATTTTAAGGCAAAAAGTGAAAAACTATGAAGATGAAATTAGGTACTTTTTAGTATTGATTTTGAATGATGTAAAAGTTGGACAGCTTTTCAATTCAGTAGGGAGTGAGTTCCATAAACTGGGTCCCTTTATTTGCATAGAGTGTTTACACAGATTAAGTTTAACTCTGGGGATATCAAAGAGATATTTATTTCTGGTGTGGTGATAATGGGTCCTATTACATCTGTCCAGGAAGAGTTTCAGACAAGGATTTGCATTTAAGAACACGGTTTTGTAAATGTAGTTGGCACAAGAGAATTTGTGGAGTGAGATTATGTTTAGCATGTTTAGGGAGTTAAACAAGGGGGCTGTGTGTTGTCTGAAAGCAGAATTTGATATTATTCTGATAGCAGATTTTTGCTGGGTGATGATGGACTTGAGGTGGTTTGCAGTGGTTGAACCCCATGCACAGATACCACAGTTAAGATATTGATAGATTAGTGCATAATATAGAGAGATGAGAGCAGAGTTAGGTACATAATATCTAATTTTGGAGAATATACCAACTGTTTTAGAGACTTTCTTAGTTATGTGTTGTATGTGGGTACTGAAGTTGAGTCTCTTGTCTAGGAATATGCCAAGAAACTTTCCATCATTTTTATTGCTAATGTTTACATTGTCAATCTGAAGCTGAATTGCATTTGTAGATTTGCTTCCAAATAGGATGTAGTAGGTCTTTTCTTTGTTAAGTGTTAGTTTGTTGGTTGACATCCATAAGTGGACTTTTTTTAGTTCATTATTAACAACATCATTTAGAGTATGTGGGTTGGGGTTGGAGTAGATGAGGGTAGTATCATCAGCAAACAAAATAGGTTTCAGAATGTTAGAGACATTAGGCAGATCATTAATGTATATAAGAAATAGAAGAGGTCCCAAGATGCTGCCCTGTGGCACTCCAACGGTTATTGGTAGAATGGGAGAGATTATATTATTGATGGCTACACATTGGTGTCTATCACTAAGATAGGATTGGATATAGTCCAGTGCATGGCCTCGGATTCCATAATGATGGAGTTTACATAAGAGGTAATCGTGATTAACAGTATCAAAGGCCTTTCTCAGGTCAATGAAGAGTCCAATTGGAAACTCATTTTTGTCAAGGGCTGAGTAAATTATATCAAGGAGACTAATAATTGCGTCGTTGGTACTCTTTTGGGAGCGGAAGCCAAACTGACAGGGGCTAAGAATGTCGAATTTTACGAGATAGGAGTAGAGCTGTTTGTAGATAATTTTTTCAAATATTTTTTATAGTATGGGTAGGTTCGATATTGGTCTATAGTTGTTTATGTCTGCCGGATTACCTCCTTTATGAACTGGCGTTACTCTTGCTTTTTTAAGGATATCAGGGAAGGTATGACACTCAAGGGATTTGTTGAAAAGCAGAGCTATAGGTGGCGCAAGTGCATGGGAGACGCTCTTGTATACAATGGATGGGATTTCACTGATGTTCCCAGCTTTGGTATTTAGTGAGTGTATGATGGACACAACATCTGACAGGCTGGCAACAACGGAGGTCTTCGCAGCAAAAGCAGTACGAATATAGACCTCCAAGTTCACCAGGACATCAGTCGTGCTGCGGCACTTGCGGAAACCAAATTAAGAAGGGGAGAGGAGGTGATGGTGTTCCAGGAACCACATCAGACGAACGTTAACCATACGTTCAAAGAGTTTGCAGACACAACTTGTGAGGGCAATAGGGCAAAAGTCCTTAGGGGATGTTCCCAGAGACCCTAGTTTGCGAACAGGGAGGACAACGGCATCGAGCCAGTCCTCAGGGACTGACGACGACTCCCAGATCCGATTATACAGACTCAGTAAATACCGAGACGTGCACGGAGGGAGATGGCGAAGCATCTCATAATGAATAGCATCGGAGCCTGCCGCCGTAGAACCGCAGAGGGCAGAACGAAGCAGAACGAAGTTCAGAGAGAGAGAAGGGATTGTTATAGGGAAGCCGAAGATGAGTGCAGAAATCCAAAGGACGAGACTCAAGGACAGGTTTACGAAGAATGAAAGATTGGGGAAGATGAAGACCAGAGCTAACAGAAGAAAAGTGGGAACCCAGTTCGGTAGCGACCTGCAACGGGTCCGCCACAAGAGTACCATGGAGGTGAAGGACAGGTGAAACATCAGGAACGAACTTACCTGCTATCTTGCGGATATGCTTCCAGATCTGTGGCAGAAGAGTTTCGGACGTTGTTACGACCCTGGGTTCCTCAGTGGAAACCAGAGGTCAAAACTGAGCTAATAAACTGCCTTTTAGTATTGAAAACGCATCACGAGGTGCGCTTGTTTGTATCTTCCCAGCCAGACGTAAGACTATTCTTGTTTTCCAAAGAGCATTTAAGACTGAGCTTGGGGTTGATTATTAAATAATAACATAGGCACCAACTATGTTTACTAATACTTTCTAATCATTTGTAAAGTTAAACCTGAGTAAACTGGGTATAGGGCTGCGGTACGATTAGTTGAGCAGTCTGCCGGCAGCGAGCCAGCTGGGGGAAAGGAGACTGAGAGTCTTTCTTTCTCTGAGCTGGCGTGGTGTGGACAGGATCCTCCTACCCTTCCTCCTCGTTTCCTTATTTCTGTGTCTTGTTCAAGCTAAGTATATACTGTGTACATTATTCAATTTCTGGCATACACGTGTTCTATGTGTAGAGTAGTATACTTTGTGTGTAGTAGGTGTCTTTAGAGTTTATATTACTAGTTATTCTAAAGGGGGTCCCAGTGGAACCACGTGGTCTCCCTACCCTAAGCTGACTCTAGCTTCAAGTGTTTCCTTTGTAGAACTTTACCCTAGCTTGTTTTCAGTGTAAAACCTTGTGTCCTGCTTATGTGGACCAAGGCTTTTAACGTAAGATAGTGTGGTAAAGTAATTATTATTTTTGTTATTGGTGTGAATGTATATGGGGGGTTGTTAAGGGGTTAATAAATAAGTGAAGTAAGAGAGTATCAGTTCTTCCTGTGTAGATCTTAAATCAACCTCTAGACTGACCTTGTGTATAGCCAAGTATTCAGCACTGCTTATAGTTTTATTTAGGGGCCGGGCCTTTTAGATCTCCCACATTGATAACTCTTAATGCTTACTACTGCCCCTACATCCAGATAATACTAGGCCCCATAGTACAAACACTCCCCATATATAACAGATGTAATGGATGAGACATAAGATGCCCAACATTCACGTTTAGCTGTACGGATGGCCCTATGGGCCACCACACTCACCTTCCAAACGAAAAGAAAAGAATCGGCCATATGCTGACGGCAGTGTCTCTTCCAGGCTGCACGCTTACAGCGGACAGCCCGAGCACAGTCTGCATTCCACCAGGGAACGCACTTCTGTGTACCCTGAAAGGAAGAGCGAGGAATAGAGCAGAGGGCAGCGTCGAAGACAGTGACCTCTCCCTTCTGCCTCTCCCTCGCTCTCTCCTCCTTTTTCATGACAGAGACAGTAGCACTGAGGGTAAAGAGGTTCCAGTCCGCTTTCGCAAACTGCCACCTAGGGAAGGAGAGGGGAGGGCGAAAAGAGAAAAAGGAAACAAGCATGGGGAAATGGTCACTGCCATGGAGGTCATCAAGAACCTGCCACTTGAAATCTAAGTAAAGAGAAGAAGTGCAAAGAGAAAGATCAAGACTGGAAAGGGTGCGAGTCCGAGAGTCCAAATGCATGGCCTCACCAGAATTCAGAAGAGACAGGGAAGAAGAGAGGATAAACATCTCAAGAAGGCGACCCCGGGTGTTCATCAGAACATCACCCCAAAGGGAATGATGACAATTGAAATCACCCAGCAGGAGCACAGGCTCTGGCAAGGAGTCCAGTAAGTGTTTCAGATCAGGAAGAGAAAGCGGGACACTCAGGGGAAGATAAATGGAACAGTGTACCATTTCCCCACAAAGATACGAGCAGCAGAAGAATGGAGAGACTAAGGAAAAAGTAAGGGGACAAAGGGAACATCAGAGCAAATCAAGAGAGCAGAAGAGTTAGGAGCCCCAGCTGTTCTGGAGGGGGGGGGGAGAGAAAGGAATAGCCACGAAAACGACCAGAACGAGCACCAAGCATCGGCTCCTGGAAACACACACAAAGGGGCGAAAACCGCAAAATCAGAAGTTGGCGTTCAAGGAAATTGGCATAATAACTTCGAACATTCCATTGAAGAATAGACATCGACGAGAAGAGAAAGGACAACAACAGAGAACAAGGAAGAAACAAAGGCGAAAGAGCAACACAGCACATTAAAGAATGTCAGGGTCGGGATCAGGGTTAGGGGGCATGGGTAAACTGAGCAAAGACGGAGGGAAGCAAGCGGGAGAACAGATCAGAGGTGGACAGGTGGGGTCCGGAGGAGGCAACCGAGAGGAGCAGTCAAGGACAGCAGCAGGAAGAGGGGGAGGAGAAAGAGGGGAGCGCAACTCAAAAAGGGCAGCAACCGAGAGGGAAGCGGGGGCCAAAGAAACCTCCATAGCAGGAACAGGGGGTGCAACCACCGAAATAGGAGGGGAAGGAGCGATAGAGGCAAAAGTAGGGGCCGAGGAAGTAAGTAATTATCAAAAGAAGGCACCAAACCGGGAAGGCTATGTAGCACCATCAAATACGCAAAATAAGCAGAGGGCGCTAAATATCACCAAGGATGCCAATACGAGAACAAAAACGCATAAGGCGAACGATATCAAAAGTATCCGAGTCACCAAGAATTCTATCGAGGGACAGGTGACCGCGAGAGGCGGTCGGAAAGGAAGACACACGTTCGTCCTGGAAGTCAGGACATTCAAGAAGGACATGCACGACCGTAAGAGGGACAATGCAACTAGGACAATAAGGAGCAGGGCGGCGCTCCATCAAGTGACCATGGGTTAAGCGAGTATGGCCAATACGCAACCTCGCCAGAGCTGTTTCCCACCGCCGGTTACGGTGGAAGGAGGACAGCCACGAGGAAATACAACATTTAAGAGTACGTAGCTTGTTACCAGTAACAGACAACCAAGAAGCCTGCCAACGGGTAAGGACTGAGGAATGGATAACCGGGTAAAAGTCGGAATTCGGAATGCCTTTACGAGAGATGGGACAAGAGCGGACAGCTTCCTTGGCGGCAGCATCCGCACGCTCATTTAAAGACACACCAATATGGCTGGGAACCCAACAAAACTCAACCGACTTAAATTTACTGTGAACAAGAAACAACCAATGCTGGATCTCGACAACTACTGGATGAACCGTATTAAAGGACCCGAGAGCCATGAGGGCACTACGAGAGTCAACAACAACTACAAAGGAAGACTGACAACGAGAAAGCAGGAGACGAAGAGCATAGAGAATAGCATAGGTTCCGCTGTAAAGATGCTAGTCTCCGGAGGCAAGCGACACATATAAGTGCGATCAGGAAAAACAACAGAGTAGCCAACAACCGTCCGCTGACTTAGACCCATCGGTGAAGACAGAAACGGAGCGGGAGTGAGAAGAAATGTGCTCGAGGAAAAGGCGTTTTAGAACCGTAGGAGGGGTAAAAGCTTTAGTGATAAGGGTCAAGGATGTACAAAACCGCGGAAGAGGGACACTCCACGGGGGCAAAGAAGGAACAACACGAGGAGAAACATCAGAAATACAAACGGAAAGAGAATCCTGTAGGCGAGATAACCGGACAGAAAGAGGGAGGTGGTGAAGAAGAACAGGAACCGCAGGAGGGGTAAAAGTTAAAGCACGACAGAGGCGAGAGGAAGGATGTTGCAAGGACTGCGCAAAATAGCGAAGACAGTAGCGATTACGGCGGTCCTGGAGAGACAGGAAGCCAGTGTCAACATACAAGCTAAGGATGGGAGTCGAACGAAAGGCACCAGAACTGAGGCGCAACCCAGTATGGTGCAAAGCATCAAGACGGCGAAGAGTAGAAGGAGAAGCAGACAAGTAAGCAGGGCAACCATAATCGAGCTTAGACAGGACGAGAGAGGAATGTAAAGCAAGGAGAGTGCGCCTATCTGCCCCCCAAGAAGTATGGGACAAGACCCGAAGGAGGGTAAGGGCCTTAGAGCACTCAACACGGAGGTAAGAGATATGGGGAGACCAAGACAAACGAGTGTCAAGGAATAACCCCAAAAGCTTCGCGGAATCTTTGTATTCAAGGGGATGACCATAAAGTGACAAAGAGGGACGAAGAACAACCCGTTTCCGCGTAAAAGTCATGGCACAAGTCTTAGAAGTAGAGAACTTGAAGCCATGATCTGTGGCCAAAGACGACACGACATCAATTGCAAGTTGAAGCCGGTGTTGAAGGAGAGGCGAATCATCACCCTGACAACAAAGGGTAAGATCATCGACATAGAGAGCGGAGAAGACACTAGAAGGAAGAGAGGAAAGAAGACCATTGAGGGCAACCAGAAAAAGAGTAGTGCTCAGAACACTACCTTGGGGCACACCTTCGTATTGCTGAAAAGAGGGAGAGAGAGCGGTACCAAGGCGCACCCGAAAGGAACGACGAGAGGAAGCTGCGGAGAAAGAGAGGGAGATGACCACGAAGGCCAAAAGAATGAAGTTGAGATAGGATATGATAACGCCAAGTGGTGTCGTAAGCCTTTTCCAGGTCAAAAAGGACGGCAACAACGGAGGTCTTCGCAGCAAAAGCAGTACGAATATAGACCTCCAAGTTCACCAGGACATCTGTCGTGCTGCGGCACTTGCCAAATTGAGAAGGGGAGAGGAGGTGATGGTGTTCCAGGAACCACATCAGACGAACGTTAACCATACGTTCAAAGAGTTTGCAGACACAACTTGTGAGAGCAATAGGGCGAAAGACCTTAGGGGAAGTACCCAGAGACCCCGGTTTGCAAACAGGGAGGACAACGGCATCGAGCCAGTCCTCAGGGACTGACGACGACTCCCAGATCCGATTATACAGACTCAGTAAATACTGAGACGTGCTCGGAGGGAGATGGCGAAGCATCTCATAATGAATACCATCGGAGCCCGCCGCCGTAGAACCGCAGAGGGCCAGGGCAGAACGAAGTTCAGAGAGAGAGAGAAGGGATCATTATAGGGAAGCTGAAGATGAGTGCAGAAATCTAAAGGATGAGACTCAAGGACAGGTTTACAAAGAAGGAAAGATTGGGGAAGATGAAGACCAGAGCTAACAGAAGAAAAGTGGGAACCCAGTTCGGAAGCGACCTGCAACGGGTCCGGCACAAGAGTATCATGGAGGTGACGGACCGGTGAAACATCGGGAACGAACTTACCCGCTATCTTGCGGATACGCTTCCAGATCTGGGCCAGAGGGGTTTCGGACGTAATTGTTGAGACATAAGATGCCCAACATTCACGTTTAGCCGTACGGATGGCCCTACGCGCCACCGCACTCGCTTTCCGAAAGAAAAGAAAAGAATCGGTCGTCTGCCTGCCTGCCTCTTCCAGGCTGCACGCTTACAGCGGACAGCCCGAGCACAGTCCGCATTCCACTTCCGTGGACCCCGAGAGGAAGAGCGAGGAATAGAGCGGAGGGCAGCGTTGAAGACAGTGTCATGAAAAAGGAGGAGAGCGCGAGAGAGAGGCAGAAGGGAGAGGTCAGAGAGAGCAGCACTTAGGGTAAATAGGGTCCAGTCTGCCTTAGCAAACTGCCACCTAGGGAAGGAGAGGGGAGGGCGAAAAGAGAAAAAGGAAACAAGGATGGGGAAATGGTCACTGTCATGGAGGTCATCAAGAACCTGCCACTTGAAATCTAAGTAAAGAGAACAAGTGCAAAGAGAAAGATCAAGACCGGAAAGGGTGCGAGTCCGAGAGTCCAAATGCATGGGCTCACCAGAATTCAGAAGAGACAAGGAAGAAGAGAGGATAAACATCTCAAGAAGGCGACCCCGAGTGTTCATCAGAACATCACCTTAAAGGGAATGATGACAATTGAAATCACCCAGCAGGAGCACAGGCTCTGGCAAGGAGTCCAGTAAGTGTTTCAGATCAGGGAGAGAAAGCGGGACACTCAGGGGGGAGATAAATGGAACAGTGTACCATTTCCCCACAAATATACGAGCAGCAGAAGAATGGAGAGACTAAGGAAAAAGTAAGGGGACAAAGGGAACATCAGAGCGAATCAACAGAGCAGAAGAGTTAGGAGCCCCAGCTGTTCTGGAGGGGGGGGTGGGAGAGAAAGGAATAGCCACGAAAACGACCAGGACGAGCACCAAGCATCGGCTCCTGGAAACACACACAAAGGAGCGAAAACCGCGAAATCAGAAGTTGGCGTTCAAGAAAATTGGCATAATAACTTCGAACGTTCCATTGAAGAATAGACATCGACGAGAAGAGAAAGGACAACAACAGAGAACAAGGAAGAAACAAAGGCGAAAAAGCAACACAGCACATTAAAGAATGTCAGGGTCGGGATCAGGGTCAGCAAAGTCAGGGTTAGGGGGCATGGGTAAACTGAGCAAAGACGGAGGGAAGGAAGCAGGAGAACAGATCAGAGGTGGACAGATGGGGTCCGGAGGAGGCAACCGAGAGGAGCAGTCAAGGACAGCAGCAGGAAGAGGGGGAGGAGAAAGAGGGGAGCGCAACTCAGAAAGGGCAGCAACCAAGAAGGAAGAGGGGGCCAAAGAAACTTCCATAGCAGGAACAGGGGGCACCACCACCGAAATGGGAGGGGAAGGAGCGATAGAGGCAAAAGTAGGGGACGAGGAAGAAAGCGAAACCTTCTTACTCGCCGGGGAGGAGGAAGGAGAGGAGCCAGGCTTACGCTTCTGACTTAAAGAGACAGGCGTCCCTGCAACTACGTACCGGGCAATGGATTCTAGCGTCTCAACAGGAGAAGCTGAACGAGAGTGCACACAACGGCCGTTTGGAGAGCGATGGACACCAGCCCGCACCGACAGGCAGCGGAGAGAGTCAAGAGACGGAGGGGAAGGATGGGAAGGAGGATCGGAGGGAGACGAGGAAGAAGACACAGGAGACATGACAGACCGGGTAGAAAGAAGGGGAACCCCAGACAGAGGACCAGGAGGTGGACCCTTCGGGACAGAACTGAAAGGAACAGAGGAGGGGGCAGTGGGCGTATCAGGGTCCAAAGGCCCGGAAACGGTTGTGAGTCTGAGGAAGGTGGGCAGGACGAGGAGAGGAAGAGCCCAACACACGAGCATAAGAGATATTAGCATAAGGCGGGAGCCAGCGAACCTGGCGCCTCGCCTCAGGAAAAGATAAACGCTCCCGGTGCTTCAAGTTGAGGACGGCTGCCTCAAGCTTGTAATGGACACATGCACGGTAGAAGGTAGGATGGGCCTCACTGCAGTTGAGGCAACGAGCCTGGGGAGAAGTGCACTCTGACGTAAAGTAACCTTCGCCACCACACAAAGGACAGAGACAGTCCCAGAGCAGCGGAGGGCACCATGCCCAAACCTCCAGCACTTGTTACAGAGCCTAGAAGGAATTTACTCCTGGACAGAGCACCTGGCACCAGCAAGAATGACAGAGGGTGGAAGGGTCCGACCATCAAAGGTAATCTTCACAACCCGAAGGGGTTCACGGCGACTACCACGAGGGGGACGAGTAAACGTGTCCGCCTGGAGAATAGAATGGCCCTGGGCATCAAGGATATGACGAATATCGTCGTGGCAGTCCCGCAGATTCCGAACACCGGTCGCAACATGGGGTGGGAGGAGAATAGTGCCAACACTGGCATTCAACTGAGCGTTCTTTGAGACCCGAACAGGGGTCTCGCCAAGGCAGGATAAGGCAGCCAAGCGGGAAGCTGCATCCTGAGAAGGAACAGCAACGACACGTGTACCGAGACAAGTGGGGTTGAAGGTAACAGAGGCATCCAAGGAATCAACGAGATGTCAATGAAGGGAGAAATAATCAGGAGGCGCAGAATCAAGAGGGAGATCAAAATATTTGGTCCACGAAGCGGGATCAAACAAGGCTTGATAGGTATCAGAACGGGAAGGAATCGGGCGAGGGCGGCCGTGTCGTGGACGGCGTTGAGAACCCCCAGAGAAAGATGGGGGTTAAAAGGAACAGTAGTTACAACTAGAAACGGAGCCGTGCCAGGGGACGAGGTAGTCACCACTGGGGGCTTGGGGCTCGACCCAACCACAGAGGGAGTGAGGGGAGCTGAGGGGAGGAGTCAGAGAGTCCAAAGAAGGAGCAAGGTCAGGGCCCAATGCAGCAGAGGCTACAGAGCCCGGTCTTCCAACACGGACAGACTCGGGGGCTTGGTCGCCCACCCCACGAGCCTGAGAAGGTAAAGGAGAAACTGAAACATCGGTTAACATCGCTACAAAAAAGAAATATTCATTCATGAATGTGCCCCCCACACCCACCATGGAGGCACAATTAGAGGCAGGACACCCAACAAGACGCTATAGCCGATCATGCCTGGGCCACCTAGGGGTGCGTCACAAGTATACGCCCCACAAACCGCCACCTTAAGAACCGACAGTCCGTCTCGAGATCGGGTTCAGTGACGAAAGGGGGATTGACAATAAAAGGTTCTCCTCTCTCTCGACGTTGGGTACTACAGTTCTACAGGTGCAAGAGTATGCCTCCTCAAGCACCCGGGCGTCAAAATAGAGGAAGTCTAAAGAAATAACCAAAACAAGCAAAAGGTCGGCAGGAAACGACAAGCAGATAGGAGAAGAGTGGGGAGAAAAACGAAACAGAATGGAAAGGAAAAGTTGCTCAGCACAATTGGAGAGGACGGCAGCAGGACCACAAGGCTACAAAAGGACAGAGGACTGCCCCAAGGAGCATCACACTCCGGCAGCCGCCCACTAAGCCCCCTCACGGCATCAACAAGCTGAGCCGGGAGGGGGCCAAGCTTGTAAAGCATAAGGTAGTATTGAAAAGGTTATGGAAAAAAATCAATTTGTAAGGTAGTCTTGAAAAGGTCGCTTTGTATGATCCCTCACAGGAAAAGATTCAGTTTGCCTCACGAGTGTCTGTCAGTCAGAAAGAGATTCAGCTAGCCTCAAAGTGTCCGTCAGTTAGGAAGAGATTCAGGTATTCTTGAAAATATCTATGGAAAACACCACCATGGAAGCCGCTAACACTGTTCATCTATGCTACTTGTATCAGATGCATCATCACTGAAGGCAGAAAACGATTCGTCTATGTATCATCTAAATATATTGTAGATAGCATAGGATTGCAAGGGTGACGCTCAGAGCTACAACTGGATACGCTTGCTGTATCATCCACATAGGTGCTGTATCACTTGCATCCAACCTTTGCGTTAGGTCCTTATTGTGCATTGCTTCACCAATATTATGACCCTAATGTTCTTAAAACAATAAGGTTTGAATTTCACTGACAGAGCATGATCTTTCAACACCACCACAGACAGGTGTTTGGGAGCCAGAGGCGCGTGCGACACCCATGGTTGCTTATTCAGTACTAACCCAGCCAGCAGCCCTAGGGCATTCTGGGAATTTTTTCCAAGATGGCTGCCTCTCACTGGAGGTCCTAAGAGTCCATTTCGTACACAACCAACCTCGTACACATTTAGAATTGGTACCGAAAAATCAAAGTTTTCTCGAGGTTGGCGCAGCACTGCGCCAACCGAGAATACTCGGTTGGCGCAGTTAAGTGGTTAAACGGGTATGACCAATACATAATCTCGCGAGAGCCATTTCCCACCGCCGGTTTTGGTGGTAAGAGAAAGGCCGTGGTGACATGCTACCCTTAAGAGCACACAGCTTGTTACCAGTAACAGAAGATCAGTGATCCTGTCACCGGGCAAGGATTGAGGAATGAATAACTGGGTAGAAGTCGAAATAAGGAACACCTTTGCGGGGAATGGGTCAAGTGGCGTGGAAAAACGTGGCGTTTTTCCTGCCCGAAACGCTTTGCGTAATAATGGCTTTAGGCATTGTATGTACTAGCTCTTATCTATAAAGCCAACAAACTTTGTAAAATCTCTTTATGTATGTACCTTTGCCTAAATAAAAATTATTATTATTATTATTATTATAAGTGCGGCTAGCCTCCTTCGCAACAGCACGCGCATTTAAGGAAACACCTATTTGACTGGGAACCCAGCAAAACTCGACTGTCTGAAATCTACAGGAGATAAGAAACAGTCATTATTGAATTTCGACGACTACAGGATGGACAGGATTAGAGGATTCCAGAGCCATTAGGGCACTGCGAGTCTACTACAACAAAGAAAGATTGACAGCGAGAAAGCAGTTCACGAAGAGCATTCAAAATTACATTGAGTTCTGCAATGAAGATGCCTCCAGAGGCAGGCGACACATACAGGTGCACTCAGGAAATACAACAGAGTAGCCTACATCATCAGCAGACTTGGATACATCTGTGAAGATGGAGATAAAGCAGGAGTGTGAATAAAAGTGAGCAAGGAAAATTCGTTTCAGAACTGTAGGAGGGGTAAAAGCTTTACTCATGTGGGGTCAAAACTTAGGAATAGGGACCCACTATAGGGGCAAAGATGGAATGACACAAGGAAAAACATTTGCAAGACGATCCGAGAGAGAGAACCTTGCCAGCAAGACAGTCACACAGAAAGGGGAAGGTGGTGAAAGGAAACAGGGTCTACAGGAGGGGTAATGGTCAAAGTACGACATTAGCAAGAGTGAGGGTGTTGTAGGGACCGCGCAAAGTAGTGAAGACAGTAATGATCACACTGATCCTGTAGACACAGGATATATGCCGGTTACAACATACAGGCTCTGGGTAGGAATCAAACGAAAGGCACCAGAACTGAGGCGTAGCCTAGTACAGTGAAGAGCATCAAGACGACGAAGAGTTGAGGGAAAGGCAGAAGTAAGTAATTATCAAAAAGAAGGCACCAAACCGGGAAGGTTATGTAGCACTATCAAATGTGTGGGATAACCAGAGGGCGCTAAATATCACCAAGGACGCTAATACGAGAACAGAAACACATAAGGCGAACGATATCAAAAGTATCTGAGTCACCAAGAATACCATTAAGATACAAACAACACCGAGGGACGGTCGGAAAACAAGACACAAGCTCGTCCCGGAAGTCAGGACATTCAACAAGGATGTGCACGACCGTAAGAGGGACAATGCAATTAGGATAATGTGCACTCTACATTATTAAAACAGTTAACACTGAAAAGCATCACTGAAAGTACTCAGAGTATGGGTAACGATGTGTATCAGTGCTATACCGACGGCTCTGTAGAAGAATGTGGACGATGTACCGAATGTGCATGTAATATATTTGAACACATACAGCAATGAAGCACGTCAATGACTGGGCAAGTACAACTCAAACCGAACTTGCAGGCATATACCTTGCCACTGAATTTTTAAAAGACAAAGGCAGTGGACTTTTATACTGTGACTCGCAGAGTGCACTCCTGGCATTGAACGCACATAGTAGTGACACCTAGAAAATAGTCAGTGATATTCGAATGAATGTTTTAGCTGCTAAAGAAAACAGATTTGAAATTAAATTCCTATGGATACCATCACATGTTGGCATCTCAAGGCATGACACTGTTGATATGCTTGCAAAGAAAGCCTGTAGAAAACCAGTGGTAGAAATTGATATGGGTGTTTCATTAGCAGTGACAAAGAGAATACTTAAACAAATATCTAATGCAGATCTCACCAACCTAACAAATTCACAAAGACCTGAAAGTTGTAGCATTAAATATTATGATGGATATCGTGAGGAGACATTCACATATGGGACTATAGAACAAGAACCTGGCAATGTGATGTTATAGTGGCCAGAATACGCCTGGGATGTAGACGTATCTGGCAGCTTTCTCAAAACCCAAATGTCGAGTACACAATGTGTCAACTTTGTGAAAGAGAAAACATGCACTCTCTTGAACATTATATTGTAGATTGACTGACTTTCGCCCTCCTGGGCTAAGGTATGCTGAACTGTGTAATTACTATATGAGTACTGGAACACTTGATGATATATTGGACTTGTACCCAAGATTAACCATGTAATGTATCAATTACACAATGTATGTATGTGATGTAACTATATAACCTGAGCTTGTAAAAGCACCTTAATCACCTTCAGTGATTAAGCCATGGTGCTTAATCACCTTCAGTGATTAAGCACTTAATTGCACACTAGTTTCTCTATCAGCATCTCACCCTGTCAGAGTAAAAAGAGACAAATGTATGTGAATGCATGTGTGTGTATATATGTATGTATATATGTATATATGTGTGTGTGTATGTATATGAATGCGTATAAAGTATATATGGAAGCTGATCAGAATTACATTTCACCTTTGTAAATGCACATTACTGTCAAAATGCCAAAACATTCTGGCCAAAGGAGGAGCAAGGTCAGGGCCCAATGCAGCGGAGGCTGCAGAGCCCGGTCTTCCAACGCGGACAGACTCGGGGGCTTGGTCGCCCACCCCACGAGCCTGAGAAGGTAAAGGAGAAACAGAATTTAACATGAGGACGAAAAAGAAACATTCATTCACAAATGTGCCCCCACACCCACCATGGAGCCACAGTTAGAGGCAGAACACCCAACAAGAAGCTATTGCTGATCATGCCGGGGCCTCCTAGGGCTGTGTCGTGAGTATATGCCCCACAAACGCCACCTTAAGAACCGTCAGTCTGTCGAGATCGTGTTCAGTGATGAAAGGAGGATTGACAATAAAAGGTTCCCCTCGCTCTCGACTTTGGGTACTACAGTTCTACGGGTGCAGGAGTATGCCTCCTCAAGCACCCGGGCGTCAAAATAGAAGTAGTCCAAAGGAATAACCAAAACAAGCAAAAGGTCGGCAGGAAACGACAAGCACATAGGAGAAGAGGGGGGAGAAAAACGAAACAGAAGGAAAAGGAAAAGTTGTTCAGCACAATTAGAGAGGATAGCAGCAGGAGCACAAGGCTACAAAAAGGCAGAGGAGTGTCCCAAGGAGCATTACACTCCAGCAGCCGCCCACTAAGCCCCCCTCATGGCATCAACGAGTTGAACAGGGAGGGGGGAGGCAGAAGAGTAAGCAGGACAGCCGTAATTGAGTTTAGACAGCATGAGAAAGGAATGTAAAGAGAGCAAGCAGCATGCGCCCTTCAGCTCCCCAGGAAGTATGGGACAAGACCTTAAGTAAGTTAAGGGCTTTGAAGCATTCAACTCGAAGGTAAGAGATAAGGGGTGATTAAGACAAGCAAGTGTCAAAGATTAACTCAAAAAGTTTAACAGAATCCTTTATAAAAGAGGATTACTATAAAGAGGACAGAGTGGGGTCGAAGAACGACCTGCTTCCAAGTAAAGGGCATAGCACAAGTCTTAGTTGGAGAGAACTTGAAGCCATGATTGGTGGCCCAGGACAACATGGTATCAATCGCAAGTTGAAGCCGCTATTGGAGAAAAGGCGAGTCATCACCTTGACAGCAGAGGGTAAGATCATCAACATAGAGAGCTGAGAAAATGCCAGAGGGATGGGAGGAAAGAAGACCATTGAGGGTTACCAGGAAAATAGTAGTGCTCAGAACACAACCTTGAGGTACACCTTCGTATTGCCGAAAAGAGGCAGAGAGGTTCCCTTAGAATCTCATTCTAAGGGAACGACAAGAGAGGAAGATCTTGAGTTAGAGAGGGAGATTGCCACGAACGCCAAAAGAACAGAGTTGGAACAGAATGTGGTATCTCCAGGTGGTGTCATACGCCTTTTCCAGGTCCAAAAGGACTGCAACCACGAAGGTCTTCACAGCAAAGGTAGTACAAACATAGACCTCTAAGTTCAGGAGGACATCAGTCATGCAGCAACACTTGCGAAAGCCAAATTGAGAAGGAGAGAGGGGGGGGGGGGGCGATAGCATTCCATGAACCATATCAGACAGACACTGACCATACATTTAAAGAGGTTGCAGACACAACTCATTAAAGCAATGGAGCGAAAGTCTTTAGGGAATGACCACAGAGAACTAGGTTTTCAAATAGGAAGAATAACCGCCTCAAGTCAGTCCTTGGGAACTGATGACAACTCCCAGACACTGTTATAAACATTCAGGAAATACTGAAATATGTATGGAGGGAGATGTCAAAGTATTACATAATGAATATCAAATGAACCCGCCGCTGTAGAACCGCAGAAGGCCAGGGCAGACTGGAGTTCTGAGAGAGAGAGGAGCGTTATAGAGAAGATGAAGAGGCGTTTGAAAATCTAAGTGACAAGATTTAAGAAGAGGCTTAAGAGTAAGGAAAGGAGGAAGATGAGAATCGGAGCTAACAGTTGAAAAGTGTGAACCCAGTTCGGTTTTGACCGAGACCGGATCTGCCACAACAGAACCACAGAGGTGAAGAACTGGCAAGACATCTGGAAAAAACTTACCCACTAACTTGCAGATTTCCTCCCAGATCAGGGGCAGAAGGGTTTTAGACATAATAGTGGAAATGAAAGATCTCCAACTCTCACTCTTAGTCATACAGATGGCCCTACGGGCCACTACACTTGACTTCTGGCGCAAAAGCAAAGAATCAGGCGTCCATCAACAACGGTGTTTCTTCCAGGCCGCACGCTTACAGTGGACAGCCTGAGCACAGGCTGCATTCCACCAGGGAATGCACTTCTGGGCACCCCGGGAGGTAGAGCGAGGAGGGCAGCATCAAAAACTGTCATGAAAGGAGGAGGGGGGCTCGGGAAAGAGGAAAATCAGAGAGGTTGGAAAGAGTAACACAAAGGTAAAGAGGTTCCAAACAGTCTTGTCAAACTTCCACCTAGGGAAGGAGAGGGGAGGGTGAGAAGAAAAGAAAAGTGAGAAGGATGGGGAAAAGGTCACTATTATGTAGGTCATCAAGAACCCGCCAGGTGAAGTCCATATAAAGAGAAGATGAGCAGAAAGATCAATACAGGAAAGGGTGGGGAATCAACATGAGTGGGTTTGCCAGAATTCACTAGTTATAAATGAAGAGAAGTGAGCACAAATGGTTCAAGAAGGCATCCCCGGGTGTTTGTCAGAATTTCTCCCCAGAAGGTATGCTGACAGTTAAAATCATCCAAAAGGAGCACAGGCTCTGGTAAAGAGTCCAACAGGTGTTTAGGATCATGAAGAGAAAGCGTAAAATTTGTGGGGAGATAAACGGAACAGACTGTATACCATTTACTCACAAAGATACGGACCACAAAACACTGAATGGGTGACTGAAAAAGTCGGGGGATGAAGGGAATATCACGACAGATCAAGAGAGCAGTAGAGTTATGCGCAGTAAAAGCTGGAGGGGAAAAGAGAAAGTAATAACCATGCCAAGTAAGTTTTATTGTTTTCTTTTGGGAGGGAGTTCTTTGGTTGTTCTACCTCTTCCCCTCACTTCATTACACACGCAAATCACAATAGCGTGATGCTTCAATGAACAAATCCACAAGGGCCGTGACGAGGATTTGAACCGTCAGAAGAGGTAGAACGGCCTATTGACATAGCTAGAGTGCATGGGGGAGTTATGTAAAACCCTGGTTTGTGTCTCAGAGAGACTGCAGGATTCAAGTAAGTTCAGTAAAACTTCTGGTTTCAACTCTTTTTACCATGTCGTAGCTCAGTCGATAAGGCAGCGTCTGCGATGATCTAAGACGTAGGTTCAAATCCTCGTCACGGTCCTTGTGGATTTGTTCATTGATGCATCACACTATTGTGATTTCTGTGTGTTTTTGACAATATTCAAATGACTTATGCTGTATGAATCCTAATGTGCTTTATTAGATTTGATTTTTGTTTAAAGTCTTTTTGACACTGAACAGTGATATGCATTTCTCCTGTATGAATCCTCATGTGTGTTATTAGAGTTGATTTAAGTGAAAAGTCTTTTTGACATTCTGAACAGTGATATGGTTTCTCTCCTGTATGAATCCTCATGTGTTTTATTAGAGATGATTTTTGTGAAAAGTCTTTTTGACACACTGAACAGTGACATGCATTTCTCCTGTATGATTACTCATGTGTGTTATTAGAGTTGATTTAAGTGAAAAGTCTTTTTGACATTCTGAACAGTGATATGGTTTCTCTCCTGTATGAATCCTCATGTGTGTTATTAGAGTTGATTTAACTGAAAAGTCTTTTTGACATTCTGAACAGTGATATGGTTTCTCTCCTGTATGAATCCTCATGTGTGTTATTAGATTTGATTTAAGTGAAAAGTCTTTTTGACATTCTGAACAGTGATATGGTTTCTCTCCTGTATGAATCTTCATGTGTGTTATTAGAGTTGATTTAAGTGAAAAGTCTTTTTGACATTCTGAACAGTGATATGGTTTCTCTCCTGTATGAATCCTCATGTGTGTTATTAGATTTGATTTAAGTGAAAAGTCTTTTTGACATTCTGAACAGTGATATGGTTTCTCTCCTGTATGAATCCTCATGTGTGTTATTAGAAATGATTTTTGTGAAAAGTCTTTTTGACATTCTGAACAGTGATATGGTTTCTCTCCTGTATGAATCCTCATGTGTGTTATTAGAGATAATTTGTGTGAAAAGTCTTTTTGACATACTGAACAGTGATATGGTTTCTCTCCTGTATGAATCCTCATGTGTGTTATTAGAGATAATTTGTGTTTAAAGTCTTTTTGACATTCTGAACAGTGATATGGTTTCTCTCCTGTATGAATCCTCATGTGTGTTATTAGAGATGATTTTCGTGTAAAGTTTTTTTGACATACTGAACAGTGATATGGTTTCTCTCCTGTATGAATCCTCATGTGTGTTATTAGATTTGATTTAAGTGAAAAGTCTTTTTGACATTCTGAACAGTGATATGGTTTCTCTCCTGTATGAATCCTCATGTGTGTTATTAGAAATGATTTTTGTGAAAAGTCTTTTTGACATTCTGAACAGTGATATGGTTTCTCTCCTGTATGAATCCTCATGTGTGTTATTAGAGATAATTTGTGTGAAAAGTCTTTTTGACATACTGAACAGTGATATGGTTTCTCTCCTGTATGAATCCTCATGTGTGTTATTAGAGATAATTTGTGTTTAAAGTCTTTTTGACATTCTGAACAGTGATATGGTTTCTCTCCTGTATGAATCCTCATGTGTGTTATTAGAGATGATTTTCGTGTAAAGTTTTTTTGACATACTGAACAGTGATATGGTTTCTCTCCTGTATGAATCCTCATGTGTGTTATTAGAAATGATTTTTGTGAAAAGTCTTTTTGACATTCTGAACAGTGATATGGTTTCTCTCCTGTATGAATCCTCATGTGTGTTATTAGAGATGATTTCCGTGTAAAGTTCTTTTGACACACTGAACAGTGATATGGTTTCTCTCCTTTATGAATCCTTGCGTGTGTGTTATTAGCCATAATTTATTTTTAAAGTCTTTCAGACACATTCTACAGTGATACGACTTTTCTCCTGAACGATCACTTATTTATATTTTGATATTTTTTAAAGTAGTTTAGACAATGTATTTATTTTTTTTTCTCTAAATGTTTTGTATGCTATTATGCGAGATGTTTTCATAATATAATTTTAAACATTCAACACTGATGACATTTTTCTTTTGAATAAATATTTGTACAGTTTTCTTGATTGTATAAACCTTTACAGCTATTTGATCCAAAAAGCAAGTATTATCTAATGAAATATTCTACATTTCATTAGTTAAGTCTTGTAGACAATTATTACTAGTATTTGTCTCCTTTATAAATTGTTGTGTTCTTTATAAATCTTAGTAATATATTTTTTATATAATTTTAAATGCATGAGCTTTTATTTATTACTAAAGCAAATATTGTTAAGAGATGCCAAAAGCACTTGGACTGTCGGATACATAAATAATTCAAGTAACTACATAATAATCAGTATAGAGTAACCAGAATAGAGCACACAGGTTATAGTGTTAACTCTGTTGTCAACAGATGGCACTCAATATCAGATAAGCAATTGGAATAATCTAACTTTTGTAGGAATATAAAGCAATTTAATTACTTGTCAAAGACACAAGAGAATGGAAAAAAGTTACAATATGTAAACCACAGGTATTATTCATAAATAGTAAGATAATATTGTGCTTATTATATTATAAAATGTGCTAAGACATAAAATATACTCTACAATATTTCCTGTGAATCAGCAAGTGTAAAAGCAAACATACAAATCTACGTCTCCACATGCGTTCACCAGCAGGAAAGTTAGTGTCCGTGTATAACTTTGTAAACATTACAAACAAATCTTGTGGCAATTTTTTTTTAAGATTTAGCAAAATGTCTTTGTATAGGAAAATTAAATATATTATAAATTTATTTATAATTATACTGTTTTATCATACTGTACATATAGCAACAGCAGAGAGGGATGGTTTATTATAAATACAGCCACAGTATTAAGATGTTTCACTACAGAACCTTATTATAAACATCACCACAGAACTATGGGATGTCTTATTATATATATAACCACAGAACTGAGGGATGTCTTATTATATATATAACCACAGAACTGATGGATGTCTTATTATAAATATAACCACAGAACTGATGGATGTCTTATTATATATATAACCACAGCACAAGAGTCAGGTACAGTGGACCCTCATGTGGTCTGTCATTTGCAAAAATATATGTATGTGATTTTTACAAGAACTTACTGATCCAATATACCATGCTCATTGTTATTTTTAAATCCCCTATACCATTCATGTAAATATGTAAATAAATAAATAAATTCTGAGCATTAGGAACACTGATATATTATCTTATTTGGAGAGCCTTTTGAGCTTAAGAGCAAATTACCTAAGAAAAAATTCATAATTACTATACAGTATAAAGATTATTTATTTTAAATGCTTTCTCAACATTTACAATGGCTCACATAGGAGAAAAAGTATGTAATGTTTTAAAACTGAAAATATATATAAAACTTTTTTATATTAGAACCTAATTATAAATATAATTAATTTGAAAATCTTAAAATGTTTTCTTGCCAAACAATAGTATTAAAAACAATACTGTACCTCATACACAATGAACTAATACCGAGATTTTAAAATTAATGATACACCAAATTTAATTTAAACACACATTTTCTATGTTACCATAGTGCATGAGATGTTAATAATGCATGACATATTGATAATACATATAGTCATTCACATGAGTGTGCTGAAGACAGTCTTACCCATCTACATGTAGTATTTCTTACACCATAATGTGTTTCATAATGCTGCTGACAACACGTATGCAGTATATCTGACAGTGTGTGTGGATGCTGACACTGCAGGTATTATTCAATACCACTGGGTCCTGACACTGCAGGTATTATTCAATACCACTGGGTCCTGACACTGCAGGTATTATTCAATACCACTGGGTCCTGACACTGCAGGTATTATTCAATACCACTGGGTCCTGACACTGCAGGTATTATTCAATACCACTGGGTCCTGACACTGCAGGTATTATTCAATACCACTGGGTCCTGACACAGCAGGTATTATTCAATACCACTGGGTCCTGGCACTGCAGGTATTATTCAATACCACTGGGTCCTGACACTGCAGGTATTATTCAATACCACTGGGTCCTGACACTGCAGGTATTATTCAATACCACTGGGTCCTGACACTGCAGGTATTATTCAATACCACTGGGTCCTGACACTGCAGGTATTATTCAATACCACTGGGTCCTGGCACTGCAGGTATTATTCAATACCACTGGGTCCTGGCACTGCAGGTATTATTCAATACCACTGGGTCCTGACACTGCAGGTATTATTCAATACCACTGGGTCCTGACACTGCAGGTATTATTCAATACCACTGGGTCCTGACACTGCAGGTATTATTCAATACCACTGGGTCCTGGCACTGCAGGTATTATTCTTCTGGTGACTGTAGGAGCTGTGAAAGAAAGGATTGAGAGATGACCAAATCGTTTAAAGTCAACAAATACCAAATACAGAATCTTTGAAATCTAGTAAAGATTTCCCAAATAGGATTTTTTTTCAATAATTCCAATACTATAATGGTTCTTTCTCCAAATAAAACAAAGATATACAGTATAGGTAAAATATAGAAGCCAGCAGACTGCAAACAGGTACCAATCCCTGCGCACAGGAATCTTAGCAGATACAGTATATAGAAAAAGGCAAACATAATTCCAATCTACAAAAATGGTATCCGAGAAGACCCTCTAAATTATAAACCTGTATCATTAACAAGTATGGTAGTTAAAACATTAGAAAAAAATAGCTAACACCAAATGGGTTGATCCATTGTTGTTAACACAACAACGGGTAGAACACCTGGAGAATACAATGACGACATCATAATGGAAGGACGGTATGGTTTTCGAACAGGAAGATCCTGTGTAACAAATCTACTTAGTTTTTATGAATCACAGAGATTCTACAGAAAAGAGATGGTTGGCCAACTGTCTATCTGGACCTAAAAGACCAGCATTGATGTAATGAAATGCCATCTTCTGGGCGAGACCAGAGGCTCCCTGGAGCTATCCGGACTGATATGAGTGAATTAGACCGTGGCATCAGCCAAGTGAATGGAGTTCTTAGGCCTAACAGGGACCACAAACCAGAACCTAGGCCCCCCTCAGAGAGGCACGAGGAGCAATGGCCTATAGAAAGCCTCGTGAGGTTGGAAGCATTCTATGTCTGCCATCGACCAAGACAGGCACCAAAGAAATTTGGGTACCCCAAAGCAAACCCTATCTGATTAAAAAAACCAGCGTTGAATGTAATGAAACGCCATTTTCTGGGTGAGTCCCGGAGGCTCCCCGGAGCTATCCATGGCTGATATGGATACCCTAACTATTTTGCATCAGTCGATGTGGGTGGCGTTCTAGGCCTACCGGGGACCATGAGCCAGAACCTGGCCCCCCTCAGAGAGGCATGGGAAGCAATGGCCCATAGAATTGCACATGTGATTTGGAGCATTCTATATCTGCCATCGACCGGGACAGGCACCCAGAAAGGTAAGCGCCACAAAACAAACCCTTATTCTGGTTAACAACAAAAATCAACAAACGAGTGGACAGAACTCCCCCAGGAAAATGAATTAACAAGCATGACGTCACACGAGCCTCGCCGCCGCATGTCTGCGCAACTCCCCCCTCCCCGAGAGGGGGAAGGGGGAGCCCCAGACCCCCGCGCCGGTGATCCCCGCCCCAGTTCTGAGGCTGGATATCAAAACCGCGAAAAAAACGCCGACGAGCCTCCGGGACTCACCCAGAAAATGGCGTTTCATTACATTCAACGCTGGTTTTCTGGGGGGAGCTCCTACGGTTTCCCGGAGCTTATTCACCAAAGACTACCTAAGAAAACAAGGGGACATACCCGGGAGGCGGTCGGTGAACCACACCTCAACACCAAGTTGAGACAACCCAAGGACCCCTCCGGAAAGCAGCAGGCACATCATTCGCCAGAAAAAGGGAGAACGGCTGCAGACAAAGAGACCTATGACCACGACCACAGGAGCCAAAAACCACTGCGCCTGAGAAGAGCATGAAGCTCTGCCACACGACCCCCAGAGGCCAATGGCAACATAAAAAGAGAGCAGAGGTAAAGCAAACCTGAACCGAAGGAACCACAACAACCAAGGAGAAGAAAAACAGGAGAGCACCCGGTCCAAAGACCAGAACAGTACAGGCAGTGCATGAGCAGGCTGGAGGTGAAACAATGCACGAGACAGCCTGCGAAACGGCACAGAAGGAACATCGATACCGAAAGATAGCAGCAGAAACCAAGGTGCCAGACCCAGGAACGGCCCCAAGTGTCTTACATCCTCCGCAAGTCAATCCCATGACAGCCCCAGGAGGGAAAAGAAAATGCAGGACCAACACCAAAATGCCACAAGCATGCAAGTCCACCGCCACAAGTGCAGCCGACAGGGAAGGAACCCGCATAAGGAGCCGCCCCGCACCAACATCCCGCAGAAGGGCAGGAGCGAAAAGACTCATTAAGAGAAGCAAGATCGCCCTCAGGAAAATGAGTAGCGCCGAGACAGCGCTAAGAGAAGAGATATGAACAGAAGAACAAGGCCAAACACCCAGAAACTGCCTGGAATAGGACCCACAAGCCCTAGAAAAGACCGGAGGGAAGCTCAACCGAATGACGACAGACGTACCAGAAAACGGGAAGGAGCAAAACCGTCCCGAACCTTCGAGAACAAAAAGAAGCAAACACAAAGGATGAAGGCACAAAAAACCCATCACACCCGAGACCAAAAGTCATGCAGAAACCCCAAGAAGAGGGGGACATGACGGAGAAGGCCCGTCCCGGAAAAAAGGGGCGAAGACCGTAGAAAAGCACCCACCGACAGGACGGAAGCAAAGGGCACAATGGACAAGGAAACTGAGCCCAGGGAGGGGCCGACGCCCACAAAGCACGTGCGGAAAGGGGGGAACAGAAAAACCCCACACCACAAAACCGCAAGCCCCGCCCAGAGGGGTAGAAATACCCCGGCGGGGACCAACGGGGAATGAGGCCCCTCACGTTAGCCCCCCCAATGCCCAAGCATCAAGAAAAACCCCGGGGCAGCCGTGAAAAACACTAAGGAAGGGAGCCCACTAGGCTCTGGAACTTTAACCAAAATCGGAGGATAGGCGAGGGGCGAGACGAAGACCCCAAGCTCATCTCCAGCCAGCTCAACGAGGCGAGGACAACGAGGACAGGACAGAGAATCCAAGGAACATGGAAAAACCAGGCCCGGCACAGCAAGACCGGCAAGGAAGGAGGGCCCCAGAAGGAGCACGGAAGGGCCGAACAAAATGCCACAACCAACCCCGACACGCAGCCGTAGTATCAAAACCGCAGCAGAACGTCACCACACTCCCCGAGGAAGCGACAGAGAAGATAAAGATAAATCGGAACATGAGTGGCACACAAGGGGACACAGGCGGAAACCGAGCACCCAACTGAGCCACAGGGACAGTAGAAGAAACGTGTGCAGTGGAACAGGCAATCGAAGGAACACATTAGGCAGCCCAACTAGGGCTGTCCCCATACACAGCCCCAAGAGCAGAAACGAGAGCGCCCATGAAGCACAGAATCCGCTCAACAGGCGAACGACAGGGGAGAGGCGGAACCAAAGAGCCAGAACCCAATCCTGCAAGCACAAGGAGGCGAGCACAAAACGCCCTCGACACAGGAAAACGTACCACCGAACAGGCACCCCCACTGTTGCACCGTGGAACAAGGTGGAGGCGGGGCCCCGAACTCCAGCAAGGTTAGACAAGCATAGGAGAGGGGCAGGAGGAGTACAGGCAGGAGCCGTCTCAGATGGGCCAAGAGGCCACCCACAGACACCCGTGAACCGAGGAAGGAATCAGCTGGAGAGAACAAGAGCTGCCCTGTATGGGCTAATAGCCCTGCAGTAGGCACCTCGGGTGGTACGGTCCACGTTCTCAAGTATGTATGTACACCCATTCCTACTTCCAAAAACAAAAACAGCGTCAGGACGAAGGAGACGCTATACCGCACCAACCCACCTGCAGAACATAGGCTCTGAAGGGCCATGACGCAAGCCTATGAGTCCGTAGCCGCCGGAGGCGGCCAGGGCGCCCATGCTGGAGAGGAGGAGGGGAGCAGCGAAGGAGGCTCCCCACCCTAGAATGCAGGAAAAAACCTTGTGACTTCCCCACAGCGGCACTCCAGAACACCCCCAAAGCAACGGGGCACGGATTGGATTAAGAAAAGAGCGAGAGGCAAAGCCCCCTGAGAGAAATGGATGCAGAACAACACGTGTGCACACCGCCCGGAGCCAAAACAAACTCCCACGGCGCATGCGCAGGACGCGAAAGAAAAGTAGCCCAACAAGGCGAGAAGTAGCCCAACCGGCGACAAGCAGCCCAACCGGCGACAAGGAGCCCAACCGGCGGCAAGGAGCCCAACCGGCGGCAAGGAGCCCAACCGGCGGCAAGGAGCCCAACCGGCGGCAAGGAGCCCAACTGGCGGCAAGGAGCCCAACCGGCGGCAAGGAGCCCAACTGGCGGCAAGGAGCCCAAACCGCTACAAGGAGCCCAAACCGCTACAAGGAGCCCAAACCGCTACAAAGGAGCCCAAACCGCTACAAAGGAGCCCAAACCACTACAAAGGAGCGCAAACAGCTACAAGGAGCCCAAACAGCTACAAGGAACCAGTATGGAGGCAAATTCCGGGACACGCAGGAGGTAAGCCGCAAAGACCAACCGCACCGCAGGCGAAGAGATGCGGGTAGCCAAAAACCTCCGGAAGACAAAACCGAAAAACCACAGGGACACGGAACCGACCCGGGGAGGAGCAGAACCCAAGCCCAAATCGTACGATTAGGGGGAAAGAAAAACCCCACTCCTCGCAACAGTAAGCCCCGCTCAGAAGGACGGAAATCCAGGCAGGGCGCAATGGAGCCCAAGGCCCCCCCTCCCCAACCCCAGGAGCCTCTACAACAGGCCCCAGGGCCGAGTCGCCCTCCAAAGCTCTGGCCCCACAAAAAAAAAAGCCGGGGCAGCCGAGAGAGCTGGAAGAGAAGGGGCCCACTGGTCAGACCCCGGAGCATCGGCCGGAGGAACAGACTCAAATGCCTCCGCAGCTACCCCGGACGGGGCAACCCCCGAAACTGCCCAAGTCTCAGAACCTCTAACCCCGCCCCGACCCCGAAGCCTGCAGATGCGTAGGGGCCGGAAGCAGGAGGGAGAAAAACAAGGGGGAGTGGAAGGAACCAAGGCAGAAGTGACCAAAACCCCCAAGTCTGGGTCCCTACACAAAGCGGGGCAGCATCGGGGCGTCCGAGGAAGCGACAAACCCGAGCGCGTTGCAACAACCTACCTTGCAACGCGCGAGCTGCCTGCACCCACGGGAATTCATCAGCAGACTGGGTGAATGGAGTCACAAACAAGCAACAAAGCTTGCAGGACTCAGGGTCGAATGTGTCACCGACCAAACAGGCAGCATGACGGAGGCAAAAAACAAGGAGAGTCACCCTAAGACAAAGGGACAGAGCAACCCTCAACTCGCACAAAGCGAGAGGGGATGCAAGGGTCTCCACTATCGGACCGGAGAGCCCCCGGGGGGTTTCCCAGTGCTCCTAGACTGGGTCTGCTAAGGGTTATAGCGAGAGGGGACGCAAGGGTCTCCACTATCGGACCCGAGAGCCCCCGGAGGGTTTCCCAGGGCTCCTAGACTGGGTCTGCTAAGGGTTATCCCAGGCAGGGCACTGCCAACTGGCGCCCCAAACTACCAAGCAAACTGCTAAAGCTGAACCCACGGGACGTGTCCACCCGTGAGGGCGAAGCAGGGGGGTGCCACCACATAAACAAACCTAATATAAGGGGGGGGGGAACACAAGGCAGACCCCCCTACCAGGCAAAAACAAATATAAAAGAAAAACCACACAAGTGGACAACGTACCCGGAGGGAACAGAGCCGGCCGCTGTCATAGGTGAAAACTAGCTACGCAGTACCCTGCGCCCCACCATTGCTATAACTACCACGTACCCCAAGGTAAACAAGGGAGGAAAACCCCCAAACACTTGGGGCGGCTAAACGCCAAGCAGCAAAAAGCCAACAGAGGTAGACCCAAGGTGATTTGTGGAAGGCAACCCCCAAGCCCCAAGGGTGGTACTTACAGGGCACTCAGGGAAGGTGACCCTAAGCACATGCAGGCTGAGTACCTGAGAATACTACTCCCAGCTCACACGACCACCGTAGCAGCAGCACTGCAAACAAGTCACAGCACTGAGACAAGACCGGAGCTGGAGCCACACGACCGTGCATTATCCCATCAGCCGAGGAACTGGGGCGGGGATCGCCGGCGCAGGGGTCTGGGGCTCCCCCTTCCCCCTCCCGGGGAGGGGGGAGTTGCGCAGACATGTGGCGCGGCTCGTGTGACATCATGCTTGTTAGTTTGTTTTCCTGGGAGAGTTCTGTCCACTCGTTTGTCGATTTTTATTGTTAACCAGAATAGGGGTTTGTTTTGTGGGGCTTACCTTTCTGGGTGCCTGTCCCGGTCAATGGCAGATACAGAATGCTCCAAATCACATGTGCATTTCTATGGGCCATTGCTCCCCGTGCCTCTCTGAGGGGGCTAGGTTCTGGCTCGTGGTCCCCGGTAGGCCTAGAACTCCACCCACATCGACTGATGCAAAATAGTTAGGGTATCCATATCAGCCATGGATAGCTCCGGGGAGCCGTAGGGGCTCCCTCCAGAAATTGCTACTGAAAGCCAAACTGTTGAGAAGAACTAACTCTCCAAACTAAAAACGAACAAACGAGCATGATATCACAACCATCTCCGTGCCACTGTCAGTGCAGCTTCCCACTTCTGCAGAAGGGGGAAGGGGGAGCTCCAGACCTCCCACACCGGCTATCACCCCCAAGTTCAGAGGCTGGATGTCAAAAACTGTGAAAAACCTCCGACCGGAGGAAGGGAGGGTTGCCGGGAAGACTCCGGGTCTAACCCAAAAAATGGGGTTTCATTACATTCAACGCTAGTTTTCTGTGGGAGCCCCTTTGGCTTCCCGGAGCTACTTAACCAAAGATAAAAGCAAGAGGGACTTTCCTGGGAGGAGGTCGCCACTCGCTCCAGGGGCACCATGCAAGCACCCGCTTCCAAGAGAAGCCGGACCTGGGACAAAGAAGTCATCCGAAAGCAGGAGCAATAGACCCAGGGGTTCAGATGGAACAAGTCCAGAATGTACTGCAAGTCCGCACAATCTCGTTTCAGAACCGGAAACAGGCGGGAAACCGACCTGAGGGATGAGGACTTTTGTCCACAGCCAAGCAAACCCACTCCAAGATGACCCAACAGAGAGAGAGAGAGCCTGCCCTGCCAGCTCCAAGCCCCCCGAA
The DNA here is from genome assembly GCF_040958095.1 of Procambarus clarkii. Lineage (NCBI taxonomy): Eukaryota > Metazoa > Arthropoda > Malacostraca > Decapoda > Cambaridae > Procambarus > Procambarus clarkii. Next base: position 13,828,541 of record NC_091225.1, on the reverse strand, counting down.
GAAGGAGGGGCCACCCAATGCCACTGTAAGCCGCATGAAGAGACCCGAAAAGATGACAAATCGTGGGACCAGGCGTGAGCAAACTGTACGAACCTCTCCCCCCCAATTGCCTCGTCAATAGGATGACCAACGAAAGGGCCAAAGCCCCTTATGAAAAGCCGATAGATGAGCAGAGCAATTACCGCTCCAACCAGACGTCGTCGGCCCAGAAGGCTGTTCCGACTCTGAAAATGGCACCACTGGCATACCACGACAAGAGGAACCTCGAGCCCTGGGGCATGACCCTTTTGGGAAGAAACCCCATGGGCCCCCCTAAGAACCAAAAAGTCCAAGATGGGACGACAACTAGAAACCTCCGTTTGCAGAAACTGCACCATCGCATACTCTGCAAACAGAAAGGACAAAATGGGCATAGAAAACCTAAGAGCCAGAGCTCAAGCGGATTCTAAGGATTGAGCGAGCACCGCCTGATGGCACCCAAAACGAGAAGCAAAAAACAGACACACTGCCTCCCTCAGGATCGGCACAAACAGCTTCAACAAGGCAGCCGATGCCCGCACCACTGCAACCAACGCACCAGAACTAGGATCAGCAACCAACGCCTCCATGTCCTCCTTAAGCCAGTCCGAAGACAGCTTGAGAAGGGAAAAGAAACGCAAGACCGAAGCCTAATGGTCACGGATGAGTAAGTCCTCAGCAACCAGGGTAGCCGAAAGGAAGGGAACCTGCACGCGAAGCTACACAGGCTGACATCCCAAAGAAGGACAGGGATGAACAAACAAGCAGTGAAGCGTTCAATCTCGCCCCCCGGGTAAATCTGAACAACTGTCAGGGCCTCTCGCCACTGAAGCATGTGGGACCGACAGAACGTATGCCATACCGACATTGAAAATACAGGCTATTTTGCCAAAGAGGACGACTCCGGAACCTCGTAATGCACCCAGTAAAGAAAGGAAAAACCGATCACAAATGAGGCAGGATCCATTATCGAGGCACAATCCAGGTCGTGCAAGAGATGGCCTCGAGCCACAATGGCCTCCCGCACCTAATGGGGCACGATGCGGGAAGCCGAAAACCTCCGGAAGCGAGGAACAGAAGTACCAGAAGGATCCCGGGGAGGGGTTGATGCTATATCAAAATCGTATAGGGAGGGAGAGGATAAGAAAACCCCACCCCCCTGCAACAACAAGTCTTGCTCATAGGGTACCAACACCCAAGCGGGGTCAAATGGAGCCCAAGCCCCCCCAAGTCAACCCCCTCCCTTGCCTCGGGAACCTCCACATTAGGACCCGGGGCCGAGTCGTCCTGCAAACCCTGTGCCTCAAGAGATAAGGCAGAGTCCACCGGAAAAGTTGGAACAAACAGGGCCCACTGGTCACACCCAGAAGCACCGGCTGGAGAAAAAGGCTCGAATGCCTCCGTCATCACACCAGAAGGAGCATCCCCTGAAACTGCCCGAATCTCACCACCAACTAAACCATGCCCTGACTCTGAAACCCTTAAACACTTCAGAACTGGGTGCAGAGGGTCGAAGAACAGCAGGGGAAAGACAAGGGAGGCATGGACGAAACAAAGTTGAGGCGATAACAACCCCAAGTTCGAATCCCTATATGCAAAACTGGGCAGGCTCGGGGCATCCGGGTTAGTAACCAACCCAGCGCACTGCAGCAACCTAAAACATGCATGCAACGCCAAAGCTGCCTGCACCCGAGTATTAAGATCAGTGGATTGGATGAACTGGAGTACAAGCAAGTAACACCACTCGCAGGACTCCGGGTCAAAGGTGTCACGGACCCAACAGGCAGCATGAGGGAGGCACAAATTGGTGATTGTCATCCTGAGACAAGGGGACAGAGCAACCCTCAAACTCACACGAAGTGAGATGGGACCCAGAGAATGCATCCATCGGACCACGGAGCCCTAAAGGGGGGTTTCCAGGGCCCTTACATGCTCTGCTAAGGGAAGCCCAGGCAAGATACTGATAACTGGCACCCCAAACTATCCAGCGAACTACTAACAGTTGAACCCTTGGGAGGTGTACACTCACAGGGACCTAGTAGGACCACCAATTTATATAGAAGGGGTACCAACACCAAGGGGCAGACCCCCACCAGGCAGGAAACAAAAATAAAAGAAAACCCCTGCATGAGGGACAACGACCCGGTGAAAACTAGCTGCACAGTACCTTGCGCCCCTACCAGTGACAAAACAAGTGGTGCAAGAAACACCCCAGCTGACACCAAGGCAATTAAGCAATTACCGAGAAGCAAAAGATTCTACAGAGGCAGACCCCAAGCGACTTGTGGAAGATAACCCCAAGCCACAAGGGCAATACCTACTGGGCACCTAGGGAAAGGAACCCTAGGCATATGCAGCCCCGAGTACTTGTGAAATTACTCCTGGTTCACACACCACCACAGAACAGGACCACACCACAAGGCACAGCACTGGAAATGACTTGAGCTCGATCAGGGCATTAGTCAATGGAGTTCAGCCTACCGGGGACCATGAACCAGAACCTGGCCCCCTCAGAGAGGTACAGGGAGAAATGGCCCTGGCAAACACCCCATGGTTGGGGGTTTTCCTTATCTGCCATCCAATGGGGTTAGGCACCCAGAAAAGTAGGCATAACAAAACAGACCCCACATGGTAAGAAAACTGCAACCAAAAACCGGAGAGGCAAAACACCCACCAGTTCCAAGTTAACAAGGGAAACAAGCAAACATCACACTTTGCCGTCGCACCACTCGTAAACACAGCCATCCCCTCCCCGAGAGGGTGATGGGGGAGCCCCGGACCCCTTGTGCTGGCTACCTAGCAATCCAGTTCGGAAGCTAAGCATCCAAACAATGAGAAAAAAAAAACATCAGCAGGGAGGGAGGGAGGGAGGGTGACTGGGAGCCTCCAGGGATCACTGAGAACTTTTCGACCTCCAAAAGCACTGCGCCTGAATATTGACCCAAGAAATGGCAAACACGGCAGCCAAAGCAGCAAACTTCCTAACGTCATGGGCGTGCAGACAGATAGCAGGCTGGCTAGACTTAACCACCATGCTGTACGGCCATAATAAAGGACAATTCTGTGGTGAGCCGAAAATAAATTCTGCGCAAAAAATTATTTTCTCTTGTTAAATTGTAGCCTCTGATCACAGCAAAATAAAATTAAATATTGTATGTGACATACTATAGCCATGATGGAGCTGAGAAGTTGAGCAAATAATGGGCGCTGAGCGATAAAGCTCTCAGGGTCACTAGCAGACGCCACCTCACTCCCTCTTTCACCAACACCTCTCTCGGCAACATTCCTTCTCCCAACATACTCATTTTGCTGTTATTACACTATATACACACACATCATATACAGTATAAGAATCTACATTTGTTTTCAACATAGCGAACCACTAAGCTGGTATGCTGAGTCCAGACAATAACAGGCTGCCACACAGAATCAGTAGACGACGCTACCTCCCTCCCTCCCTCCCTCACCAAGATTACTCCTCCCACCATACTGCGAACAGGGCTAATTATCACCACAATCCTGCTATTATCAGAATCCTGGTCACTAAATCCTGTAAATTAATCATTTTCCACAAGTTTATTCTGTAAAGGAACATGAGAATTCATTTCAACATTCTAAGATGGACCAAACAATGGTAGGGTGCTGTGGCTACCTGCATAGTGCTGTGAACATCTTGAACAGAACATGAGAACATAAGAATAACGGTAACTGCAGAAGGCCTATTGGCCCATATGAGGCAGCTCCTATTTATAACCTCCCACTCATATACATGTCCAACCTATCCCACAACAGCATTGTGTTCACTGATATCTGGAAATTGTACAGTCTTTATCACAGTCAGGCTCCTCTCTAATACTATCATGGCTAAATAATACCAGTTACATATATATTTTTACAATTTTAGGCGATGCTGTGGTCACAAGCTGAACAGCGATGCTGTTAGCTCATGCTGTACTCACCTAATTGTACTCACCTAATTGTGCTTGCGGGGGTCGAGCTCTGGCTCTATGGTCCCGCCTCTCAACCGTCAATCAACAGGTGTACAGGTTCCTGAGCCTATTGGGCTCTATCATATCTACACTTGAAACTGTGTATGGAGTCAGCTTCCACCACCTCACTTCCTAATGCATTCCATTTGTCAACCACTCTGACACTAAAAATGTTCTTTCTAATATCTCTGTGGCTTATTTGGGCACTCAGTTTCCACCTGTGTCCCCTAGTGTGTGTGTGCCTCTTGTGTTAAATAGCCTGTCTTTATCTACCCTATCAATTCCCTTGAGAATCTTGAATGTGGTGATCATGTCCTCCCTAACTCTTGTGTCTTCCAGCGAAGTGAGGTTTAATTCCGTACCTCTCCTCGTAGCTCATACCTCTCAGCTCGGGTACTAGTCTGGTGGCAAACTGTGTGCCAACCTTGGTTGCTAACTCAGTACTGAGGGTCTCACACTTAAGAACGATTTTCTTTAAAAATGGGGTCTGTTTAAAGGAGTCCTGAGACACAGGATGTGAGCCTCGTATACCTGCAGAAGTTTTGAATCGCTCCCTATACCTGAGAGCGCCACTCTGCGCACCCCCGATCTAACCCCCAATCTGGTGCTCTGCGTACCCCCAATCTAATGCCTCAAGGCACTCTGCACAGTGCGGTGGTTAACCCTTAAATTGCACAACACTTTATATGACATGTTGAGTAATTGACGCACGGCTGCGCAATATAACGTTTTGGAGTACTACCCGCTATTTAAACTGAAGTTTAAATAAAAATAATATAACTCCATAAAAAATATGGAGTACTATTTAAATGGCCCACAGATACAAGGGGTTCACATCACCTTCTGCAGGGCTCTTGTAAACAGACGCCATTTAAAAAAAAATTGTCGGCAACATTCCCGGGTGTGGGGGCCTCAGTACTGAGTGAGCCACCAGGGCTGGCACAAGCAGCATGAGCTCACAACACTGCTGTTCAGCTTGTGACCACAGCTTCACCTAAAAATGTCAAAAATATATGTAACTGGTATTATTTAGCAATGATAGTATTACAGAAGACCCCTGACTGTGATAAAAATTACTAGGATTCTGACAATAGCAGGATTGGTGTGATAATTTGTGCTGTGCTGTGAGATGAGTAATGTTGCGGGTGGGAGGGCTGAAGCATCGACTGCCGAATCTGTGTGGCCACCTGTTGCTGTCTGCACTTACTATAGTACCCCTCACCATAGTGGTTTGCTATGGTGAACAAAACATGCAGATACTTATATATAATGTCTGTATATAGTGAATAAAAGCAAAAACAGTATAGTGGGAGGAGAATTTTGGTAAAGGAGTGAGTGGCAGCCAGTGGCTGGCTGGTGTGCCGGCCACTCCTTGCTGCTTTTTGACTCAGCATACCAACTTAGTGGTTTGTTATGGTAAAACACACATGTAGATACAGTATCGACTATTTAACAGTCTCTTATTTACCAATCTGCCGGTTCCATTGACCGGTTTGGGAGATCCGGTATCTGGAACCTCATATACCGTCTGGCGGTCGATATTGGGTTTGTTTCGGTATCGGCGGGCCCTCACATGGGAACGGGCCACCAACCTTGAAGGTATTGAGGGAGGGATGGGAGGTAGTGATTGAGGGGGAGAGGCAGGGAGGGATAGAAGCAGTGAGGGAGGGAGAGTGTTGGTACATCTACGCTTGTATGGTGAGTAAAGGCACAGAGATGTAGCTACTCACACAGTCAGCTAGTGGCGGCCGCCCTCACGGCCAGACGCACTAATATTTCTCCTACAACAATACTGTTTGTGGTGTTATTACGCTATATACACACATTATATATAAATATCTACCTGTTTTATTCACCATACTTGTACAAGTAAACTGGTATGGTGCCCAAAGACCATCGTGGTCATCAGTAAACAACATGATAAGTCCTGCAGACGACGCTCCACCCTCACCAAAATGGCGGCTCCCAACCTCCTACTCTCGCTGTTATCTCACACTATACACACGTTATATATAAGTATCTACATTTGTGTTCACCATAGCGAACCACTAAGCTGGTATGTTGAGTGCAGTCAATAAAAGGTGGCCACACACACTCAAAAGACAACGCCACCATCCTCCCTCCCACAGCACCAAATATCACCACAATCCTGTTATTATCAGAACCCTGGTCAGTTTTATCACAGTCAGGGGTCTTCTGTAATAATATCATCGCTACATAATAGCATGAACAAGTATATTATGGCATTTTTAGGCGATGCTGTAGTCACAAGCTGAACAGCAGTGCTTTGAGCTCATGCTGCGTGCATCAGGCTTGGTAGCTGACTCAATACTGAGGCCCCTAACACCCGGGAGTTTGGCCCACGATTTTTTTTTAAAATGGCGTCTGTTTACAAGAGCCCTGATGAAGGTGTGGTGAATCCTGTGTATCCGCAGGCCATTTAAATCTTGCGTAGTACTCCAAAGCATCACATGATCCGATGCGCAATTTACTGCAAATCGGTCAAAGCATCATATGATGCGATGCGCAATTGAAGGGTTATGGAAACTTCAGTCTGTGCACATTGCTTTTAGGAAACTTATTTATTTGTTATTACATAATTACTAGTACTTATTTCATTTGTTTTTGGCAATGATTAATTGTTCTAAAATTTATGGTAATTCCTGTAACCAGGTGGTCCCTCCCGACGCTCCCCTCCCACCCTCCCGACACCACCCACCCACCCCACCACCTCCTTCACCATGCATCTATAGAGCCACAGGCAGACGGGATTAATACAGTACGAATTTTTATCCGGCCAAACCAGCTTTTATCCAGTTCCTGTGGCCATTTTGGCCGGATATTGAGAAAACTTTATCCGGTCACAATTTTGGCCGTATAAGGGCGTTTTCCGGATGTTCGAATCCCGGATAATCACGGGGTTACAGTATATACATACACACACTGTATATACCCATGTACATGTGTGTTCCCCATAGCGAACCACGAAGTTAGTATGGCGAGCAAAACAAGAGTGGCTGCCACACAGAGAGGGTACCTGAATTCTCTCCCTCCCTCCCTCACCACAATTCTTCCTTCCACAATACTACGCTCAACGCTAATTATAATCACAATCCTGATCACAAATTCCTGTAAATGAATAATTGACCACAAGTTTATTTTGAAAAGGAACCTAAAAAGTCGTTTGAAGATTCCTAGATGGACGAAATAATGCTGTGGTTAGTGCTGTGAACATCGTGAACAGCATTGAATCACTGATATTTGAACATTGTACCCAGTCATTATCACACTCAGGCTGTTCTATAATACTATAATGGCTAAATAATACAAGTTATATACAGTGGTACCTCGGAATGCGATTGTCCCTATATGCGAGGTTTTCGGAAGGCGAGCAGTATTTACTCCAAAAATTTGTCTCAGAAGGCGAGGGTTACTTCGGGACGCGAGTTTGTTGATACGCGTACAGGCCGACCTAGCGCGTGGTGGTTCGGCGATCGTTGCCCCTCCGCCCCGCCGCCCCTCAGTTTACCATTGTCTCGCGCTCAGTGACTACCCCCACATCAATTCTTCTCGCAGATTTTCAGTGTTTTGTTGGATTTTTGGTGATTTGTCTATACAATTTGTTATTATATATCTCACCATGGGTCCCAAGAAAGCCAGTGGTAAGGATAAAGGCCAGAAAGCTCATGTGAGGATGACAATAGAGGAGAAACAAGAGATCATTCGGAAGCATGAGAACGGTACACGTGTTGTTGAACTTTGTAGGCAGTACAACAAAGCCACATCAACAATATGCACTATACTTAAGAAGAAAAATAAGATTATGGGTGCTAAAGTGGCAAAAGGAGTAAGAACATTAACGGCACAAAGACCACAAATACTTGAAGAAGTGGAAAAGTTGTTATTAATTTGGATACACGACAAGGAGTTGAGGGGTGATAGTGTTTCGGAGGCCATTATTTGTGAGAAAGCCAGGGTGTTGCACGAAGACCTTCTAAAGAATACCCCTGCAACGAGTGATGCAGATAAGAAAGAGTTTAAGGCAAGCAGGGGCTGGTTTGAAAAATTTAGAAAGAGAAGTGGTATCCATAGTGTTACAAGGCATGGGGTTATGTGATGTGATTATGGAAGGGGACTCCCCTTCCAAACAGTAACTCCTCTCCTCCTCCCCCCTCCTCACCATCTTCCATACGCCTACAGCACTCGACAGCAAGGTAAGTAATAACTGGAACACAGTTTTGTAGGTTTATTTAGATGAATTAGGTAAATTAGGTATAAAAATTTAGTTTGATGTGGGGTTTTTGGGGTAGTCAGGAACGGATTAATTCATTTCCCTTTATTTCTTATGGGGAAATTAACTTCGGAATGCGAGTTTTCGGAAGGCGAGGCGTCTCCAGGAACGGATTAAACTCGTATTCTGAGGTATGCCTGTATATATTATGACATTATTAGGCGATGCTGTGGTCACACGCTGAACAGCAGTGCTGTGCGCTCATGCTACGAGCACCAGCCTTGGTTGCTCACTCACTACTGAGACTCCCACACCTGAGAATGTGGACCACGATTTTTTTTAAAGATGGCGTCTGTTTACAAGAGCCCTGTGGAAGCTGATATGAACCCCATGTAGCCGCGGGAGTTTTGAATGGAACGTGAAAAATACAAATACCCGGAGGCACGTTGCGCACCTGAAGCCTGGGCCTGCAGGCGCGTTGCGCAGTTAAAGGGTTAAAGAGTGTGCAGAGGCTGAGGGATACCTACTGCAACAAGATTTTAATTGTGATGAAACAGGACTGTTCTGGAAAAGATTGCCTAAGAGGACATACATTACCAAGGAGGAAAAATCCTTGCACAGACACAAGCCTATAAAAGATAGGGTTACGCTTGTGCTGTGTTCAAATGCAAGTGGCGATTTGAAAATTAAACCCTTGCTAGTGTATCATTCTGAAAATCCAAGGGTTTCAAACAGTATAAAGTGCAGAAACACCAAATGTGTGAGATGTGGAAGGCTAACAAAAGGGCACAGAGTGACTAAGATTTTTTTTCGGAGTGGGTGAATGAAGTGGTGTGCCCTACCATAGGAAAATATCTGCAGGACAAAGGTTTGCCACTCAAGGCCCTGCTTCTCCTCGACAATGCTCCTGCTCATCCTCCAGGATTGGAAGATGAATTGATGCACAGATACAGTAAATTTCTCACAATAAAGTTCCTTCCTCCTAACACCACCACTCTAATTCAGCCTGTGGACCAGAAAATCATAGCGAATTTTAAGAAACTGTATAAAAGGGCACTTTTCCGGATATGTTTTGAAGTGACTGAAGCCACAAACCTCACTCTCAAAGAGTTCTGGAAAGACCATTTTAACATTTGTAGTTCTTTAAAACTCGTTGACAAAGCCTGGCAAGAAGTGACTCAAAGAACCCTGATCTCTGGCTGGAGAAAATTGTGGCCTGAATGTGTGACAGAACTAGACTTTGAGGGGTTTGAGCCTGTAAATGATGCGCCTATTGTTCAGGAAATTGTTACTCTGGGCCAGCAAATGGGCTTGGAATTGAACGATGATGATGTGGAGGAGTTAGTGGAAGAACACAATGAAGAACTGACCACCGAAGAACTCCAAGCCCTTCAAACGGAACAGCAAGAAGACTCAGCCGAGGATGTTTCTCCAGTGGAGGAGGATGAGGCAGTAGCGAATGTCCTTTCTGCAGAAATTAAGGTGGTGTGTCAGATGTGGGAAGAGATGCAAACTTTTATTGAAAAGACTCACCCAGAGAAAGCTGTAATAGGCCTTAATCTTTTCAATGACAATGTGATGCCTTACTACAGAGACAGCTTGCGAAGAAGGGAAAAACAAGCTTCCATGGACAGATTTGAGAAAATCGAGCAGTGAGCCACAACCAGGACCTAGTGGTATGCAGGCAAAACGTGCCAGGGAGTGCACACCAGAAAGGTCCTCACTGCCTGATGTTATAATGGAAGGGGACTTCCCTTCCAAACAGTAACACCTTCCCTCCTCCTCCCACCTCCTCACCATACCTGGTTGATACCTGGTTGATGGGGTTCTGGGAGTTCTTCTACTCCCCAAGCCCGGCCCGAGGCCAGGCTTGACTTGTGAGAGTTTGGTCCACTAGGCTGTTGCTTGGAGCGGCCCGCAGGCCCACATACCCACCACAGCCCGGTTGGTCTGGCACTCCTTGGAGGAATAAATCTAGTTTCCTCTTGAAAATGTCCACGGTTGTTCCGGCAATATTTATTATGCTTGCTGGGAGGACGTTGAACAACCGCGGACCTCTGATGTTTATACAGTGTTCTCTGATTGTGCCTATGGCACCTCTGCTCTTCACTATTCTACATTTTCTTCCATATCGTTCACTCCAGTACGTTGTTATTTTTCTGTGTAGATTTGGTACTTGGCCCTCCAGTATCTTCCAGGTGTATATTATTTGATATCTCTCTCGTCTTCTTTCTAGTGAGTACATTTGGAGGGCTTTGAGACGATCCCAATAATTTAGGTGCTTTATTGCGTCTATGCGTGCCATATATGTTCTCTGTATTCTCTCTATTTCAGCAATCTCTCCTGCTCTGAAGGGGGAAGTGAGTACTGAGCAGTACTCAAGACGGGACAACACAAGTGCCTTGAAGAGTACAACCACTGTGATGGGATCCCTGGATTTGAAAGTTCTCGTAATCCATCCTATCATTTTTCTGGCTGTCGCAATATTTGCTTGGTTATGCTCCTTAAACGTTAGGTCGTCAGTCATTATTATTCCCAAATCCTTTACATGCTGTTTTCCTACTATGGGTACATTTGATTGTGTTTTGTACTCTGTATTATGTTTAAGGTCCTCATTTTTACCGTACCTGAGTACCTGGAATTTATCACTGTTAAACATCATGTTATTTTCTGATGCCCAGTCGAAAACTTTATTAATATCAGCTTGAAGTTTTTCAATGTCTTCAGCCGAGGTAATTTTCATACTGATTTTTGTGTCATCTGCAAAGGATGATACGAAGCTGTGACTTGTATTTTTGTCTATATCTGATATGGGAATAAGGAAAAGCAGCGGTGCAAGGACTGTACCCTGAGGTACAGAGCTTTTAACTGCACTTGGACTAGATTTTATATGGTTGACCGTTACTCGCTGAGTCCTGTTTGACAGAAAACTGAGTATCCTATGTCCTACTTTACTGGTTATTCCCATTGACTTCATTTTGTGTGCTATCACGCCATGGTCACATTTATCGAAAGCCTTTGCGAAGTCCGTGTATATCACATCAGCATTCTGATTTTCTTCTAATGCCTCAGTGACTTTGTCGTAGTGCTCAAGTAGCTGTGAGAGGTACGATCTTCCCGCTCGAAATCCATGTTGGCCTGGGTTGTGAAGGTCATTGGTCTCCATTAAATTGGTGACCTGACTCCTAATCACTTTCTCAAATACTTTTATGATGTGCGATGTTAGTGCAACTGGTCTATAATTCTTTGCCAATGCTTTGCTCCCTCCCTTGTGTAGAGGGGTTATGTCTGCTACTTTAAGTGCATCTGGTATCTCCCCCGTGTCCAAGCTCTTCCTCCACACTATACTGAGTGCCTGTGCTACCGGCACTTTGCATTTCGTTATAAATATTGAATTCCATGAGTCTGGACCTGGGGCCGAGTGCATGGGCATGTTTTCAATTTCTCTTTCAAAATTTAGTGCGCTCATGTTTATATCAGTTATATTTACAGGGGTTTGAATATCCCGCATAAAGAAATTGTCTGGATCTTCCACCTTCATGTTGTTTATTGGAGTGCTAAACATGTCCTCATACTGCTTTTTTAGGATTTCACTAATTTCTTTGTCATCCTCCATGTATGAACCTTCACTTGTACGAATAGGTCCAATACTGGCAGTGGTTTTTGCTTTTGATTTCCCATATGAGAAGAAATATTTTGGATTTTCTTTATTTCCTGAATTGCTTTCTGTTCTAACTGCCTTTCTTCAGTTTCATATGAGTGTTTCAATTTCCGCTCGATTTCTTCAATCTCCCTATTTAAATTATTCCTTCTTTGACGGGAAATTCGTGTCTGCATAAGCAGTTCCGTTATTTTTTTCCTGCGTTTATAGTGTCGTCTGCGTTCTCTTTCTACGTTAGATCTCTTTCTGGCTTTCCTCAAAGGATCATGTTTCAGACAGACTTGATACGCTTCTGAAGTCAGTTTTTTCTATTCCTTCTGTAGGACTTGTATTACTTAGAACAGTTCCCCATGGAATGTTTGTAAGTTCCCTGTTTATCATCTCCCAGTCTATCCTTTTATTATTAAAATTGAATTTACTGAATAGCCCCTCTCGCTTTATCAACGTTTTAGGTCTATTCTGAGTATTGATGGTCGTTTGCACTTCAATGAGCTTGTGATCTGAGTATGTGATATCTGATATCGTAATGTCTCTGATAATGTCTTCATTGTTCGTAAAGACCAGATCTAGAATATTTTCATTTCTCGTTGGCTCCGATATCTGCTGATTGAGTGAAAATTTGTCACAGAATCTAAGTAGTTCTCTAATCTGTGGTTGGTTAGGTCCTGATAGATTTCCTGTATAATATTATTGTTTGCTGTTCTCCACCTGAGACTAGGCAAGTTGAAGTCACCTAGGAAGATAATATCAGGTATCGGGTTCTCCAAATTATCAAGACTATTCTCTATTTAGCTTATCTGTTCTGTGAATTCCTCAGCCGTTGCATCTGGTGGTTTGTATATTAGAATAATCACTAAATTTATTTTCTCTATTTTCAATCCCAGTACCTCTACCACCTCATTTGTAACATTTAGGAACTCCGAGCATACAAGATCTTCCCTAATATACAGACCCACTCCTCCATGTGACCTAATTTTCCAACCCATCCTCCGAATTGACAGTACGATTTAATACTAAGTGTAATAAGTACACTTTCGTACTGTCATAACCAGTGCATAATTGTACTTATTTACCCAACTCCCTCCCCCGATTTAATTCTCCTCGTTTTCTGTTAACACACTCAGAATTTTAGGATGCAGTTTTCAATTTCAATTAGCAATACACAAGTTTTAAATATCAGGAATTTCTTTTTCAGGTTTATTAAACAATATAGATTTTATACAAAATTTTAAAATATCCTTAGTTACTTTACAATTTATTGATATATTTTAGTTTTGTTTTATTAGTTTTATAAAACTGTAATATCAATATAGCTATAGGTTAAGTACTAATTGTAATTAAGAAGCTATAAAATTATTATCTTCAAAAACTAAGACGGTTAGGTGAGGGTGTGGTTTTCTATTCAGTTTTTCAGGTAAACTCAAATATTCACAATATATTTGAGAGTACGATTTAATACTAAGTGAAAATAAGTACAGTACAATTTATAACTGCTATGAATAGTACATAATTGCACTTATTTGTCTCCTTACATTTACCACCCCATTTTTGGAGGACGGGCTGAATTTTCCTATCACACCTGTATAGGTTATATCCTGGAATCCAGATCTCTCTGTCCAACAATTCCCCTGCATGGGTTTCTGTGAAAGCTCCAAATACTGCATTTGACTCCGTGAAGAGGCCATTTATGAACTGTACTTTGTTGTTTGTTCTTGTTTTCAGTCCTTGTATGTTGGCAAAGATGAATGAGGTTACTCTATTAGTGATAGTTTGAATGGGAGACTTTTTCGCAAGCCCATTATTCGTGGACATAATGAGTTTGTTCTGACCAGTACTGATTGTTGTAGGGCAGTTGTCTGTCGTAGTTGTAGTTCCCTTTCGGTGGGTAATTGTATCTGTAATTCTGGAATGCAAGTGGATCTGGCATCCAGTTCCATACACTCTCCATGCTGCTCCTTTTGAATTCTCTGCCCATCTGGTATAAAAAATTTATAGGGTTTCCTCCAAATTCATTATCCTGCTTGCCACTCTTTATGTAGCGTTCCGTGCCTTTCACGTGAAAGTGTGGGCAGCTGAGGTCATAGCATTTTCTGTCCTTCAGTGAGGTTTGGCACATGTCAGGATGGAAAAACCTACATATTGATCCAAATCGACACTCACCTTTCCTAAGCATATTTAAACATTTTTTGGGATGTTGGTAACTACATTCTAATCCTTTCTTATTACCAGCATATCTATGTCTGCATATGCCCTTTGCATAAAATTTGCATAAGTCTGTCCTTCTGTTCTGAATTGCTCTATCAGGAACCATCTTCCATACACCTACAGCATTCATCAGCAAGGGTAAGTAACAACTTGAACATAGTTTTGTAGGTTTATTTAGATGAATTAGGTATAAAATTTTGTTTGAAGTGAGATTTTTGGGGTAGTCAGGAACGGATTAATTCATTTCCCATTATTTCTTATGGGGAAATTAGCTTCGGATTATGAGTTTTCGGAATACAAGCGGTCTCCAGGAACGGATTAAACTCTTAAACCGAGTAACCACTGTATTCTAATTTGATGAAAATAAAGATCATATGCTATTCTGAGAGAGGAATAACATTAAATGAACAATTGGTGATAGTTCATATTTTATATTCTGAATTGAAAATCTGAAGTTTTCAATATTCAATTTTAAAATTAATTTTGATTCTCTTATTTTTCAAGTGATCATTTAGACAAAGTTAGAGCATTTGCCTAGTTGATTATGCCAAAAAAATTGGAAAATGCTTGTGCAAGTTTTAAAAACTTACGTTAAATTATTTTGTCAAATCATATACGTATGTATTGCGCGGTCTAAGGGTTAAGGATGTGCGCCCAGCAAATCCTCCCTGGCCAGGATACAAACCCAGGACAAAGAGATCACGAAACGCCAGGCGACCGTCTTAACCACTACACCAAAGGGACTGGTAATAAAAAATCAAATGAATCAAGTCGACGTAAACTACCTTACCTCCAAAATGTCAACCTGTCTTGCTATTTTCAAACAATATTGGTTATTCACCAACTCATATAATTGCTGATATCTGCCATGTATAAACTTCAAGAAAATTATAGTCTATCTGTTTATTAGCTAAATTACTCCTGATGTTCTGTTACAATTTCTGCTGTTCCATCCAATATGTAATTGTCATCATTCTGCACCCCCCAATCTATTTCAGTTGAATTCATGCTTTTGATCTCAATAAGTTTTAAGTTTTTCCCACATCTTGCCCAAAATGTTCTGACAATAAAGTTCCTTCCTCCTAACACCACTCCTCTAATTCAGCCTGTAGACTGTACCAAAATCCATATTAGTAGCTTTAGGCATAGTATAAACTAGCTCTATCTAGAATGACAACATTATGTTTGTAACTAATTTTGAATGTACATCGGCACCTCGACTTACGATTGACCGGACATACGATAATTTCGTGTTACGATGTAAATTTGATATAAAAATGCGACTCAACTTACGATAGTGTCGTCGACTAACGATATTTGTTGGTACACGTTTGGGTCGATTGAGCGCATGGTTCCCGGTCACACTGGCCGACCTGCCTCAATTTACTAGAGCTGCCCGCTTAGTGACGATCACGCCAATAAGAAATTCCGTTTTTGTGGTGATTTTTACTTTTTGAACTGTGACGATAATCTCTTTCAAGAGAGATTGAGCCTCCTCTTCCCTACATAAAGTTACTTATATACATACAACAATAAGATGCTACCTTCAAGATACATCTACCAGTAGCACAAAAAATTTTGACCAGGAGGGAAACGTACCCTAAACTCCCCCCTACTCCACACTCCCTCCATGCCGGCTCGCCACCGTCATCAACCAGCAAACTACCATTCCTAGCCTGCCTGCTTCTGATTGGTGACCTGCCGACTGCACCTCAGCGCCCTTTACCAAGTCGATGTCTGGGCTTGTACCAGCCATTGAAGTTAGAATATCTTGTGCTCTCAAGCTGTGAACAACTAACTGATATACGCTCTGTCTATCAGGTGGATGTTTCTCAGCTAGCGCTTTATTCTCAGCACCTGCTTATTTCATTTTGTCTTTATATTATAGAGTAACGTCATCCCTGTTCTTAATTTTTATGTTATATTTTTTGACTTGTTTGCTTGCACTGTACATAGCCAAGGAATTGTCTGTTTTTAATTTGCTTTCAGTTTAATTAAAGTTTCATTGTTCATACTATGTGTTTTGTGTGTAGTCCCTTACTTTACCACAGACAACAGCCAAGCAGTCGATCTTTTTTTTCTTAATGTGATAGGCATTGACACCAGCCATTAGGAGGACTGCCGAACATCTACACTCCTTCATTTTTCTGTCACATTAAATAGGGGCCTGTCCGGGAGCCTCACTCAGGTACTAGTACTAGAACATCAATTTGTGTAAGTGTACTTGGCTTTGATACAGTTGCTTTTCAATATTTTCATTACTTTTAATATTTATATATATATATAAATATATAGATATAGATATATACAACAAAACAAGGCAATATGGGAGTAAATAAACAAATTTGTGGCCACTGTAACAACTTCTTAAAGACGAAGGTAACGGGAATTGAATGTTATATCTGTAAGACTAGATTCCATTCAGCTTGTACAGGAGTGAGTAACACTACGGCACTGAGAGATGGCCACTTGCTCTGGGTGTGTAAAAATGACCTGCCAGCTTGGAATATCCTAAAAACCTTCTAGATAACATGACGCATGAACGGAAAACATCATTCATTGGAAGCCTACCAGCCATCCAGAAGGAGTGGGAAAGGAACAACAATTCTAATATACCAGGGGCGGAGGCTATAGTCAGGGATGAAACTGAGGCTGAAACTCAGGAAGTTGCAAACTCTGACTCAGTAGGCCAGGATGTAGATGACAGTAAACTAGAAAGTGTACCTGACAGCTCGATAGGTACAGACACCACGACGGTTCTCGATAGAGCAATTCAGAACAGAAGGACAGACTTATGCAAATTTTATGCAAAGGGCATATGCAGACATAGATATGCTGGTAATAAGAAGGGATTAGAATGCAGTTACCAACATCCCAAAAAATGTTTAAATATGCTTAGGAAAGGTGAGTGTCGATTTGGATCAATATGTAGGTTTTTCCATCCTGACATGTGCCAAACCTCACTGGAGGACAGAAAATGCTATGACCTTAGCTGCCCACACTTTCACGTGAAAGGCACAGAACGCTACATAAAGAGTGGCAAGCAGGATAATGAATTTGGAGGAAACTCTATAAATTTTTTATACCAGACCGGCAGAGAATTCAAAAGGAGCAGCATGGAGAGTGTATGGAACTGGATGCCAGATCCACTGGCATTCCAGAATTACAGATACAATTACCCACCGAAAGGGAACTACAACTACGACAGAAAACTGCCCTACAACAATCAGTACTGGTCAGAACAAACTCATTATGTCCACGAATAATGGGCTTGCCGAAAAAGTCTCCAATTCAAACTATCACTAATAGAGTAACCTCATTCATCTTTGCCAACATACAAGGACTGAAAACAAGAACAAACAACAAAGTACAGTTCATAAATGGCCTCCTCACGGAGTCAAATGCAGTATTTGGAGCTATCACAGAAACCCATGCAGGGGAATTGTTGGACAGTGAGATCTGGATTCCAGGATATAACCTATACAGGTGTGATAGGAAAATTAGGTCACATGGAGGAGTGGGTCTGTATATTAGGGAAGACCTTGTATGCTCGGAGCTCCTAAACGTTACAAATGAGGTGGTAGAGGTACTGGGATTAAAAATAGAGAAAATAAATTTAGTGATTATACTAATATACAAACCGCCAGATGCAACGGCTGAGGAATTCACAGAACAGATAAGCAAAATAGAGAATAGCCTTGATAATTTGGAGAACCCGATACCTGATATTATTTTCCTAGGTGACTTCAACTTGCCTAGTCTCAGGTGGAAAATAGCAAACAATAATATTATACCAGGAAATCTATCAGGACCTAACCAACCACAGATTAGAGAACTACTTAGATTCTGTGACAAATTTTCACTCAATCAGCAGATATCGGAGCCAACGAGAAATGAAAATATTCTAGATCTGGTCTTTACGAACAATGAAGACATTATCAGAGACATTACGATATCAGATACCACATACTCAGATCACAAACTCATTGAAGTGCAAACGACCATCAATACTCAGAATAGACCTAAAACGTTGATAAAGCGAGAGGGGCTATTCAGTAAATTCAATTTTAATAATAAAAGGATAGACTGGGAGATAATAAACAGGGAACTTACAAACATTCCATGGGGAACTGTTCTAAATAATACAAGTCCTACAGAAGGAATAGAAAAACTTACTTCAGAAGCGTATCAAGTCTGTCTGAAACATGTTCCTTTGAGGAAAGCCAGAAAGAGATCTAACGTAGAAAGAGAACGCAGACGACACTATAAACGCAGGAAAAAAATAACGGAAACTGCTTATGCAGACACGAATTTCCCGTCAAAGAAGGAATAATTTAAATAGGGAGATTGAAGAAATCGAGCGGAAATTGAAACACTCATATGAAACTGAAGAAAGGCAGTTAGAACAGAAAGCAATTCAGGAAATAAAGAAAAATCCAAAATATTTCTTCTCATATGCGAAATCAAAAGCAAAAACCACTGCCAGTATTGGACCTATTCGTACAAGTGAAGGTTCATACACGGAGGATGACAAAGAAATTAGTGAAATCCTAAAAAAGCAGTATGAGGACATGTTTAGCACTCCAATAAACAACATGAAGGTGGAAGATCCAGACAATTTCTTTATGCGGGATATTCAAACCCCGGTAAATATAACTGATATAAACACGAGCGCACTAAATTTTGAAAAAGAAATTGAAAACATGCCCATGCACTCGGCCCCAGGTCCAGACTCATGGAATTCAATATTTATAAAGAAATGCAAAGTGCCGGTAGCACAGGCACTCAGTATAGTGTGGAGGAAGAGCTTGGACACGGGGGAGATACCAGATGCACTTAAAGTAGCAGACATAGCCCCTCTACACAAGGGAGGGAGCAAAGCATTGGCAAAAAATTATAGACCAGTTGCACTAACATCGCACATCATAAAAGTATTTGAGAGAGTGATTAGGAGTCAGGTCACCATTTTCATGGAGACCAATGACCTTCATAACCCAGGCCAACATGGATTTCGAGCGGGAAGATCGTGCCTCTCACAGCTACTTGAGCACTACGACAAAGTCACTGAGGCATTAGAAGAGAAACAGAATGCTGATGTGATATACACGGACTTCGCAAAGGCCTTCGATAAATGTGACCATGGCGTGATAGCACACAAAATGAAGTCAATGGAATAACCGGTAAAGTAGGACGCTGGATACTCAGTTTTCTGTCAAACAGGACTCAGCGAGTAACTGTCAACCATATAAAATCTAGTCCAAGTGCAGTGAAAAGCTCTGTACCTCAGGGTACAGTCCTTGCACCACTGCTTTTCCTTATTCTCATATCAGATATAGACAAAAATACAAGTCACAGCTTCGTATCATCCTTTGCAGATGACACAAAAATCAGTATGAAAATTACCTCGGCTGAGGACATTGAAACACTTCAAGCTGATATTAACAAAGTTTTCGACTGGGCATCAGAAAATAACATGATGTTTAACAGTGATAAATTCCAGGTACTCAGGTACGGTAAAAATGAGGACCTTAAACATAATACAGAGTACAAAACACAATCAAATGTACCCATAGTAGGAAAACAGCATGTAAAGGATTTGGGAATAATAATGTCTGACGACCTACGTTTAAGGAGCATAACCAAGCAAATATTGCGACAGCCAGAAAAATGATAGGATGGATTACGAGAACTTTCAAATCCAGGGATCCCATCACAATGGTTGTACTCTTCAAGGCACTTGTGTTGTCCCGTCTTGAGTACTGCTCAGTACTCACTTCCCCCTTCAAAGCAGGAGAGATTGCTGAAATAGAGGGAATACAGAGAACATATACGGCACGCATAGACGCAATAAAGCACCTAAATTATTGGGATCGTCTCAAAGCCCTCCAAATGTACTCGCTAGAAAGAAGACGAGAGAGATATCAAATAATATACACCTGGAAGATACTGGAGGGCCAAGTACCAAATCTACGCAGTAAAATAACAACGTACTGGAGTGAACGACATGGAAGAAAATGTAGAATAGAACCAATGAAGAGCAGAGGTGCCATAGGCACAATCAGAGAACACTGTATAAACATCAGAGGTCCGTGGTTGTTCAACGTCCTCCCAGCAAGCATAAGAAATATTGCCGGAACAACCGTGGACATTTTCAAGAGGAAACTAGATTTATTCCTCCAAGGAGTGCCGGACCAACCGGGCTGTGGTGGGTATGTGGGCCTGCGGGCCGCTCCAAGCAACAGCCTGGTGGACCAAACTCTCACAAGTCAAGCCTGGCCTCGGGCCGGGCTTGGGGGAGTAGAAAGAACTCCCAGAACCCCATCAACCAGGTATCAACCAGGTATATGGTGCTGTGTGTGTATTGTGCATTCCGAGAGTAGCATATTGTGAGTGTTGGATAACTTTGGATTACGTGGTGACTGAAGGCCTCAGTCATTCTCTTAGTTGGTTATCCCTCCCTCCGTGTTATTACTCGTGTTTTCCACCTTTTGTCCCTAGGATATTTCTCAATCTCGACCAATCATCATTTTGGTACCCTGGTACTTTGATTTGTCTTCGGGTCAAAGCACCCTATCTTCTGCAATCCAACCGAAGGAGGATACAGAGGGCCATAGTTCCTCTAGCACGGACTAAGTTGCTGAGTTGGAACCTCAACAGCAGTTCTCGTCACCAGTTGACACTCACACCCCTACACATCGGTCAGAGATAATGATATTTACTTAGGTAGGGAATTAGCTTTCTTTTTCAGAGCACAAAGTTTGCTAATTCTGTAAGTATCATATTTCATTTAGTGGGAAAAACCCTTGCTTCTGTCCTATAGAGACTCGGCAAGGTATGCCTACATTCTTGGACTACCCTATTCACTTTAAAACAATTAAATGTTTCATTTGTTTTAGAAACTATCGGTTTCATTTATTTAGTAGGATTTTCTTGCTCTTATTCTCTTACATTGAGTACCAGGTACAAGATTTCCTGTGCTTTTGATTGACTAATCATTTACCCTACTAAATTAACGTTAATTGTTAACGATTAAAATTCCACAGGATAGTTACCAGTTGCCACGTCATCCTGTTACTGACACTTACCATATCACAAGTATATTCAGTGTACATTTATTTGCTATTTTCACCATGTTTTGTCTCCCAGCTTTCCGTAACGATCCAGCAGGTGAAATAGGGAACTTAATTCATGCCAAGAAGACCGAATTACAAACTCTTGCACAGGAGTATCAACTAGATGTTCCCCATGGAGCCAACAAAAATGACTTGCACAATTTAATATTGGATCACCTCTTAGATGAAGGGAAGATTGACTCGGAAACTGGCGAAATTATTCTATTGCAGATAGACATACCCTGGCAACTATGAAGTTGAAGCTCGAACTTGCAAAAATTGAACAGGAACTACAAAAAAGAAGCTCTACAAATGAGGGAAAGAGAGGCTGCCATAAAGAAAGAACAACAAGAACGTGAGGCGGCCCTGGCGAAAGAAGCTCTCCAGATAAGGGAAAGAGGTTGCAATCAGGAAAGAAGAACAGAAAACGTGAAGCCACCCTCAAGGAACGCGAGATGGCCCTAAAGAAGGAAGAGGCGGCCCTACTCCAAGAGCGTGAGCGAGTACAGCTTGAAGCAAAACAACGTCACCTGGAGATGCAACGCGAACATGCTAAGAAGCAAGCTGATATGATTCTAGCATGTCGTCAACAAGAACTCACATTGGAAACTACACACCACACTCAGCGTCAACAAGCTACAGCTAGTCTTCCCTTAAGTTTCAATGTCTCCCATGCAAGTTAATGCCACCATATCGTTGAGACAGAGATCGATGTCTTTTTCACCACTTTTGAGACCCTAGCTAAAATACTTAGCTGGCCTACAGATCAATGGTCTACCCTTCTCAGAGTGCACCTCACAGGTAGAGCTGCAGTTACTCTCAGTACCTTAGTGTCTGAGGATGACTACCAGACCCTGAAGCAAGCAATTCTGGACGCCTACCTTCTCTCCACCGAAAGCTACAGATGAAAATTCCGTGATTATCTAAAGGCAAGTACCACCACCTTTCTAGAATTTGCCAATACAAAGAAAAGATATTTCATGAAATGGCTGGAAGCAGCACATGTCTCTACATTTTCAGAACTCGTCAACCTCATGCTAGTTGAGGAATTCTTGAGACGTGTTCCCCCCTTCCATCCGTTTATATTTAGCAGACAAAGAAGAAACCGACTACATCAGGTGTGCGAAGTCGGCTGCCACTTACAGCCTCATCCACTGGCTAACACCAGAACCACCTTCAGTAAGAAGTCTTGGTATAGTTATGATAAAGTGAGTACAGATGAAGCGTGCTCTCAATTGTATTTTAAGTATTGCAACCTCTATGGACATACCATAGATAAATGTGGGAAGGCTCAATACAAAGGCAATAATGAAACTACTAAACCCAAACCGACTCCTCCTAAGTCCGGTAAGCCTGTGATGAATGTTGGTGTTCCTGTTAATGATCTTTCTCTCTTCAGCAAACACCTGTATCTTGGAACTGTCTCTACCAACGGTATAGATTCGGAGGGACGTTTCAAATTGAAGATCTTGAGGGACACAGCGGCTCTTCAGTTAATAATATTGCAATCAGCTGTGCCTAATATCACCTACACTGGGGAAACCGTCCTTATCACTGACCTCCTGCTACCACTCCGTATCCACTCGCCAGAGACCACCTGGATTGTCCTTTGTAACCGGTGAAGTCCAAGTCGCCATCAGGTAAAAGCCTTTTCCCATGTCTGGAGTGCAACTTCTCCTGGGCCTTCGACTTGGCAGAATATCTGCAACCGTCCAACCTGATCATCATGGACAAACCCCAGGTGTGTAACTCTGTAGTGGACAATCCCATCTTTGAGTATGTTTCAGCAGAGGTTCAAGAAAGTGATGAAGTTTCTCTCCGGTTTTGGTGACCACCCGTGCACAAGCTGCACGCCCGCAACCAGCTGACTCTACTGCAACCGCTGTCCCTCAAGACCCTCAGAATCTACCACCGAATCTTACTAGTTTGGAGTTCCGTAAGTTACAGAGGGAGGATCCTTCATTAACACCATTATTCTTCCAGGCTGAGACTCAATCTGACAGTATCCCTGGGTACTTCCTAGAGAATCAGTTGCTCTACCGCAGGTGCAGACCCAGTAAGCTGAAGGAGGATGACGATTGGGCAAATGTCGAACAACTAGTGGTTCCCACCAGCCTACGGCCCGATATTCGATTTCTGGCCCACGGAGCACTTTCTCACTATGGTTTTAACAAAACCTACCATGGAATCAGACAAGACTACTACTGGCCAGGTATGGTTAAAGACATCAAAAGTTACGTGCAACAGTGTCATACATGTCAGATGGCAGATAAACCTAACATCTCTATTCCCCAGGCTCCATTGACTCCTATCCAGGTGCCTGCAGAGCCTTTCCACAGACTCATCATAGACTGTGTTGGTCCTTTACCCCGGACCAGTTCTGGCAACGCCTATATACTAACTATCCTGTGTCCTACCACCAGATTCCCCATAGCAGTTCCAGTAAAGAACATTACGGCTGCTACTGTGGTGAAACAACTATTGAAGATCTTCACCCAGTATGGATTTCCAAAAGAGGTTCAAAGTGACTGTGGCACCAACTTCACCAGTGATCTCTTCAAGAAGACACTGGAAGAGTTCAACATCACACAGGTATTGTCCAGCCCCTATCATCCTGCTTCACAGGGTTCTCTTGAACGTAGTCATCAGACTATTACAGCACTCCTAAAGAAATTTTGCAATGAAACCTTGAAGGACTGGGATAAACAACTTGACCTCAATATGTGCATTTTCAGAAGTCTCCCTAATGAGTCTCTAGGAGTATCTCCTTATGAGATGCTCTACGGACGTAAGTGCCGTACTCCTCTCAAAGCTTTTAAAGACTCTCTACGTAATGCCACCTTCAGTGACCCTCAGAATGTGCCCCAGTTTCTTCAAAACTTAAAACACATTCTAGAGAGAGTACGTAAATTTGCTAATGACAATCTATTGAAAGCTCAGGAGAGGATGAAGACTCATTTTGACCAAAGCAGCAAATTAAGGAAATTTAAACCAGGAGACTTCGTGTTGGCATACTTTCCTATCCCAGGTTCTCCATTGCAAAACAAGTTTTCAGGACCCTACCGCATCAAGGAGTGCAGAAACAACCACAACTACGTTCTTGAGACTCCAGATAGGCAGCAGAAGACCCAGTTGTGCCACGTCAACCTCCTGAAGCAGTATCAAGGTACTCCCCCCACTGTATTGGTATCATTATCCACATTTGAAGGTCCATACCTCCACAGTGAGACCTTCCCTGCTTCTCCTCCCGAAAGCACTAACACTGAGGCAGTGCTTTCCAACTCGGAAATCCTAACTGATCTTCATACCTATTTGCAGGACAGTAATAGTGCTTCTCTCATCAGAATCTTCAAGGAACATCAGAAGTTGTTCAGCAATGATCCACAGGAGTGTAATGTGGTTCAGCACGACATCCAGCTACTCCCTGACACCCGACCAATTCGTCAACCTTTCTACCGAATCAGCCCTAGCAAAAAGGAAGTTATGCATGCTGAAGTACAGTACCTCCTGGATCATGGGCTGGCCACCCCTTGTGAGTCCCCTTGGGCCTCACCCTGCATCTTGGTGCCGAAACCGCACGGTAAAGTGAGGTTGTGTACCGATTACTGGAAATTGAATCTAGTGACTGTCAAGGATGCTTACCCATTACCTAGAATAGATGACATCCTTCACGCCATTGGTAATGCTCGGTATTTATCCAAACTAGAACTTACTCAAGGGATACTACCAAGTATGTTGACAGAGCGAGCTAAGGAAATATCTGCCTTCACCACTCCTTTTGGCCTTTACAGATATGAACGCCTCCCATTTGGACTATGTAATTCCCCGGCCACCTTCCAGCGAGGCTGTCAACCGCGTCATCCATGGCTTAGATAACACCTATGCCTACTTGGATATCTTTGTGGCAACAAACACCTGCAACGAACATCTGCTCCAGCTGCAACGATTGTTCGCCAAGCTCCTGACCGCCGGCCTCACCATTAACTTGGGCAAGTCCACCTTTGCTAAAGGTAAAGTGCGTTATCTTGGTCATGTGATAGGGAAGTGGCAGCCTAGCTCCGTTAAACATACACACTCAAGCCATCCAGCATTACCCACAGCCTACCACCCGGAAGCAGCTCCTGCGCTTCCTTGGTCTTGCTCCTACTACTGTAGGTTTGTGAAGAATTTTAGTACGGTAGCGACACCATTGATCACTTTAACCCTTAAACTGCGCAACGTGCCTGCAGGCTCACGTCTGGTTTGCGTAACGCGGCCTCCGGGTATTTGTATTTTTCACGTTCCATTCAAAACTCCACGGCTATATATGGGGTTCACATCAGCTTCCTCAGGGCTCTTGTAAACAGACGCCATCTTTAAAAAAAATCGTGGTCCACATTCCGGGTGTGGGAGCCTCAGTAGTGTGTGAGCAACCAAGGCTGGCGCTCGCAGCATGAGCGCACAGCACTGCTGTTCAGCGTGTGACCACAGCATCGCCTAATTATGTCAAAATATATATATAACTTGTATTATTTAGCTATGATAGTGTTATAGAAGAGCCTGAGTGTGATAATGACTGGGTCAATGTTCAAATATCAGTGATTCAGTGCTGTTCACGATGTTCACAGTGCTAGCCACAGCACCACAGCATTATTACGTCCATCTAGGAATCTTCAAATGATTTCTTAGGTTCCTTTTCAAAATAAATGTGTGGTCAATTATTCATTTACAGGAATTAGTGACCAGGATTGTGATAATAGCAGGAATGTGGTTATAATTAGCATTGTGCGTAGTATTGTGGAAGGAGAAATTTTGGTGAGGGAGGGAGAACGAGAATTGAGGTAGCCTCATTGTGTGTGTGTGTGTGCAGGCACTCTTGTTTTGCTCACCATGCTAGCTTAGTGGTTCGCTATGGGCAAAAACATATGTACATGGGTATATATAGTGTGTGTATATAGTGTAAGAACAGCAACAGGAGAATGTTGAGAGGAGCTATTTTGGTGAGGGAGGTGACGTAATTCGTAGCGTCGTCTGCTGTGTGATTTTTCATGCAGTGTATAGTGGCCACTGTACTGTTTGGACACAATACCGGCTTACTTGCATAGTTCTGGTAAATAAAACATGTAGATAGGCATATAGAACATGTGTAATAAGAACTATAACAGTATAGTGGGAGAGCAAATGTTGGCGAGTAAGATGTTGGAGTGAGGGAGACTGGCTGGGTGTGGCTGCTCTCACTAGAGGTGTTCTGAATGTGTTCATGGCCAAATGCTCCTATTGGCCCATACGAGGCAGCTGCTATTGGCCCATACGAGGCAGCTGCTATTGGCATATACGAGGCAGCTGCTATTGGCCCATACGAGGCAGCATGCTATTGCCCCATACTAGGCAGCTGCTATTGCCCCATACGAGGCAGCTGTTATTGGCCCATACGAGGCAGCTGCTATTGGCCCATACGAGCAGCTGCTATTGGCCCATACGAGGCAGCTGCTATTGGCCCATACGAGGCAGCTGCTATTGGCCCATACGAGGCAGCTGCTATTGGCCCATATGAAGCAGCTGCTACGCGATGTTCTGAATGTGTGTCAGTCAGGTGCAGTCATCATTCAGTCTGGTGCAGTCAGTGAGAGGTTGTGTTAGCTGGAGCTCCGATTCTAGTAACATTATTATTGCAATAATGGAAGGATTAGTGAAGGATTTGGTGAGTCTGGTTGGAGCTCTGAGAGCAGAGATGGATTCCTGCGGGAGAAGGTACGACAGCTATTGCTGTCGTACTTCGGGAGGAAACGAAGGAGGAGGCCAGTGTTGACGGGACCTCATTAAGAAGGACTGACGGGACCAGTATTAACACTTTCGCGCTCTCGGCACTCAAAAAAAAATCAATACCCTAGATGCTTTCGGCACTTCGCGCCCCTACGCGTAAGACCGAAAAAGTGTACACTCTTTTGACTGTCCTGACAATAATTGAAGGCGCACGTATTTAAATTTGGTATCACTGTGTTCGCAATGAAATTGTCTATAAGAGCATACCTATAAAATGCCGCCCAAGCATAAGGAGTATCAACACCAAATAAAAAACTATGCAGATCACTCGCCGAGAGCGCCAAACAGCAACAAAATGTTTCCACTCTCTTAATGGTTGCGAAGCCTACAGTTGTCCTACATCGCTAATTTTGGTATCATTGGAATCGCAATAAAATTCTCTACACGGACATATGCATATGAATGTTTAATATAGGTAATTGCCCACCCGCAAGAGTGTGGGAAGTGGAGAGTAGTTAGCCGCGAGCGCACTGGCGAAAACACAGGGGGGAAATCATGCTTGGAAAGTTTATACATTTATACGTTTCCTGACCCTACTTTTCTATGTACGTATTTCTTTTTTATACCAATGTGTTCGCAATAAAATTTTCTATAAGATGAAATGTATAACATTTGTACAAAGCATGTGTAAGAGAAGCGCCAAATATAGAACCACGTCGCTCAGTATGCATTCACGGCAGAAACGAACGCATTGTTTTCGTTCGTTTGATGTTTGTCATGTTTATACTTGTTGAAACATTTTATAATTTGTATGACAGTGATCGCAGTAAAATTCCCTACACAGACATATACATAACACATACAAATATTTCCCACGTGTTGGATATATCAACGGCTAAAGGGAACCCACTGCCACACGCTCGCCACACCCGCCACACCCCCAAACATACTTTGTGTTTTTTTTTTTTACTCATAGAAGTTTATGTGATATAATATTCATTCTGGTACCAAAAAATTCGCAAATAAATTCTCTACAAAACGTATATAATATAACTTCTTATAGATGATAAAAAATTCCAAATAGGTGTACTTACCCTGTCTATGTTGATTGAAGATCAACAGTTGAGCATTTTTTCTTCACTCCACCATCTTCAGGCTTCTGATACTGAAGTTGCTCATCTGATGTTTCTTAGGTGGAGTGAAGGTGTTGCCGGTGGTTATTTTTTCTCCACCCAAAATATCTTTCTTCGGTGGTACCTTGTGTAGCAAGGCGCAGCGCACAGTGCACATCACAAGTTTTACATCCATATATCACGTCCCTCCTTTTGCCAGACTTGTAACAAACACGGCATCTTTTTTTTTTAGCCAAGTGCACGAGTTCATGCGTCAACTTGTAGTTGAGACGTTGTTCTGAATCTATAATTCTTGTATTTTTTGGATTCACTGGAAGAATATTGTCTTCTACAGGAGCCACCAAACTTGTAGTAGAATCTTCTATGAAATCAGAAACATCAAGTGGTTCTATGTCCTCAATGTCCATTTCAGAATTTGTGGTTGATGAGTGGGCTTTAGGTGTTGAGGTGAACAGAGGACGCCTAGCACCAGATGGCCCGGGTGTTGAAACTGCCACATCAGCAGGAGGAGCTGCGCCCTTGCTGTTCCACGCCAATAAGGCTTTTATTCCTACTGCGTGAAACTCTAATAGTGTTAGTTTTTTTGTATCTGTTGAGTAGTGGTTATACAATGCGTATGCATTGTGCATGGCCATTTGCAGAAAATAGAAAGTGACTTCTTGGTCCATTTGTGGGTTTTTCTTGCAAACTCATAATATTTGACCATTTGATCAAAATGATCAACACCTTTCATGAACTTATTGTAATCCACTATGGCCTTGGGTTTGTTCATTTTCACAATTTCTACTCCAGTTCTCCCGTCACCTTTACGAACGCGTTTCCTGCGCTGTGCTTGAGTAGTGTCGGCATTGTGGATATTGGTGATGATAGAGACGGGCGCTTGTCCTTCCAAACTATAACAAAGGTGTTATCCTTACGCATGTATACGGTCGTGTCGGTTGCCATTTTACCCTTTACAACTTGTTGCAGATCCTTGGGGGTGCCACGTTGTAGTCTAAGTGTGCCACATGTGTAAACATGTGGAAGAACTTAGAAATGTGTTGGAACCGAGCAGACGACATAAACAAGTTGAAGAATCGACAATGCCACATCTGATTCGTCTGCCAGTACATCCTCATTGTAGGCATCTTCACTATGCCCATCAGTATGCACAGGGCCAAATATCGGGACATTTCTTTCACCGACACTGGTTTCCACGTTTTTCTTGCTGACTCAGCCATGAGATGTATGACGTGTGTGGCATGCAAATTTGTTTCATACTCTAAGTATTCAACCACTGCTCTAGTGAAAAATAATTGTAAAAACTGCAATGGAGTAGCAGGTAGTGGAATTGTTAGGCCGGGTTGCAGTAAAGTTATCAACGATGGGAGGAGTATTGCTACGATTCCACTCATCACCCAGCCTAGCCCTCTTTGGTACCGGACACGTGCGGTCACCGCGTGGCGGGGCTGGGGCTTCTTCATCACTCTCATCCTCACTCTCACTCGAAATATCTTCATCACTTGAGGAAACCTCATAAAGAACATATTTTCCGGTTCGTCAGCCTCCAAATCATCATCAGAAGACCCTGAAAAGGCTTCAACAACGTCGGGAATCTTGGATGGAGTGAGATTGACCCCACGATACAGATCGAAAATCCTGGCGATCTCTTCTGCTTTCCTAGATTTCCTACCTTTGTTTTGCGTTCCACTGCTTGTTCCTGGTGCAGCATCCATGTTGAAGGTATTGAATGGGTTTTAGGTACACGAGAACGGAAACGGAACGGAAATAAATGCGTAAAACGGGTCACGTTTGCCGCGAGAGGGGAGCACAGTGTGGGCACTTGGCGTGTCAACAAAACAATGGGCCGACCACGTGACTGGGTAGGCCGAGATGCCATGTGTTCGGCGAGGGAGAACGGGAATTTCATGGAGAACAATCTGAGAGTATCCCCATCCATTTCGGTTAAAAAATGGAATTTATAGAAATATTTTTTCGATTGACGAGAAAAGTAGGCAGTTATGCGGAATCGTAAGAAAAACCAGTGACGAGTTATCTCTAATCGAAAGCGCGAAAGTGTTAAGAAGACCTCGTCTTGGCAAGTTGTGAAAGACAGGGGTATTAAGAAGACCTTGGCAAAACTGACAACTAATAGCCTACACCTAAGGACTTTTAATGCATTTGACGTATTAGAGGACGAGTGCTGTGGTGAACCTGTTGTTCAAAGAGGAGGCAAAGCAACGAGGAGCATTGAAGCGCAGGTCCCTCAAACTGCTCGAAAGGAAAAGGGAGAATCGAAGCGAATTTTGGTTGTGGGAGATTCCCAGGTGAGGTATTTAGACAGAACGTTTTGTGCCAGAGATAGGGGGAACAGATTAAGGGTTTGCTATCCGGGAGCTGGAATTGGTGATATTGTTGGAAACATAAATGATATTATGACGGGAAATGGAAACAAACCCATTATTTGCAGGGGGTAATGATGTTGGGCGAGTTAGGAGTGAGGAACTAATACAGAGATTCAGGACAGCCATTGAATTAGTTAGGAGCAAGGGAGGAATCCCGATCATATGTGGCATTCTTCCAAGAAAGGGAGTGGGAAATGAATGGATGTCGAGGGCAATTGGTGTCAATTGCCAGCTGGAAAGATATTGCAAATCAAATGCAATATCTTTCATAGACAACTGGGAACACTTCTATGGAAGATATGAAATGTATGCTCGTGATGGGGTGCATCTATCGAGAGCTGGGGTTGTTGCTGTTGCGAACTCGTTGGAAGAAGTGGTTAGAGGTGTTTGTTTGGGTTTAAACTGTTAGTAGATAGAGGTATGGGAATTGATTTGGAGGAAGGAGGTAATAAAAGTATGTGTTTATGGGAGAAAGGAATTGGCAAAATGATCAGGGAAAGAGAAAGGCCTCAAAATAACAATTCACTTAGGGTATATTACACTAACAGTAGAAGTCTAAGAAATAAAATTAACGAATTAAATGCTCTTGTCTGCACAGAAAAAATAGATATTATTGCACTTACCGAAACGTGGATGAATGTAGAAAAAAGAGAACTATTAGCTGAATATCAAATAAATGAATTTAAACTATTTCACACAGATATATTAGACGAGGAGGTGGAGTAGCCATATATGTTAGGGACAATTTGAAATGTAGTCTCAAAGAGGGAATCAAAACTGAGCCACACACAGAAACTATTTGGATAGAATTAAACGAAAAAGCTAATAATATTATAATAGGAGTTATATATAGGAGACCAAATTTAGACAGAATGGAAGCAAAGCATCTATGGGATGAAAGGGGGTCTGGGGCTCCCCCTTCCCCCTCCCGGGGAGGGGGGAGCTGCGCAGACATGCGGCGCGGCTCGCGTGATGTCATGCTTGTTAGTTCGTTTTCCTGGGGGAGTTCTGTCCACTCGTTTGTCAATTTTGTTGTTTAACCAGAATAGGGGTTTGTTTTGTGGCGCTTACCTTTCTGGGTGCCTGTCCCGGTCGATGGCAGATATAGAATGCTCCAAATCACATGTGCATTTCTATGGGCTATTGCTCCCCGTGCCTCTCTGAGGGGGCCAGGTTCTGGCTCGTGGTCCCCGGTAGGCCTAGAACTCCACCCACATCGACTGATGCAAAATAGTTAGGGTATCCATATCAGCCATGGATAGCTCCGGGGAGCCGTAGGGGCTCCCCCCAGAAAACATGACTGAGAAGAAGTATAGGTTAGGAATCGTCTCCAAAGAATTTTCAAAGAATTACTCATCATTGCTATCTAAAATAATTAGGAGAGCCAAAATTAAATACTACGAAGATAAATTTACCCACACAAAGGGCAATATTAACACTTTTCTGAGATCTTCACTTGGATGTACGGGCGGTTTATTTAAGCGCTTGTCGGATCACGACGTACATTTACGGTCCGTGTTATAGTGGGTATATACTACTCGATCGACTTGGGGTTTGTATGAATATGTTTGCCATTAAATTTCAGTTTTCTCTAATAGGCACAGTGCCTATTTGAGAAAACGGCAATGTTTTGTAACTTAGAGGAGAGACTACTGAGTTGGTGACACAACGAGGGTAATCGCCCACTCCACACACTCTTGTGTTGGCCGCGATCATGATTCTACATTTATATGCATATGCCTGTGTAGAGAATTTTATTGTGAGTTCAGTGATATAAAATTTAACGCTGTAGGACTAATGTGGAGCTGACAACAAACAAAAGAGTATGAACATTTTGTAGCTGTTTGGGCGTACAGCGAGACGGCAAGTGATCTACGTTTTTATTTATTTCGTGATGGAATAGCTAATGCTTTGGTTACATTTTATACATATGATTTTGTAGAGAATTTTATTGCCAACACATTGATACCAAAAGGAAATACGTAGCTCGAGAATTGGTGTCAGGAGATTGAAAAGATTACACACTGTTTGGTGTTTACGCTCATGAGAAAAAAACGACGCGCGCACAATGCGCAGAGTTTTTTCGCAGGTACCGCGCGCATTAAAGTGTTAAGAAAACATGGAGCATGCCTACTAATTCCACTGATGTTACTGACATAATCCTTTCCATTAAAACCAAGTCTAGTGCCCTTGAGGAGATACCAACTTTTATTTACAAAAAAGCCTCCAGATTTTTAGCTCCTGCCATTGCATTGCTCTTCAACAAGTCACTTGAACTCCAAACCTTTCCAGATATTCTAAAAAAAGCAAGAGTAACCCCTGTCCACAAATGTGGTGATCCTACTGATGTTAACTTCAGACCTATATCAATTTGCCAAACTTGTCAAAAATATTTGAAAAACTAATCTATAAGCAGCTTTATTCTTATCTAGCCAAACTCAATATACTTAGCTCTTGTCAATATGGCTTCAGACCCCAAAAAAGCACTAACGATGCACTTATTAGTATGATTAACTTGATATATACAGCTCTTGATAAAAATGAGTTCCCTGTTGGGTTATTTGTAGACCTGCATAAGGCTTTTGACACTGTTAACCACCAAAACCTTCTTCTTAAATTACAACATTACGGAGTCAGAGATCACTCCCTGCAGTACATTAAGCCTTACCTTACTGACAGGCTCTAGTATGTTTCTGTGAATAATTCAATTTCTCCCACCCTACCCATCAACATTGGTGTTCCCCAGGGCAGCATACTTGGCCCTCTCCTCTTTCTCATCTACATTAATGACCTTCCAAATGCCTTCCAACATCTCAAACAATTCTATTTGCTGACAACACGACCTTCATTTACTCCAGTCCTGACCCCCCTTGCTCTAAATATCACAGTGAATACTGAGCTAAATAAAGTCCATCACTGGCTAACTGCCAACAAACTCACCCTCAATATTGACAAAACTTTCTATATTTTGTTTGGCAATAAATCCTCAAATTAAATAAATCTCACGATTAACAATACCCAAATTTGTAACAAAGTAGATGGCAAATTCCTTGGCATTCTCATTGACCACAAGCTGAATTTCCAGGGACACATTCTAAATATATAAAAAAACCAGCGTTGAATGTAATGAAACGCCATTTTCTGAGTGAGACCCGGAGGCTCCCCGGAGCTTTACCGGCTGATATGCTAATGTCAGACTTTGGCATCAGTCATGTGTATGGAGTTCTAGGGCCTACCGGGGACCACGAGCCAGAACCTGGCCCCCTCAGAGAGGCAAGGGGAGCAATGGCCTATAGAAACCCCCGTGTGGTTGGAAGCATTCTATGTCTGCCATCGACCGGGTCAAGCATCCAGAAAGGTAAGCACTCCAAAACAAACCCCTATTCTGGTGAAAATTGCTACCTAAGCCAAACTAGTGGATAGAACTCTTCAACAGAAAACAAGGAAACTAGTATGACGTCATACGTCACCGCGCCGCTGTCTGCGCAGCTCCCCCCTCCCCGGGAGGGGGAAGGGGGAGCTCCAGACCTCCCACGCCGGCTATCCACCCATCAGTTCTGAGGCTGGATGTCAAAACACGCGAAAAACGCCGACCGGAGGGAGGGAGGGTTGCCGGGGAGCCTCCGGGTCTCACCCAGAAAATGGCGTTTCATTACATTCAACGCTGGTTTTCTGGGGGGAGCCCCGTCGGCTCCCCGGAGCTAACTACCCACAGAGGAAGGTCAAAGGGACAGAACCGGGAGGCGGACACCACGCACCCCCCAAGGAGGCGAGACAACCGGCAGCAAACGCCAACCCAAGGCACCACAGCCCCGAAAATCACGGGAACAACACGAGAACCACGAGCAGCAAAGCCCCTGCACGAACACCAAAAATCCATGCCCGAACGACGCAAGGCCACGTCGCCCAGACGGCAGCGAGAGCAGCGAAGCCACGAACGCCACAGGCACGAGGGAAGAACACAGGCAGCTTAGCCGCAAGAACACGGCTGACCACCCGGGACACTATCACCCGCGAACCGGGAAGAACAGAACCGGATCAACGCAAAACGCGCTCCGGACCCAAACGCCGTGGCACGCAAACAACAGCGGAGGGCCGCCACTGAACACAAAAACGACACACCCCCGGCCGACCAACGAAGCACCAACAAACCCTGGACCCCTCCAGAATGCAGCAGCCCCACCCCGCGGCAGAAAAGATGGAGACTGCTGCCACCAAACAACCAAAACGCTAAAACCGAAGGAGCAAGACAACTCAGCGACTCGAACCCCAGAGGCAAAGGCTCAAAGGAAAGAGCCGACGAAAAAACACCGGAACCGAAGGGGCACTACCAACCGAGGAGAAGACAGAGCACGCTGACCAGAGACCAGGATGGTGCAAGCGGCGCACGAACAGGCCGGAGGTGAAACGACGCACAAGACAGCTGACTAACGGTGCAGAAGCAACACCAAGACCGAAAGCAAGCTGAAGCGGCTCCGCCTGCGCCGCACGAAAAGAGGCGACAGTATGTGGCAAGACGACGGCCCCCAACCCCCACCAGAAAACCAAGCCGAGAGTACACCCAGCTAACAAGAGTAACCACCTAAGGGACAGGAAAAGGAAGGACCGCCAAAATACCCCATACTGCCGCCAAGAGAAGCACGCAGGTGGGACACCTACCACGAAGCCACCCGACCACCAACCGGAGGCGAGACCACGAGGCAGAACATAAGCAGCCCGACAAGGCCCCTCCGAGCCCAGGAAAAAGGCAGAGCCGCGAGAAGATCTCGGGCGCGACCACCGAAACCCAAGCGGCACAAGGAGATGGAACGTCTGCCGAACAGAAAAACTCCCCAAAGCATGCAAGCCCGCCAGGAGTTCAGAAACGACTGGTCCGACGTGAGACCCCCCCCAAAAAAAAAAAAAAAAAATAACCGGCAGGGCAAGCTAGGAAACCAAAGAAGGCGGAAGGGTCGCCGCCAGAACAGGACCCGAACCAAGGGGCACGAACAACTGCAATAGACGAGACAAAGAAGCACATCACAGGACACAGGCTGACCAATGCCTAAGAACACACGCAGAACATCCCTGCTGCAGAGGAGGAAGGAAGAAAGAGCAGAAGCACAAAAAACCCCAGGAGAACAACCAGGGGTGGACAAGCAGGCAGGGACAAAAACCCCACGCAATCCCCAGGCACAAAACGGCAGCAAAGTGCCACTCCACAACCGGACACAGGAACAAGGATACGCCACCGTGAAACACGGTACCAATGCACACGTGCAGCAGCAGCAACAGGCACCACTGCAACACGTAAATAGCAACTCCCCTCTGCAAAGGCAGAGAACGGAGCAGGCAGACCCCAGACAGGGCCAACGGAGACACGACAAAACCCTGCAGGCCCAGAAACCTGCACCAGGCGACCGACGGTGGAGAAACCCCGCTCGATACCTGCTGGATGAGGTACTGGGAGCTCTTTTACACCTGAAGCCCGGCCCAAGGACAGGCTAGACCGGCCAGAGGATGGCCCACCAGGCAGCTACTAGGAGCAGTCCACCGGCCCACATACCCCCACAACCAGGACGGGCCGGAACTGCCATACGAAAACAGGCCAGTGCGCCCTGGAAGTCCACGGACGAACCAGCAAGAAGGCTTATGCTCGCAAGTAGGTCGTGTAACAAGCACAGACCTCTGATGGTAATACAGTGTTCCCCAAAGGTGCCAATAGCACCACTGCACTCCACTGGTACTATCCCGCAAGTTCTACCAGATAGGCGGGACCCAAGAGCCAGAGCTCAAATCCTGCAAGCACAGCCAGGAGCCTTACCAGGTGAGTACAGAACCAACCCTACAACCCCCACACCTCACAACATTAAAAAAGGAGGGTCCCCTGAATGACTCCAGCATGGGTTGGACATGCACATGAGGGGGACAGGAAGGGGTGATAAAGGAACAGTCACTGGTGTGCGAACGGTCTCAGTCGTACAAAAATATACCTAAATAAAGACAGGTATATAAACACCGCCGCATCCAGCACCCGGCCAAAAGACGCCAGACCGCAGAAACTCACCTGGCGAATGGTGGCACGAACTTGACACGACTCAACCGTGCCCAGAAGAACTTGAGAGCACCGCCAGGTGAAGACGCCAGAGCCGGACCCTGCCGGACCCGCAGGAGAGCAGGGAGAGGCGAAGGAGGCGGTCCACACCCATGACACAGGGAAAACCGTGGTGTCCTCCCCACAACTGGGAACCAGGACACCCCCGGCATGAAGGGGCACATACCGCAGCCAGGGAGAAGAACGAGAGGCGAAGCACTGTAGCAAAAAAAGGCGCAAAACACCAGCACTGAAACACCGCCCAGACCAAAACAAACTCCACGGCGCATGCGCATAACACGCTGGCCGAACCGCACATCTCCGCGGGAAAGCGCCAGCCAGGACTACTGCACGAGAAAAGTAGCCAAAAGAGGAAGCAGGAACAATAAAACCGGCCAAAGAAGCAAAGAGCCCAAAAAGTAGCCCAACCGGGCGACAAGTAGCCCAACCGGGCGACAAGTAGCCCAACAGGGCGACAAGTAGCCCAACAGGGCGACAAGTAGCCCAACAGGGCGACAAGTAGCCCAACGGGCGACAAGTAGCCCAACAGGGCGACAAGTAGCCCAACAGGGCGACAAGTAGCCCAACAGGGCGACAAGTAGCCCAACAGGGCGACAAGTAGCCCAACAGGGCAACAAGTAGCCCAACAGGGCGACAAGTAGCCCAACAGGGCGACAAGTAGCCCAACAGGGCGACAAGTAGCCCAACAGGGCAACAAGTAGCCCAACAGGGCGACAAGTAGCCCAACAGGGCGACAAGTAGCCCAACAGGGCGACAAGTAGCCCAACAGGGCGACAAGTAGCCCAATAGGGCGACAAGTAGCCCAACAGGGCGACAAGTACGAGGAGCCGACAGACGTTCCAATAACGCGGGAAGTAGCGAAAAACCTTCCCGTTCCCTCGAGAACACAGAAGCCAACACTAGTCCCGAAGGCACATGAAGGCGCAGGCGCACCCGAGATCAGAAGTCACGCAGAACCCCATCGAACGGGGAAACATGAAAAAAACACCGTCCAAAAAAGGGGTGGGAGGAAACATCCACCCACAGGACGGAACCAACCGACTCAAAGGCCAAGGAACCGAGCCCGGGGAGGGGCCGACGTCCAACAGCACGTACGGCGAGTGGGGAGGAAAGACCCCACTCCGCGTAACCACAAGCCCCGCCTAGAGGGGGATAAAAAAACCCACGGGGTCTAACGGGGCCAAGGCCCCCCCAAGTCAGCCCCTCCCCAGCCCCGGGAACCTACACGACAGGCCCCGGGGCCGAGCCGTTCCCCCAAAACCCCGGCCGTACCAGAAAACCGGGGCAGCCGTGAAAACACTAAGGAAGGGAGCCCACTGGCAGACTCATACAACACGGCTGGAGGAACAGGCTCAAATGCCCCCGTCACTACCCTGGAAGGGGAATTCCCCGAGACTGCCCGAGTCTCAACACCAAAAACCCCGCCCCGAACCTACAGACGGTAAGGAACCGGATGCAGGCAGGAAGGGTGAACCAGGGGAAAGACAAGGGGGCGTGGATGGAACCGAAGCAACCAACACCCCCAAGACCCAAAACGAACTACAACGGGGAAGCCCCGGGGCTCCCGGGGAGGAAACCACGAGAACGTTGCCACCATCAAGGCTCAAGTGCAATGCCCCTGCTGCCCGCACCCGCTTTGTTAGCACAACTGGGTAACCGAGCCACAACGAGCAACCAAACTCACAGGACTCCGGGTCGAAGGTGTCACCGACCCCACAGGCAGCAGACGGAGGCAAAACAGAGAGTCACCCAGAGACAAAGGGTGAGAGCAACCCTCAAACTCGCTGGAAGTGAGGGGGGGACTCGGGGTCACATCCATCGGACCCGCGCGCCCCCAGGGGTTTTCCAGGGTCCCGAGCGTTTACTTTAAGAGGACTCGCGCTCAGGTAATCCCAGGCAGGGTACTGCTAACAGGCACCCAAAGCTACCAAACAACTTTCTAAGAGCTGAACCCCCGGGACGTGTACACTCACGGGGACCTAGCAGGGGTACCACCAGAAAATACTCAGAACACAAGGGACACAAGGGGCAAGAACGAAGGCAGACCCCCCCCCACCAGGTAGATAAACAAAAAGAAAAAGAAAACCCCGCAAGAGGACAGCGTACCCAAGCGGAACAGAGCCGGCCGCTATGATTGGTAAAGACAAGCTGCACAGTACCCTGCGCCCCACCAGTGCAAACACTGCCCCTTACTCTAAGGCGAACAAGGGAGACAGAACACCCGAGCACACAAAGAGCGGCCGAAAACCAAGCAGTAAACGGCCAAGCAGGGGCAGGACCCAAGGAACTTGTGGAAGGTGGCCCCAAGGGCAGTATTTACAGGGCACCTAGGGAGGGGAACCCTAGGCGCATGCAGCCCGAGTACTGCAGAATCACTCCCGGCTCACGCACCACCTAGAAAACAGACACCACACTCTAGGTACAGTGCTGAAACAACCACTGGAGCCGGAGCACATAACCATTGCCTATAGCATCAGCCGAAGAACTGATGGGTGGATAGCCGGCGTGGGAGGTCTGGGGCCCCCTTCCCCCTCC
>NC_091225.1:13773805-13788937 GCF_040958095.1 Procambarus clarkii | reverse complement strand
AAAGAGCCAGAGCTCAACGTCTGCAAGCACAACTAGGTGAATACAACTAGGGAAGTAAGTACACACCCAGGAAGCAGCCCGTAACAGCTGTTTAACTCCCAGGTACCTATTTACTAGTAGGTAACAGGGGCATCAGGGTGAAAGAAACTCTGTCCATTTCTCTGTGCCTAGTCCGGGGATCGAACCAGGCCAACAAGATTACAAGTCCCGCACGCTGTCCACTCAGCTACCAGACCCCCCCCTAGGAGTCTGTTCTCACCTATTTGTAATCACCTATTTGTGCTTGCGGAGGTTGAGCTTAGTCTCTTTGGTCCCATGTGTGTGTACTCACCTAATTGTGCTTGCGGGGGTTGAGCTCTGGCTCTTTGGTCCCGCCTCTCAACCGTCAATCAACTGGTGTACAGGTTCCTGAGCCTACTGGGCTCTATCATATCTACATTTGAAACTGTGTATGGAGTCAGCCTCCACAACAACACTTCCTAGTGCATTCCATTTACTAACTACTCTGACACTGAAAAAGTTCTTTCTAATGTCTCTGTGGCTCATTTGGGTACTCAGCTTCCACCTGTGTCCCCTTGTTCGCGTCCCTCCAGTGTTGAATAGTTTATCCTTGTTTACCCGGTCGATTCCCCTGAGGATTTTGTAGGTTTGTGATTGTGTGTGTGTGTGTGTGTGTGTGTGTGTGTGTTGTGTGTGTGTGTGTACTCACCTAGTTGTACTCACCTAGTTGTCTGCAGGATCGAGCATTGACTCTTGGATCCCGCCTTTCGAGCATCGGTTGTTTACAGCAATGACTCCTGTCCCATTTCCCTATCATACCTGGTTTTAAAATTATGAATAGTATTTGCTTCCACAACCTGTTCCTGAAGTGCATTCCATTTTCCCACTACTCACACGCTAAAAGAAAACTTCCTAACATCTCTGTGACTCATCTGAGTTTCAAGCTTCCATCCATGCCCCCTCGTTCTGTTACTATTCCGTGTGAACATTTCGTCTATGTCAATCCCTCTGAGTATCTTATACGTTCCTATCATGTCCCCCCTCTCCCTTCTTCTTTCTAGTGTCGTAAGGCACAGTTCCCTCAGGCGCTCCTCATACCCCATCCCTCGTAGCTCTGGGACGAGTCTCGTTGCAAACCTCTGAACCTTTTCCAGTTTCATTATATGCTTCTTCAGATGGGGACTCCATGATGAGGCGGCATACTCTAAGACTGGCCTTACGTAGGCAGTGTAAAGCGCCCTAAATGCCTCCTTACTTAGGTTTCTGAATGATGTTCTAACTTTTGCCAGTGTAGAGTAAGCTGCTGTCGTTATCCTATTTATATGTGCCTCAGAAGATAGATCAGGTGTTACGTCCACCCCAGGTCTCTTTCACACGTCGTTACAGGTAGGCTGTTCCCCTTCATTGTGTACTGTCCCTTTGGTCTCCTATCTCCTAGTCCCATTTCCATAACTTTACATTTGCTCGTGTTGAATTCCAGTAGCCATTTCTCTGACTATCTCTGCAACCTGTTCAGGTCCTCTTGGAGGATCCTGCAATCCTCATCTGTCACAACTCTTCTCATCAACTTTGCGTCATCTGCAAACATCGACATGTAGGACTCCACGCCTGTAAACATGTCGTTAACATATACAAGAAATAGAATTGGTCCAGCACCGATCCTTGTGGTACTCCACTTGTTACTGTTCGCCAGTCCGACTTCTCGCCCCTTACCGTAACTCTTTGGCTCCTTCCTGTTAGGTAGTTCCTTATCCATGCTAGGACCTTTCCCCCCACCCCAGCCTGCCTCTCGAGCTTGAACAGCAGTCTCATGTGCGGTACTGTATCAAAGGCTTTTTGGCAGTCCAGAAATATGCAGTCTGCCCAACCATCTCTGTCCTGTCTTATCCTCGTTATTTTATCATAGAATTCCAGAAGGTTTGTTAGGCACGATTTCCCTGTCCAGAACCCATGTTGATGTTTGTTCACAAACCTAATGTTCTCCAGGTGTGCAACCAGTCATAGCCTAATTATTCTTTCCAGTATTTTACAGGGGATGCTTGTCAGTGATACAGGTCTATAGTTAAGTGCCTCCTCCCTATCACCTTTCTTGAAGATCGCCACGACATTTGCCTTCTTCCAGCAACTGGGCAATTCTCCTGACACAAGTGACTCATTAAAGATCATTGCCAGAGGCACGCTGAGGGCCTGTGCTGCTTCTTTTAGTATCCACGGTGATACTTTGTCTGGTCCAACTGCTTTAGTTGCATCTAGAGTTGTCAACTGTTTCATTACCTCCTCTGCTCTCACCTCTATATCTGATAGTCTTTCATCTAGGGTAACCCCTTCCAACAATGGGAGCTGCTCAGGCTCGGTAGTGAACACTCCATGGAAACTGGCATTCAGTGCCTCGCAGATTTCCTTGTCACTTTCAGTATATTTTTTTTTTTGAGATATATACAAGAGTTGTTACATTCTTGTACAGCCACTAGTACGCGTAGCGTTTCGGGCAAGTCCTTAATCCTATGGTCCCTGGAATACGATCCCCTGCCGCGAAGAATCGTTTTTTCATCCAAGTACACATTTTACTGTTGCGTTAAACAGAGGCTACAGTTAAGGAATTGCGCCCAGTAAATCCTCCCCGGCCAGGATACGAACCCATGACATAGCGCTCGCGGAACGCCAGGCGAGTGTCTTACCACTACACCACGGAGACTGCTGTC
This sequence comes from Procambarus clarkii, assembly GCF_040958095.1. Lineage (NCBI taxonomy): Eukaryota > Metazoa > Arthropoda > Malacostraca > Decapoda > Cambaridae > Procambarus > Procambarus clarkii. The sequence continues at coordinate 13,786,235 of NC_091225.1, read as the reverse complement.
TTACCACTACACCACGGAGACTGGTGCCTCCGGAGACTGGTGATATGCCCCCTCTGTCTTCCTTAGTCTTGTCACTTGGTCGTTCACCGACATTTTTCTTCTTATATGACTATGTAGTAACTTAGGTTGTTTTTTCGCTTTGATTGCAATATCGTTCTCATAGTCCCTATCCGATGTTCGTCTTATGTTAATGTAATCGTTCCTAGCTCTGTTGTATCTGATCCTGTTGTCCTCTGTTCTTTGTCTTCTGTACTTCCTCCACTCCCGCCTGCTGGCCATTTTTGCTTCCTGACACTGTCTATTAAACCATGGGTTATTATATTCCTTCTTATTTTTTCCCTTTACCGTTGGTATAAATCTCTCTTCGGCCTCCTGGCATTTCTGTATGACTAGGTTCATCATATCTTGGACTGTTTTTCCTCTAATTTCTTCCTCCCACTGCACTTCACCCAGATAGTCCCTTATCCTCTTATAGTCCCCTTTCCTGTAGTCAGCTGTCCTTTCCCAGATCTCTTGTCCCATGGTCATAAGTTTGAATTCCATCATGTAGTCAAAGACTAGGACACAATGGTCACTGGCCCCTAGAGGTATTTCATGCTCTAAATTCTCGATATCTTCTACATTCTGGGTGAAAATCAGGTCTAATAGGCTCGGTGCATCTCCTCCTCTTTCCCTTGTGTCTTCTTTCACATGTTGTGTCAGGAAATTCCTGTCTATAACATCTACTAATTTTGCTCCCCACGTTTCGTCCCCTCCATGGGGATTCCTTGATTCCCAATTTATCTCGCCATGATTTAGGTCCCCCATGATCAGCAGCTTCGCTCTCATTCTGTGGGCTAGTGTTGCTGCCTTCTGCAGTTCATCTATACATGCTTTGTTGTTGTCATCATACTCCTGCCTGGGTCTTCTACTGTTTGGTGGGGGATTGTAGATTACCAAGATCACAATCTTCCTCCCATCTACTGTCAGAGTTCCATGTACGAAGCTTGTGCACTCATTGGTAACTCGATTTCCCAGGTCTTCAAACTTCCATTTCCGCTTTATTAGGAGTGCTACTCCCCCTCCCTGTCTCTGTGTCCTCTCTTTTCGTATCACCTGGTACCCTTCAGGAAAGATTGCATCTGAGATCATGTCATTAATTTTAGTTTCCACAATTGCAACTATGTCAGGATCTGCTTCACTCACTCTTTCTTTTATCTCTTCTGCTTTATTAGATACCCTATCAGCATTGGTGTACGAAACCTTGAGATTCTTCATGGAAACTCTTGTACCAGAGTTCTCCCTTTCTCTGGGGGTCTGAGGGGATCTGGGGGGTGTCTGGGGGGTGACTGGGGGCAGGGGGGATCTGGGGGGTGTCTGGGGAATGACTGGGGGCGAGGAGGATCCGGGGGATGTCCGGGGGGATCCAGGGGGTGTCTGGGGGGGTCCGGGGGTGTATGGGGGGTGAAAGAGGTCAGGAGGGGTGCTTGGGGGGCTACTGGGGGCTGGGCTTCTAGGAAGGTAGGTAGGAGGGTCTGGGGTAGGGCCTGGGTAGGTAGGTCTGGAGTAGGAAGGGCATACTGGGTCTGAAGATTAGGGAGGGCATAGAGGGGTTGGGAGATAGCGTAAGGTTGGGAGTCAGATAGAGGTTGAGAGGTTGGAAGGGGGAAGGATAGGTGGGGGGAACTTCCCACCCCCTCGCAAGGGGGGGGGTCACATGGAAGGAGAGGGGATGAGGAGGGGTGAGGGCTGGGTAGGCTTTGGGTGTTGAGGGGATGAGGGCTGGGTGGGTTCTTGGGGTTGAGGGGATGAGGGCTGGGTGGGTTTTGGGGGTTGAGGGGATGAGGGCTGGGTGGGTTTTGGGGGTTGAGGGGATGAGGGCTGGGTGGGTTTTGGGGGTTGAGGGGATGAGGGCTGGACAGGTTTTGGGGGTTGAGGTGATGAAGGGGTCCTTGGAATGTGGGATGAATTTGACTGCAGTGGGGTCAGAGGGGTCAAGGGATGTGTTGGGGAGATAAGCAGGGGCGGCTGATTTGGAGAAGGAGTGACCTGAGAAGCAAGTGTGAGCTCGTTAGCATGGGGTGGATTAGCACTGGGGTGTGTAGCTACTCTCAAATGGGAAGAGTTGTATTGTTGTTTGCTTGCTCTGTGGGCAATCTGTTCCTCCTTCGTCATGAATTTGTCAATATATACGTTGTAGTAATTTTCGCTACCTCTGAGTAAGTGTTTGTGATGCAGTATGTAATCCACTGCCTCTTTGTTAGTGAACTGTACCAGGACAGGTCGTTTCCTGTTACAGTTGTATGGTCCAATGTGTCGTTGAACTTGCACCTCATTCCCTGCCATCTGGGCTCTCATGTCTCTCAAGATCCCCTGTAGCTCCAAATCCTCAATCTCCATCCTTTCCTGCCTCGATGGTGCCCTGGCTTCAAGCAATCCATGGATTATGATTGTCCTCTTTCTCAGTTCAGGGTCATGCTGGTGGCCCTCTCCCTGGCTGACCCCCACCCCTCCCACACCCGCTACTCCACCTAGCTACTACTACTCCCCCTTCCCCTGCCAAGCTTCCTTATTCCTGCCAAATTCATTAGTAAGCCTAGATATTTCTCCTTGCCATTCTACCCTGCTCTTCGTGATTTCCTCTTGAATATAATCCATAAACTCTTGTTTGAGTCTTTGAACCTCGTCCTGTATCTTATTAAAGACTTCACTTTTAATCCCCTGGATTAGATCATCTATCCAAACATCCCTCTTCTCTACAAATTTCCCAATCATCTTCTCCACAAACCTATCTTCTTCCTCAATCATAATACTGTTGGACCTAGACATATATATGTCTTAAGCAAGATAGAAATAAGAGCTTCATTTTCAATACATTACAATAGACATATTTATAGCTCAAGTGAAGATACATATGTTTTTATAGTAGCGCTCAGTAGCTTGTCGGGCATGGAGTGCAGACGCCTACGCACTTGCCGATATATTGTATAATTATCAAAGATACGCTAATAAAGCCTAAAATCTTATATGCCTCCAGAAAGACCGAGATATGAACATTATTATGATTTCACCAAATGAAATATATCATGTTCAAGAACAAAGATATATCAATTTTAAATTAAGTTTCGACTCTTGCTCGGGCGAGAGAGAGGGAGCGACTCTCGCCCCATCTATTGAGATTCTGTCCACTAAAGACCCAAGCTACTCAAACCCTCCTAGCATTATTTAAGTAATGAAGTAATATGGTATATTTACTATAATGTGGGTGCTGAATGTAGAACATGAGAAAACATATATTTACTCCAAACTAATATAATTTCATTATGAAATAAATAAATAAGTAGCATCAAAGGAAGTCGACGGTCCAAGCGTCAATGTTGTGGAACGACTTATCCAAGATATATCGTTGTTTGGAAAGTGTTTGTTGGCATATCCAGTTGTCGCACTTCTCTGCACAAATTATCACAAATTTAAATTATAATGTTAACAAGTAGAATACGTATTTTTAATAAAATCTAACATAGCTAGCCAGAAAACATTTAACATTTATTAAAAAAATATATGTTTGGAAGTTAAATCGACTTCATAGGACAATAGTGTTGTTATATATACTCGTTTTTCTGACCAGGGGGAGAAAGATACTGGCAGTATGGGGCGTTAAAGTTTATTGAAGATTAAATTCTGCAGAACATGTAAATATATAAAGTTCACATAAAGTAAGTAATTATATAAAGTTTATATTAAACACGGTTTATATTATAAAGTTGATATTATATAAAACTTAATATTGAACATGTAAATATACAAAGTTTCAAATATAATTTAAGGAATATATAACGTTTATATTAAAATATATAAAGTAAATATATAAAGTAAATATATAAAGTAAGAATTAACAGTAACAATTCCAAGGACTAGATTTAACTTAAAAGGTACACCCGTAGTAAGTAGGAGACCTTAGCCTATAGTGACATGGAAACTAATTCTGCAGAACCTAAAGGTTAACTGGTACTAGAATTAAGGCCGAGTGCAAATGTGTAGTAATTATATAACACTAGGATATAACAGGCAGGACACAAAGAATAACTAATAAGTGAGAGACCACATAACACGTAATGTACCCGGCCAAGAGGCCGTAAAAGACCTAATGATAAGGAGAAGGGGGTGTGACTACAAGTAGGGCTTACTAGCACCTAGACTGGGCAAAGTATTAGCTGCGGACAGCGGGACACTTGGGGACCGGCGCTGCACCCACCTTCCCACATGCAGTGGGGAGACAATTGGGACAACTGTGCAAAGCAATGACGGGGGTACAAAAGCAGCCGCTTGCAAAAGGGGGGGAGGGTGGGGTTTTGCGAGGGCAGCGGCGAGGGCAGGCGGAGTGAGGCGGAGCCCCGTTGTGCGCCCGTATTTATACGGCCCCAAACTGCCCGCAGCAACGCCGCGGGACGCGCTGCGCAATTGTCTTTCTCCCCCGCCAGAAACATCCCCGCTTGTGATGCAAGCAGTGACCATTTTCTGACCAGGGGGAGAAAGATACTGGCAGTATGGGGCGTTAAAGTTTATTGAAGATTAAATTCTGCAGAACATGTAAATATATAAAGTTCACATAAAGTAAGTAATTATATAAAGTTTATATTAAACACGGTTTATATTATAAAGTTGATATTATATAAAACTTAATATTGAACATGTAATATACAAAGTTTCAAATATAATTTAAGGAATATATAACGTTTATATTAAAATATATAAAGTAATATATAAAGTAAATATATAAAGTAAGAATTAACAGTAACAATTCCAAGGACTAGATTTAACTTAAAAGGTACACCCGTAGTAAGTAGGAGACCTTAGCCTATAGTGACATGGAAACTAATTCTGCAGAAACCTAAAGGTTAACTGGTACTAGAATTAAGGCCGAGTGCAAATGTGTAGTAATTATATAACACTAGGATATAACAGGCAGGACACAAAGAATAACTAATAAGTGAGAGACCACATAACACGTAATGTACCCGGCCAAGAGGCCGTAAAAGACCTAATGGATAAGGAGAAGGGGGTGTGACTACAAGTAGGGCTTACTAGCACCTAGACTGGGCAAAGTATTAGCTGCGGACAGCGGGACACTTGGGGACCGGCGCTGCACCCCCACCGCAGGCCAGCGGCCGGACCCCCCCCGAAGGGCGAGTGCGAGCTGGCCGCGTGAAGCACTCAATGTAGCAGAGCAACAACGTCCCGTCTGACGTAGGATGTGAGCACTACTCTTCCGCCTGCCGTTTGCCATTATTTCTGATGTGGCGAGCCCGTCCCGAGACAGCTGGGTGCGGAGCGTAGTCATCTGAAGTCAAGCCTAGCGCCGAGAGGGCAGCGCGTAGGATCCTGGAGAAATCTCGCCTGGTAACAGGAGCGCTTGTAGGATCTGTGCTTGTAGGATCCGAAGAGTGTTTGATTCCTGACCATGTAAGCGATACCTGGTCCAGTCGGAGCGTGCGTCGATTTTTTGTCGCGTAGCTCACCTCCCCCGGGCTGAAAGATATAAGGCAGTAAGGGTGGGCAGAAGCGGCGTGCAGTGTTATCGTGACAGGCAAGAGCACAGACGAGAGGGAAACCCTAGCTGAATCAATACGGAGACGAAAAACGGGGAGGGAGCCCGGCAGCAGGAATTAAGAGAAACCTTAATTAACAATCCTGGATGAATAAAGAGCGTCCGAATAATTATACTGTAGCAATGAAGGGGGGCTAACAAATCTAAGAATCTTCCAGCAAACGGAAGGGGGAAGTACCTTTGCTAAGAGCCAACCCGTTCTCGCAAATTTAATAAGTCAATATTGACTTATTAAATATGTGCATAGGTGACATACTTAACATAATAGATACCCTTAAAAAGATTCATAGAAAACACCGACCTTACCTAACCTTGTTAGTATCTTAAGATAAGCATCTTATTGCTTCGTAATTACAATTATTACTTAACCTATACCTATTATAGGTTAGGTAATAATTGTAATTACGAAGCAATAAGATGCTTATCTTAAGATACTAACAAGGTTAGGTAAGGTCGGTGTTTTCTATGAATCTTTTTAAGGGTATCTATTATGTTAAGTATGTCACCTATGCACATATTTAATAAGTCAATATTGACTTATTAAATTTGCGAGAACGGGTTGTAAGAGCAAAGGTGGGAGAAAACCGGTAGGAGAACAGCGAGGAGGCACAAAGCAACTATAACAGGATAAGACGAAACACTATAAATCTTGAATATAAACAATACATATACCAAGAAAGGGTTATAACAACTAAGCAACATATACATAAACAATAAAATGGAATAAGAACCAATTCTTAAAGCCAAATCTATAACATGCTTGTGTCCTAATCGGATGTAGAATGTGAGCGGGGAACATTACCCTTGGTCTCTATCCCATCTCTGCCTCCAGACGGGTGATTGGGCTGGATAGAAGCCAAGGAGTCTGCCTTGAGTGGCCGCTGAGTGTAGTCTTGTGTTGTCAATGAGCGTCTGCGAGCCGCAGCTAGTACGCCGTGAACTTCGGCAACATCTTTAGAACAGGAGCAAAGTGAAATCGACGGCAGGGAGCTGCCCATTCAGTAACTGTAATAAGGATAATAATAAGAATACAATGTCGTAAATAATCGTACAATGAAGAATACAATGTAATATCGTAAATAACAGATGACGGCAAGTGCCGCAGAATGGAAGAAATTAAGAAAGCAACGCCAAACCATAATAACAATTTATATTTTAATAAAATAATACTGGAATGACAGTAACGGTACGGAGTAATATTAATACTGCCATATAGCCCAGCAAATAAAGAGAAGATAATAGTATTAACGTAGGCCCTGGGCGGCTGCATCCCGGCACCGCTGCGTGCGTTGATGGTGATCAGAGGAATATCCGGCTCGCGTTCTCTTCCTCGCCGCAGTAGGGTGTGAAGGGGGGGGGGGGTTCCGGCTTGTCGTGGCTGCGAATAAAGGGAACAGAAGAAACCGGCATTGAGCGCCAAGCGGGCAGAGCGCAGTGGAAGGAATAGCGGTTGGAGGTAAGGGGCCCCTAACCTAATGATAGATGAGGTAAAATTAAATAGAATACTATTACGTAGTAGGAAACAACAATGGCGAAGGAACAAGAGTAAAATAGCCCAGAAGGCCGGATGGCCAAAGAACGTTAGCGACCTATGGCCAACAGCATGCTGGCTGCGCTGGCCAACCACAAGCTGGCCGACGTCATGCTAACTGACTGGCTTGAGCTTGCCGAAAGGAAGGCCGAATGGCCAGTTTTTTTGCATGACACCGTGCGCGAGGCCATGCTAAACTTCTCGGTAGCATCCAAATGTAACTTAATGTACTGTCGATACGATGAAGAATGGGTGGTCAGATATAATGCACAAAATTCAGAATAGAATATATAATGAGGGAAACGAGTAATAGGACGAAATAACCGGAGGAGAAAAAAAAATTGTGGGGGGGGGCCACCCGAATGCACTGCAACTAGCGTACCTTAGCTGAAAATAACTTAAAAGGCACAGAGGCAAAGCAATAGATTAATACAAATCCTAATTGATAGTCCCTTAATAACAAATTGAACGTGAAACTTAAACAAAGTAAATTGCGGGAGAAAAATTTTTCCGTAATAAATACAAATCAAATTGCGAGTCCAACAATAACAAAATTAACAGACACGCAGACGTAGGAGGAACCGATAAGCTGCGGCTCGCGCACCGCTAGCCATACCTAAACATACCTAGACAGGAAGGGGAGAAGCATAAAGGTAGCCCAGCAAAGGACTAGTAATTAGTAATTAGTAACTCTGCAAATAGCACATCCTGGCTGACTTAATTTACTTAGTAACTCTGCAAATAGCACATCCTGGCTGACTTCTTAATAATTTACTTAGTAACTCTGCAAATAGCACATCCTGGCTGACTTTACTTAATAATTTACTTAGTAACTCTGCAAATAGCACATCCTGGCTGACTTTACTTAATTTACTTAGGAACTCTGCGAATAGCACATCCTGGCTGACTTTACTTAATAATTTACTTAGTAACTCTGCAAATAGCACATCCTGGCTGACTTTACGTAATGACGTAAGGCAAGGAAAATGAACAAACATACTGAACACAGCAACGCAAAATTAAACATGCGACATGAGCAAAGCATCAACTGTCGGAGTAAATTAAGGTAGGCTGTTTGGGAAAAGGAATCCGTGGTAATCTGAAAGCAGGAGGCATGTTAGTGCTGAAATGTAGAACGTAATTAAGAGGAAGGGCAAGGCATGTCGCGAGATGTCCTGCCAGTACAAAATAAGAAACCTTCCATATAAGCGTATAAAATCTTAATTTACATTGTCTTAGGAAGGCAAAGAACGGGATATCATTAAATATACGACGTTTCCCGACGACGCTTCGACGCCGCCATCTGCTGGAGTGTACCGTGCCCCAGGCAACGTGGGGGCCACCCCCCTGTCCAGGTCACCTGAATAGGGCAAGTCATGGCACGTGAAGTCTGCAGGTACAAAATAAGGGTATACAATCGGCGTGCATATATAACCATTTTTACATTAAGAGAACGGAGGGAAAGCATAACAAATATAACCTGATAAGTAACGTGAATAAACTGCAAGAGCCAAGCGTAAATACTGTAACCACTGAGGAAACTAAACTGCAAAGCATAAACTACTGTAACTACCGATGAAACTAGGCGAAGAATGCAGGGGCCAGGAGACGTGAAGCTAAAATAAGGGCCCGCGAATACTGCAAATAGCACATCCTGTCTGACTTTACTTAATAATTTACTTAGTAACTCTGCAACTAGCACTGCCTGTCTGACTTTACTTAATAAATTACTTGGTAACTCTGCAAATAGCACATCCTGGCTGACTTTACTTAATAATTTACTTAGTAACTCTGCAACTAGCACTGCCTGTCTGACTTTACTTAATAAATTACTTGGTAACTCTGCAAATAGCACATCCTGGCTGTCTTTACTTGATGACGTAAGGCAGGGTAAAAGTGGGCAAGCATACTGGACACAGCAACGCAAAAATAAACATGCGACATGAGCAACGCATCAACTGTCTGAGTAAATTAAGGAGGCTGGTTGGGAAAGAAAGTCCGAGGTAACCTGAAACAGGAGGCATGTTAGCGCCGAGGTGTAGAACATAATTATGAATAGGGCAAGGCATGGCACGTGGTATCTGCAAGTACAAAATAAGGGTATACAATCGGCGTGGATATATAGCCATATTACATTAAGGGAACGGAGGAGATGCATAACATAAATATAACCAAATAAGCGACGTGAATAACTGCAAGAGCCAAACGAAAGTACTGTAACTACTGAGGAAACTAGGCAAACTGTGCTATTATAACAATTACAATTAATACAATTATAACATAAATAATTATAAATTGCAAAACAAAGTATGCTCAAAATAAAGCTGGACTATAACTCGTTACAGAAACGGGATTAACACTTGTAAGTTTCCACAGTCGGTGGCTGTGGAAACGTTCCGGGCTACACCGGCAGATGAAACGTCTGGATAAACCAGCGGCCTGGGGGGGGGGGGCCCACTGTGACTTCCGGGCTACCAGGCAGACAACACGTCTGGATAAACCAGCGGCCTGAAAGACCACATATTTATATGGCCAATGTAAATAAGATACCTGAATAACATTGCCAGCTTAACTCGCCACAGGAAGAACGTCGGCTGGACATGAACCCCCGAGCGCAGACAGCGAAGACGGCAGCGGCTATGACAACCTTCGTGGCTACATTGGGCAGACAAAACGTCTGGAGAAACCAGCGGCCTGGGGGGCCGCAGTAGATTCCGGGCTACACCGGCAGACAACACGTCTGGATAAACCCGCGGCCAGAAAGGCCGTGTATTTATATGACCAATATAAATATAATACCTGTAGAACATCGTCGGCTTAACTCATCGCAGGAAGGACGTCGGCTTAACTCATCGCAGGAAGGACGTCGGCTTAACTCATCGCAGGAAGGACGTCGGCTTAACTCATCGCAGGAAGGACGTCGGCTTAACTCATCGCAGGAAGGACGTCGGCTTAACTCATCGCAGGAAGGACGTCGGCTTAACTCATCGCAGGAAGGACGTCGGCTTAACTCATCGCAGGAAGGACGTCGGCTTAACTCATCGCAGGAAGGACGTCGGCTGGGGGAGCAGCCCCTGAACGCAGTCAGCTAAGACGGCAGCGGCTGTCAACCTTCCTGGCTACGTTGGGCAGACTAAACGTCTGAATAAACCAGCGGCCTGGGAAGCAGCAGTATCTTCCGGGCTACACTGAGCAGACAATACGTCTGATAACCAGCGGCCTGGGAGGCCGCAGTATATTCCGGGCTACACCGAGCAGACAATACGTCTGATAACCAGCGTCCTGGGAGGCCACACATGTCTGGATAAGCCAGCAGCCGGGAGGCTGCAGATTCTTCTGGGCTACACCGGGCAGACAAAACGACTGTAAAAACGTTTACTGGTACTGGTAAACGAAACTGGTACTGTCTAGCGTCAGTACTTAATAACTTTGACAAAGTCAAGGAAACAAGTATAAAGGTAAAACAGTAAGTAAAATGACATGCACTTAGGCAATGCATAATTAGTAATAAATTGCTGATGGAACTAATCAATACGAGTCCGAGATAAACTTAAAGGGAGAGGCATGAGGCCCGAAGACAGCATCTAGGACATCCTAGCTGACTTTACTTAAAGGTGAAGCATAAGTTAAACAATTGTAAACCAGTAAAGTAAAAACATGCAGCAAGGGCAATGTAAAATGCAGGACATTTGCTGAGGAAACTAAACATAAATGCAGGGCCAGAAGAAACTTAAAGCAAGAGGCAAGGGCCCGATCCCGACAATCACATCCTAGCTGACTTTACATAATAACTTAAAGGCAAAGCAGAGGTTAAACAAACGAATGTAAAACCAGCAAAGAAACTAGCAGCTTGACACTGCATAAAATTCATTAATAAATTAAGGAAACTTATGGAAAACAAGTCCATAAAAACTTGAAGCTAGAGGCCGGAGGCCTGTGACACAGCAGCTAGCATAACCTAGCTGACTTTACATAATAACTTAAAGGCAATAGCAAAAGTTAAACAAACAAATGTAAAACCAGCTAAAGAAAACATGCAGCTTGACACTGCATAAAATTCATTAATAAAGGAAAGTTATGGAAAAACAAGTCCATGAAACAAAGCTAGGAGCCAGAGGCCTGAGACACTGCAGCTAGCCTAACCTAGCCGACTTTACCTAATAACTTATAGGCAAGCAAAGTTACACAAACCTAAGTGTAAAACCTGCAAAAGAAAACATGCAGCTTGACACTGCATTAAATTCAATAATAAATTAAGGAAACTTATGGAAAACACAAGTCCAAGAAAATTTAAAGCTAGAGGCCGGAGGCCTGAGACACAGCAGCTAGCATAACCTAGCTGACTTTACCTAATAACTTATAGGCAATGACCAAAAGTTAAAACAACCTAAATGTAAAACCAGCTAAAGAAACACGCAGCTTGACACTGCATAAAATTCAATAATAAAATGAGGAAACTTAAGGAAACAAATCCAGAAAACGAAGCTAGGGGCCAGAGGCCTGTGACACTGCAGCTAGCCTAACCTAGCTAACTTTACCTACTAACTTAAAGGCAAAGGGGAAGGGGGGTTTTGCGAGGGCAGCGGCGAGGGCAGGCGGAGTGAGGCGGAGCCCCGTTGTGCGCCCGTATTTATACGGCCCCAAACTGCCCGCGCAACGCCGCGGGACGCGCTGCGCAATTGTCTTTCTCCCCCGCCAGAAACATCCCCGCTTGTGATGCAAGCAGTGACCATATTCGTTGACATGCGTTCGCTACTTAAACTACATGTACTGTACTTATATGAAATCTCCCATGTCTCTTCGCTCATCTCACCGAACCCTACAGGCTCTGTGATATATTGTTTAATTAATTGAGATTCACAAATAAAGCTTATAATTGTATATGTTATCAAAAAGGCAGAGCTTATTTTAGTTCATTTATTATGCACCCCATACCCATCCTATGGGCGATAGTGGAGTGTTACAGTCGAGGCGCATAATGGGCTCAGGGACTGAGCCCCACAATTCATATAGCCAAGGAAGTTATAATCTTGATAAGCTAGTTACAAAAGTCAATGCACATTGTCACATCAACAATGGGCTCGAGACCGACCACAAGTACAGTTTATAATTTAAGCAACTGACATATATGGAGGGCTAGTGTCACAATTGATTTGTTTATCCTACACATAACCCCCTCTCCCCCATCCAATGGGCAGCGGTGGATAGGTTACAATCAAGTCGTTTTTTGCGTTTTATTCAGAGATTAGATCTTATTGGGTGAGGAAAGATATTCATATTTTAAAGAAGGCTTCTTGGCTGATGCTCTCCAT
>NC_091225.1:13651305-13766305 GCF_040958095.1 Procambarus clarkii | reverse complement strand
AGCACATGACTGTAAAGCAGCCGCCCAGTTGGGTGGGTGTGGAGCACATGACTGTAAAGCAGCCGCCCAGTTGGGTGGGTGTGGAGCACATGACTGTAAAGCTGCCGCCCAGTTGGGTGGGTGTGGAGCACATGACTGTAAAGCAGCCGCCCAGTTGGGTGGGTGTGGAGCACATGACTGTAAAGCAGCCGCCCAGTTGGGTGGGTGTGGAGCACATGACTGTAAAGCTGCCGCCCAGTTGGCTGGGTGTGGAGCACATGACTGTAAAGCTGCCGCCCAGTTGGGTGGGTGTGGAGCACATGACTGTAAAGCTGCCGCCCAGTTGGGTGGGTGTGGAGTACATGACTGTAAAGCTGCCGCCCAGTTGGGTTTGTGTGGAGCACATGACTGTAAAGATGCCGCCCAGTTGGGTGGGTGTGCAGCAAGACTAGTAACTGTGTGACTCACTATAAATGTAAAGTGCCTTGTATAGTGACTGTTGTGAGCCTCTTGTTGAATTACTTGTGACACAAAAGATTACTGATGTGTGTATTTGTGGTGGTGATTAAATATGTATGTGTATGTATATATGTATACGTATGAATATGTACATGTATGCATAAGTATGTGTACATTAATAATTTTGTAACTAGCGTCAAAAGATTGTTATTTGCTTAGCTAAACGAACTAGAGGGTTCAGTTCCTGAACCGATTATGTGCCTCTGTAATCCTTTACACCACCGCCCACGGGATGTGTATTATGGGGTGCATAATAAAGAAAGAAAATGAATGGACCGAACCCCACAAATCATTTAGCTAAGCAAGTTACAATCTTGATGAGGTAGTTACAAAATTCACTATAAGTCGTCACATCATAAATGGGTTCGAGATGGACCACAAGTAGTGCATTACATAAATTATCAGTATTGTGCAGCCTGTGATCCCCGCCTGGCTGGATACTGATACCTAGGTAATTTTTATGTGTCCGGACACCGGCGATAAGGTGATATTATTTATTTAACTTAAGATATATATATTTTTAAATGTTGTCACATTAACGGCTACATCTTCCTTTCTTCTGACATATAGATTTTTAAGATTAATTAAAATATATGGAAACTAATTATACAATTTATTGGCTGGTGTGCAGGGCTTCACACTCTCAGAGCTAGCCATCAAGTAACTATCAAAACGCATATATCTTCGTTTTCACTTCAGTTATATTTATGACAAAGGATTTTAGATGTAGCCTATATTTCTACCTTTCAGATGACATAAATACTTTCGTTAATTACAATATCTAGATCAAACTAACATTGATTTTCAAAAGGTTGTATATTTTCCATCAATGGAGAGCATCAGCCAAGAAGCCTTCTTTAAAATATGAATATCTTTCCTCACCCAATAAGATCTAATCTCTGAATAAAACGCAAAAAACGACTTGATTGTAACCTATCCACCGCTGCCCATTGGATGGGGGAGAGGGGGTTATGTGTAGGATAAACAAATCAATTGTGACACTAGCCCTCCATATATGTCAGTTGCTTAAATTATAAACTGTACTTGTGGTCGGTCTCGAGCCCATTGTTGATGTGACAATGTGCATTGACTTTTGTAACTAGCTTATCAAGATTATAACTTCCTTGGCTATATGAATTGTGGGGCTCAGTCCCTGAGCCCATTATGCGCCTCTGTAACACTCCACTATCGCCCATAGGATGGGTATATGGGGTGCATAATAAATGAACTAAAATAAGCTCTGCCTTTTTGATAACATATACAATTATAAGCTTTATTTGTGAATCTCAATTAATTAAGCAATATATCACAGAGCCTGTAGGGTTCGGTGAGATGAGCGAAGAGACATGGGAGATTTCACATAAGTACAGTACATGGTAGTTTAAGTAGCGAACGCATGTCAACGAATAACGAGTATATATAACAACACTATTGTCCTATGAAGTCGATTTAACTTCCAAACATATTTATTTATTTATTTATTTATTTATGCATATACAAGAATGTACATAAGGAATGTGAGGATACAAATATGGTAATTACAGTCTTGTAAAGCCACTAGCACGCGCAGCGTTTCGGGCAGGTCCTTAATCTAAGAAAATTTTAAGGAGGTAAATACTTGCAAAATTATAGACAAAAAATGATAACAGATTACATGAAATGAAAAAAAAGATGAGAGAAAATTGTAGGTACAGTATATTAAAGCACATAGGTAGCTAAGATTGATTGCAATGACAGCTTGAATGGTAGTTGACAAAAAAAATTGGTAGGCATAATACAGCAGAAACAATATAAGATTGGTTGCAATGACAGCTTGAATGGTAGTTGACAAAAATTGGTAGTCACAATACAGCATATGGCTAGCACATAAAAGAGGACAGCAATGAACACAATGATAAGGTTGTTTGAAATTACATAAAAATTAGGAGATTGGGTAACACTAGGTACAGAGCAAATTTAAAGCTCAGTGTAGGAAACTAAGAAGATGAAGTTAGGTACTTTTTGGTTTTGCTTTTAAATAAGGCAAAAGTTTTACAGTTTTTCAATTCACTAAGGAGTGAGTTCCATAAACTAGGTCCCTTAATTTGCATAGAGTGTTTACACAGATTAAGTTTGACCCTGGGGATATCAAAGAGATATTTATTTCTGGTGTGGTGATAATGGGTCCTATTACATCTGTCCAGGGAGAGTTTCAGAGCATGGTTTGCATTTAAGAACAGGGTTTTGTAAATGTAGTTGACACAAGAGAATGTGTGGAGGGAGTTAATATTTAGCAAGTTTAGGGATTTAAACAAGGGAGCTGAGTGTTGTCTGAAAGCTGAGTTAGTTATTCTGATAGCTGATTTTTGCTGTGTGATGATGGGCTTAAGGTGGTTTGCAGTGGTAGACCCCCATGCACAGATACCATAATTAAGATAGGGGTAAATTAGTGCATAATATAGTGAGAGGAGAGCAGAGTTAGGAACATAATATCTGATTTTGGAGAGTATACCAACTGTCTTAGAGACTTTCTTAGTTATGTGTTGAATGTGGGTGCTGAAGTTGAGTCTCTTGTCTAGGAATAGGCCAAGAAACTTGCCATCATCTTTATTACTGATGTTAATGTTGTCTATCTGTAGCTGAATTGCATTTGATGATTTGATGATATATTTTTTTAATAAATGTTAAATGTTTTCTGGCTAGCTATGTTAGATTTTATTAAAATACGTATTCTACTTGTTAACATTATAATTTAAATTTGTGATAATTTGTGCAGAGAAGTGCGACAACTGGATATGCCAACAAACACTTTCCAAACAACGATATATCTTGGATAAGTCGTTCCACAACATTGACGCTTGGACCGTCGACTTCCTTTGATGCTACTTATTTACTTATTTCATAATGAAATTATATTAGTTTGGAGTAAATATATGTTTTCTCATGTTCTGCATTCAGCACCCACATTATAGTAAATATACCATATTACTTCATTACTTAAATAATACTAGGAGGGTTTGAGTAGCTTTGGGTCTTTAGTGGACAGAATCTCCAATAGATGGGGCGAGAGTCGCTCCCTCTCTCTCGGCCCGAGCAAGAGTCGAAACTTAATTTAAAATTGATATATCTTTGCTCTCGAACATGATATATTTCATTTGGTGAAATCATAATAATGTTCATATCTCGGTCTTTCTGGAGGCATATAAGATTTTAGGCTTTATTAGCGTATCTTTGATAATTATACAATATATCGGCAAGTGCGTAGGCGTCTGCACTCCATGCCCGACAAGCTACTGAGCGCTACTATAAAAACATATGTATCTTCACTTGAGCTATAAATATGTCTATTGTAATGTATTGAAAATGAAGCTCTTATTTCTATCTTGCTTAAGACATATAAAACATTTGTGTTTATTAACGAATTTACGTGAAATAAACATTGATCTGAGAGAGAGTTGCTCTGTCGTTCAGTCTGTACGGGGTGGGAGCTCCGTAATTTTTAAAATACATGTATCTTCATTAGAACTTTAAATATGTCTATGGTAAAGTGTTTAAAGTGAAGCTTATATGTCTGCCTTTCTTGAGACATATAAAACATATATGTTTATTAACGAATTCACGTGAAATAAACATTGTTCTGAGAGAGAGTTGCTCGGTCGATCAATCTGTCCGGGGTTAAAGCTCGGCTATTATAAAAGTACACGTATCTTCGCTTTAAATTTAAATATGCCCATCGTAAGGTATTTAGAATGAAGCTTATATTTCTATCTTTCTTGTGACATATAAAACTCTTACGTTTATTAAGGAATCTGTGTGAAATAGGCATGGTTCTGAGATGAATGCTGCGGTTTTCGAGCTCGACGCGCGGCAATGGACGCAATACACATCCAGTGGGTGTTATTGGACCCTATACCCATTTTATTTGTGGTTGGAGCCCCATACCCATTCTATGGGTGGTTGGAGCCCCATAGCCATCCTGTGGGTTGTAGTGGACGCCATACTCATCCTGTGGGTGGTATTGGACCCCATACCCTTCCTGTGGGTGGATGTGATCCCCATACTCATCCTGTGGGTGGATGTGACCCTCATACCCATCCTGTGGGTGGTATTGGACCCCTTTCCCACCTAACAGGCGGTAGGTGACAATATACCCATCCTAGCTATAGTTGGTATAGTAGACACAATACCGTCCTGTTTGCAGTAGTTTACCCCATAGACATTCAAATGTAACATCGTTTTCTGTTAGCGTTCCTACAAAACATTCTTTAAAGATTTTTAAAGCCAAACTATGGTATATAATATTGATTGGTGAAGCACTGTTATTCTATGTAATAATTTATAGTGCTTATTATAATTTACTAAGAACAACTAATATTTCTCAAAACAAAACTACGAGCCTTCAATAGGATATAGCTGATCTGTAATATTATAAGAGCATGGACAACAGTAGGTAAATTTCACAACCCATGTGGGACCTGAAAACTACAATTTTCCTTATAATTGAACCAATCACGAATATTCTGCTATCTATGTTGACGGACGGGTACTGTGACATGTAAATTGGTACGTGAGGAAGAGTTTGGGCCTTGGTAAAAAAAAGTAACTGGGAATATATCACATATTTACTAATTCATATTCAACATATTGACTTTAAGCATTAAGTCATATATGTGCTGTCTTGTGTGAGAACGGGTTGTATTGCCTGTCCCATTGACAGTGCCATTGTGTTCATTGCATATCATCATTACCCGAGTATCCGGTTGGAACTCTTGTGATCCCTTTGCATACCGGCAGTTAGGTTGCTGTGTTAATGATTGGCTGTCAACTGTGTTAAGTTAGGTGTTTCGCCACGAGTGGATCCGAGTCCATTAGCCAGACGTCAAGAGTCTTGCTAATACAACCATAGCCTTTCTGACGCCAATCTAAAGTAAATCAAGCACCCTTTGTATTAGTGGTTAAGTTAGTAAATAAACTACTGTTAAGATTTATGCGGTGTTTCCGTTGAACAACTTCTGAATACTGCTAATCAATTACTCAAGCCTTCAGCTCCAGGTGTCTCCAACACCGCGTTGCCTATATTCACTAAACTATAAATGTGATGAGGACCCTAGGAGTCCCTTAAAGTGTTTCAAGCATTGAGGAGATTCCAACGATCAACGTGGACCAGGACTAGGTGAGGCTAGTCTGAGACGAGACCCTCAAGGACTCTAACTCGACCTTGCTCCCAGGCCCTGTACGGTTGCTCTCGTATTTTCTCTGCTGATTCCGACAGCTTCGTGAAGCGTCTGCCACATGTACATTGGCGACGTATGCATTGTAGTCGGGAAAGCAAAAGAGAAAACCCCCACAGTCTACAACATATATATTTCTTAGACACACACATCAACAGGAAGACACATCTAACAACACATCTAACTCCCAGGTACTTATTTACTGTTAGGTGAACAGTACATCAGGGTGAAAGAAATTCTGTCCATTTGTTTCCGCCTGCTCCGGGAATCGAACCCAGGTCCTTATGACTACGACCCCCTGAGCACTGTCCACTCAGCCGCGAGGCAAGGCTGTGTACTCACCTAGTTATACTCACATAGTTGTGCTTGTGGGGGTTGACCTCTGGCTCTTTGGCCCTTTGGTAGCGCTTCTGAGTTCTGGGACTAGTCTAGTGGCATATACCTCTGAACTTTTTCCAGCTTCGTCTTGTGCTTGACAAGGTACGGGCTCCATGCTGGGGCCGCATACTCCAGGATTGGTCTTACATATGTGGTATACAAGGTTCTGAATGATTCCTTACACAGGTTCCTGAAGGCAGTTCTGATGTTAGCCAGCCTCGCATACGCCGCAGATGTTATTCTTTTGATGTGGGTTTCAGGAGACAGGTTTGGTGTGATATTAACTCCTAGATCTTTCTCTTTGTCTGTTTCATGAAAATCTTCATCTCCCTTTCGGTATCCTGTGTCTGGCCTGTTTCCATCGCCTAGTTTAATTACCTTACATTTACTCGGGTTGAACTTTATTAGCCATTTGTTGGACCATTCATTCAATTTGTATTGGATGAATGGTTCATACTATCTTCTCATACTCATACATCTTCCTCTGTCTTAATCCTCCTCATAATTTTTGCATCATCAACAAACAATGAGAAGAATGATTCTATACCCTCTGGGAGATTATTTACATATATCAGAAACAGTATAGGTCCAAGGACTGAACCCTGGGGGACCCCACTGGTGACGTATCGCCAATCTGAGACCTCACCCCTCACAGTGACTTGCTATCTTCTGTTGCTTAGGTATTCCCTTATCCAGTGGAGTACCTTCCCTTTCACTCTTGCCTGCATCTCCAGCTTTTGCACTAGTTTCTTGTGTGGTACTCTGTCAAAGGCTTTCTGGCAATCCAAAAATTATGCAGTTTGCCCACCCCTCTCTCTCTTGCTTAGACGTTGTGGTCAATTAATCCTGTGAGGCAGGACTTACCATCCTTGAACCCATGCTGATGCTGTGTTACAAAGTTCTTCCGTTTCAGATATTCCATTAGTTTTTTTGCACAATCTTCTTCTTTAACTTGCATGGTATGCAAATTAGGGACACTGGCCTGTAGTTCAGTGCCTCCTGTCTATCCCCTTCTTGTATATCGGGCCTATATTAGCCTTCTTCCAAATATCTGGCAGTTCCCCTGTTACCAGTGATTTTTTATACACTATGGAGAGTGTCAAGCACAGTGCTTCTGCTCCTTCCTTTAGTATCCAAGGGGAGATTCCATCCGGGCCTATAGCCTTTGTCACATCCAACTCTACCAAGAGCTTCCTTACATCCTCACTGATAATCCCAAACTCTTCTAGTTTTTCTTTTTTTTATTTATATATAGAAGAGTTGTCACATTTTTGTTCAGCCACTAGTACGTGTAGCATTTCGAGCAAGTCCCTAATCCTTAGTTCTCCGGAATACGACCCCCGCGAAGAAGCGTTTAACAACCAGGTAACCATTTTACTGTTGAGTTCAACAGAGGCTACAGCTAAGGATTTGCACCCAGTAAATCCTCCCCGGCCAAGATACGAACCCAGGACAAAGCGGTCGCGGAACGCCAGGCGAGCGTCTTACTACTACGCCACGGAGACTAAACCAGTGGTGCCTGGTTAACTATTCCCTCTCTAATCTTAAGAACTTCTCCTTGCTCTAATGTGAAGACCTCCTGGAATTTCTTATTGAATTCCTCACACACTTCCTTGTCACGTGTAGTGAATCTGTCTGCCCTTATCATCAGTTTCATTATCTGCTCCTTCACTGTTGGTTTTCTCCTGATGTGGCTGTGCAGCAATTTAGGTTGAGTCTTTGACTTGCTTGCTATGTCATTTTCATATTGTCTATCTGCATCACTTCTCACCCTGACATATTCATTCCTGGCGCTCTGGTATCTTTCTCTGCTCTCAAGTGACCTGTAATTTCTATAGTTTCTCCATGCCCTGTGTATGAGTATCTGTTTGTGTGTGTGTGTGTGTGTGTGTGTGTGTGTGTGTGTGTGTGTGTGTGTGTGTGTGTGTGTGTGTGTGTGTGTGTATGTGTGTGTGTGTATGTGTGTGTGTGTGTGTGTGTACTCACCTAGTTGTACTCACCTAGTTGTGCTTGCGGGGGTTGAGCTCTGGCTCTTTGGTCCCGCCTCTCAACCGTCAATCAACAGGTGTACAGGTTCCTGAGCCTATTGGGCTCTATCATATCTACACTTAAACTGTGTATGGAGTCAGCCTCCACCACATTACTTCCTAATGCATTCCATTTGTCAACCACTCTGACACTAAAAAAGTTCTTTCTAATATCTCTGTGGCTCATTTGGGCACTCAGTTTCCACCTGTGTCTCCTAGTGCGTGTGCCCCTTGTGTTAAATAACCTGTCTTTATCAACCCTGTCGATACCCTTGAGAATCTTGAATGTGGTGATCATGTCCCCCCTAACTCTTCTGTCTTCCAACGAAGTGAGGTTTAATTCCCGTAGTCTCTCCTCGTAGCTCATACCTCTCAGCTCGGGTACTAGTCTAGTGGCAAACCTTTGAACCTTTTCCAGTTTAGTCTTATGCTTGACTAGATATGGACTCCATGCTGGAGCCGCATACTCCAGGATTGGTCTGACATATGTGGTATATAATGTTCTGAAAGATGCCTTACACAAGTTTCTAAGGCTGTTCTTATGTTAGCCAACCTGGCATATGCTGCTGATGTTATCCTCTTGATATGAGCTTCAAAGGACAGGTCTGGCGTGATATCAACCCCCAGGTCTTTCTCTCTCTCTGACTCTTGAAGTATCTCATCTCCCAAATGATACCTTGTATCTGGCCTCCTGCTTCCTACCCCTATCTTCATTACATTACATTTGCTTGGGTTAAACTCTAACAGCCATTTGTTCGACCATTCCTGCAGCTTGTCCAGGTCTTCTTGAAGCCTCAAGCTGTCCTCCTCTGTCTTAATCCTTCTCATAATTTTGGCGTCGTCAGAAAACATTGCGACGAATGAGTTTATACCCTCTGGGAGATCATTTACGTATATCAGAAACAGGATAGGTCCAAGCACAGAGCCCTGTGGGACTCCACTGGTGACTTCACGCCATTCTGAGGTCTCAACCCTCACTGTAACTCTCTGCTTCCTATTGCTTAGATACTCCCTTATCAACTGGAGCGCCCTACCAGTTACTCCTGCATTTTTCTCCAGCTTATGCATCAACCTTTTATGGGGTACTGTGTCAAAGGCTTTCCGACAGTCCAAAAAAATGCAGTCCGCCCATCCTTCTCTTTCTTGCTTAATCTTTGTCACCTGATCGTAGAATTCTATCAAGCCTGTAAGGCAAGATTTACCCTCTCTGAACCCTCTGTTGATGGGTTGTCACGAAGTCTCTTCTCTCCAGATGTGTTACTAGGTTTTTTCTCACAATCTTCTCCATCACCTTGCATGGTATACAAGTTAAGGACACTAGTCTGTAGTTCAGTGCCTCTTGTCTGTCACCCTTTTTGTATATTGGTACTACATTAGCAGTCTTCCATATTTCTGGTAGGTCTCCCGTCTCCAGTGACCTACTATACACTATGGAGAGTGGCAAGCAAAGTGCTCCTGCACACTCTTCCAATACCCATGGTGAGATTCCGTCCGGCCCGACATCTTTTCTCACATCCAGCTCCAATAGGTGCTTCTTGACTTCATCTCTTGTAATTTCGAACCTTTCCAAGGTCACCTGGTTTGCTGCCACCTCTCCTAGCGCCGTGACTTCTCCCTGTTCTATTGTAAAGACCTCCTGAAACCTTCTGTTGAGTTCTTCACACACCTCTTTGTTATTATCTGTGTACCTGTCCTCGCCCACCCTAAGTTTCATCACCTGTTCCTTCACTGTTGTCTTCCTCCTGATGTGACTGTGTAGTAGCTTTGGTTCGGTCTTGCCTTTATTAGCTATATCATTTTCATACCTTTTCTCAGCTGCTCTTCTCACACTAACATACTTGTTCCTGGTTCTCTGGTATCTCTCTACTTTCTGGTGTTCAGTTATTACGGAAGTTCCTCCATGCCCTTTTGTTCAGCTCCTTTGCTTTCATACATTCCCTATTAAACCACGGATTCTTCCTTTGCTTCTTTGTTTTTTCCTGTCGGACTAGGACAAACCTGTTTACAGCCTCCTGACATTTTTGGGTGACATAGTCCATCATGTCTTGTACGGACTTGGTTCCGAGTTCTGTGTCCCAATGTATATCCCATAGGAATTTATTCATCTCCTCATAGTTTCCCTTTCGGTACACCAGCCCTTTGTTTCCCAGTTCTTTTTTGGGGGTGATAATTCCTAGCTCAACCAGGTACTCAAAGCTCAATACACTATGATCACTCATTCCCAAGGGAGCTTCCAACTTAACTTCCCTTATATCCGACTCATTTAGGGTAAATATGAGATCAAGCAAGGCTGGTTCATCCTCTCCTCTCTTTCTTGTCGGTCCCTTGACGTGTTGACTTAGAAAGTTTCTTGTTGTCACATCCATCAGCTTAGCCCTCCATGTGGGTTTCTGTTCCCCCAATCTATCTTCCCGTGGTTGAAGTCTCCAATGATTAGTAGTCTGGATCCATTCCTGCTAGCCACAGAAGCTGCTCTCTCTATTATATTGATGGTGGCCAAGTTGTTTCTATCATATTCCTGTCTGGGTCTTCTGTCATTCGGTGGGGGGTTATATATGACTACTACTATAATTTTCTGTCCTCCAGTTGCTATGGT
The DNA here is from genome assembly GCF_040958095.1 of Procambarus clarkii. NCBI lineage: Eukaryota > Metazoa > Arthropoda > Malacostraca > Decapoda > Cambaridae > Procambarus > Procambarus clarkii. The sequence continues at coordinate 13,755,596 of NC_091225.1, read as the reverse complement.
GCCTGATATGTAGTCACTGAAACCTTCACCCCGCCAAACACACACCGAAACTACGACGTTGGTACAACGTTCGAACAAGTTTTAACACCACCTAACCAGTTATAACAACCAATATATCAAGTTGTAACAACGTTCTAATACGTCATAAACACATTAAGCCAAGATGTAACAACTTTATTACAAGTTGTAACAAGCGGAAAATAGAGACAGTTTCGGTTTGTGTTTCCAGGGACAGTTCTGAATTACCATCTCTTCGAAACTCCAACCTTCTCTTAGTAGCAAAGCTACACCACCTCCTCCTCTCCCTTCTCTCTCTTTCCTCACTACATAGTAGCCCTGTAGAAACACTGCTTTTGTTATAGTTTTCGTTAGCTTTGTTTCTGTGAGTGCTATTATGTCTGGGTTTTCTTCTAGTGCCCATTCTCCGAGTTCACATGTTTTATTTGTAATCCCATCTATGTTAGTGTACATTGCCTTGAAGCTCACTTTCTTCTGTTCATTTTCTTGTCCCTTTCTTGGCGAGCATTCTGCTGGTGTAGGAAGCTGTTCCGTGGATGAGAAGATCTGTGAGGTGGTTTGCAGGGTCTCAGAGGATTTTGGGGTACGGGGTGGGGGTTTAAGGGAAAGGGGGGGCAGGTAGGGTGTGGGTTAAGGAGATAGGGGGGACATGGAGGATACTGGGTGAGGGGGGAGGAGGGATAGGGAGGGTATGGGATGAAGAGGGAGGGGAGACAGGGGGGGGAAAGGTGGGAGGGGGGACATGACGGGAATGGGGAAGGGGTGACAGGGTCAGAATGGGGTGGGGGGAGGGAGGGTTGGGTGGGGGCAGGTAGGGTGAGGGGAAGGGAGGGTTTCTATGCAGAGGGGGGTGGTGGTGTTACCCTCCCCTCTGGTGTTGCTGAGATGCTGGTCTTGGGTTCCCCTCTTGTCTCTAGGACTGTTGTGTTGGGGGCTGTGATTTCCTGGTTTGCTCCTCTCTCCCTGCGCTTCCTCCTTGCCTCTGCTGCTCTGGCTCTCTCCTCCTTCATCCTGTCCCTCTGCAGGAATACTTTTTTGTATCCCTCCACATGGTGCAGATGACTCTTCCTTTCGAGAATATCCTCCTTCGTGGTTTCGTTTGTAAACACCACCTTTACAAGTCGGTTTTTGTCCTTGTACCAGCCCAACCTGAAAACCTTCTCAATGTTTTGTTCAGCCTCTTCCATCTGTAACCCCTTCAGTAGCCCATGTACTGCCTCTCTATCCTTGCTATTCCATTCTTGCCTGTTGGATCCTTCCTGTTCTTTGATGCCTACAACTACTACTGATCTTTTTCTCTCCAGCAGCTGAGTGGTGCACCTTGCTGCTTCCTGTGAGGTAGCAGCTTGCATGGCTATCTCCCTCACTGTGGCCATTGCTTCTGAGCTCTTTTTCAGTATGTCCGCAAATGTTTCAGGTACAGAGGCATTTCCTTCCAATGTAACATTCCCACCTTCCCTTTGGATGATAGTCTGATGCTCGGTCTCTTTATTTTTCTCTGTGAGGGATTTGATCTCCTCCCTTGCTGATGTCAGGTCGCTTTGCAGATTGTTAATTGTAATCCTCATTTCATGCATCTCCCTCCTGAATTCCTCCAGAACTTGGGTTAACATTTCCTTCGTTTGGTCACTCTGGCTGTTTCCTGTGTCCCTGTTGCATCCTCCTGCCATTTTTCCTCTTGTCAAGAGAGAGAGCAAGAGAGAGAGAGAGCAAGAGAGAGAGAGAGCAAGAGAGAGAGAGAGCAAGAGAGAGAGAGAGCAAGAGAGAGAGAGAGCAAGAGAGAGAGAGAGCAAGAGAGAGAGAGAGCAAGAGAGAGAGAGAGCAAGAGAGAGAGCAAGAGAGAGAGAGAGCAAGAGAGAGAGCAAGAGAGAGAGAGAGCAAGAGAGAGAGCAAGAGAGAGAGAGAGCAAGAGAGAGAGCAAGAGAGAGAGAGAGCAAGAGAGAGCAAGAGAGAGAGAGCAAGAGAGAGAGCAAGAGAGAGCAAGAGAGAGGGAGAGAGAGAGAGAGAGAGAGAGAGAGAGAGAGAGAGAGAGAGAGAGAGAGAGAGAGAGAGAGAGAGAGAGAGAGAGAGAGAGAGAGAGAGAGAGAGAGAGAGAGAGAGAGAACGTGTGTGTGCGTGTGTGCGCGTGGGATGGGGGTTAAGAGGAGGTGTGGTGTTGTCTGCAGATTACGGCAGGTAAGAGAGGGGGTAAGAGAAAGGGTAAGAGAGGAGGGTGGATTATGAGTGAGGTTTTATCCCCTTTCCACGAAAGGTGTTAATCCCTTCTAGCCTGACTGGACGTATGTGTGTGTGCTTGTGTGTGTGCATGTTTTTGTTTTTGCGTGTGCGTGCGTGTGTGCTTGCAAACGTACGTGTGCGTGCATGTGTGTGTGTGTGTGTGTGTGTTATGGGGATCTCGTAAAATGTCAACCGCTACCCAAAATGAGCCACTTTGATATTTTAAATGTATCTGATATACTGAACAAGAATTTGTTAATATTTTACCTCTGTACACCTGAAGAATTGAGCAGAGAGGGGTACCTACCTGTCAGCCTCCCGCTCACACAACCAGGTGAATAATTACGATGCTGGATGACGAAGTGCTCCGTCGTCGTCTCCCACGTGGTGATTCACTAATCCAGTAGATTGATGATGGCGGTTCTTCTCTATCTAACACAAATCTCTGGAGTCAGTCACTGTATCAGTGTCTGTTGTGTTACAGATCACCAATTCACTGTACCACTGATCACTTCACCCAATATGTAAACAAAGCCTCGTGGGCCCTCCCACGTGGCCTGTCTGGTGAATTCACTGTTTAACACAAAGTTCTAGTGATAGCACTGTATTTTTCTTTCCTAGTCGTGGCGGTTATACACTTCGTGATACTCCTAGATCTGTGATCTGTCACTGTAGCCTTAATTAACCCAAAAACATTGGCGATTATTGTAGCGCTTGACCCCAGCGGCCCTCCCTGCGCGACTGGCTGTGTGTGTGTGTGTGTGTGTGTGTGTGCGTGCGTGCGTGCGTGCGTGCGTGCGTGCGTGCGTGCGTGCGAGAGTGCAACTTGTCTTCGTAATAGAACGTCGCATTTTGACGTATACTCTCCCTAAGGCCTCTAAGGCCCCCAACCACTTGGGCTGGACGGTAGAGCGACGGTCTCGCTTCATGCTGGTCGACGTTCAATCCCCGACCGACCAAGTGGTTGGGCACCATTCCTACCCCCCGTCCCATCACAATTCCTTATCCTGACCCCTTCCCAGGGCTATATAGTCGTAATGACTTGGCACTTTCTCCTGATAATTCCCTCCCCTCCCTCTTCCTAAGGCTAAAAATCGTCGTACTAGAAAGTGGTAACGGCTCGCAAAATTGACATTCTGTCCCGTTTTCTGTTTTGGGTCCTCTGATAGGTTAAGATAAGGGGACTTTAGTACATCAGTTTCTTGACGTTGGGAAATCTTAGTAGGGAGCGTGCTCGTGTGTGTGAGTATATGTTAATAGGTTGAAGAGCGCTCAAAGCTACGAAGCTTATATTTAAGCGTAACCTCATAACCCAACCTAACCTAACCTTCCATGATTATTGTGTTATAGGTTTATGTATTTATTACTTTGTTGTGATTTGTTATTATTAATTTTTGTTATTTGTTTATACTAAGATAATTATATAATGTGTGTATTGAGAGAGTTGTGTAGCGGTGCTGGAGCTGTCAGTCATGTATATGTAGTTAGTGGTGCTGGAGCTGTCAGTCATGTAGTTAGCGGTGCTGGAGCTGTGAGTCATGTAGTTAGCGGTGCTGCAGCTGTCAGTCATGTAGTTAGCGGTGCTGCAGCTGTCAGTCATGTAGTTAGCGGTGCTGCAGCTGTCAGTCATGTAGTTAGCGGTGCTGGAGCTGTCAGTCATGTAGTTAGCGGTGCTGGAGCTGTCAGTCATGTAGTTAGCGATGCTGCAGCTGTCAGTCATGTAGTTAGCGGTGCTGCAGCTGTCAGTCATGTAGTTAGTGGTGCTGGAGCTGTCAGTCATGTAGTTAGCGGTGCTGGAGCTGTCAGTCATGTAGTTAGCGGTGCTGCAGCTGTCAGTCATGTAGTTAGCGGTGCTGCAGCTGTCAGTCATGTAGTTAGCGGTGCTGGAGCTGTCAGTCATGTAGTTAGCGGTGCTGCAGCTGTCAGTCATGTAGTTAGCGGTGCTGCAGCTGTCAGTCATGTAGTTAGTGGTGCTGCAGCTGTCAGTCATGTAGTTAGTGGTGCTGGAGCTGTCAGTCATGTAGTTAGCGGTGCTGCAGCTGTCAGTCATGTAGTTAGCGGTGCTGCAGCTGTCAGTCATGTAGTTAGTGGTGCTGCAGCTGTCAGTCATGTAGTTAGCGGTGCTGCAGCTGTCAGTCATGTAGTTAGCGGTGCTGGAGCTGTCAGTCATGTAGTTAGTGGTGCTGGAGCTGTTAGTCATGTAGTTAGTGGTGCTGCAGCTGTCAGTCATGTAGTTAGTGGTGCTGGAGCTGTCAGTCATGTAGTTAGCGATGCTGGAGCTGTCAGTCATGTAGTTAGCGGTGCTGCAGCTGTCAGTCATGTAGTTAGTGGTGCTGCAGCTGTCAGTCATGTAGTTAGCGGTGCTGCAGCTGTCAGTCATGTAGTTAGCGGTGCTGCAGCTGTCAGTCATGTAGTTAGCGGTGCTGCAGCTGTCAGTCATGTAGTTAGCGGTGCTGCAGCTGTCAGTCATGTAGTTAGCGGTGCTGGAGCTGTCAGTCATGTAGTTAGCGGTGCTGGAGCTGTCAGTCATGTAGTTAGCGATGCTGCAGCTGTCAGTCATGTAGTTAGCGGTGCTGCAGCTGTCAGTCATGTAGTTAGTGGTGCTGGAGCTGTCAGTCATGTAGTTAGCGGTGCTGGAGCTGTCAGTCATGTAGTTAGCGGTGCTGCAGCTGTCAGTCATGTAGTTAGCGGTGCTGCAGCTGTCAGTCATGTAGTTAGCGGTGCTGGAGCTGTCAGTCTTGTAGTTAGCGGTGCTGCAGCTGTCAGTCATGTAGTTAGCGGTGCTGCAGCTGTCAGTCATGTAGTTAGTGGTGCTGCAGCTGTCAGTCATGTAGTTAGTGGTGCTGGAGCTGTCAGTCATGTAGTTAGCGGTGCTGCAGCTGTCAGTCATGTAGTTATAACGGTGCTGCAGCTGTCAGTCATGTAGTTAGTGGTGCTGCAGCTGTCAGTCATGTAGTTAGCGGTGCTGCAGCTGTCAGTCATGTAGTTAGCGGTGCTGGAGCTGTCAGTCATGTAGTTAGTGGTGCTGGAGCTGTTAGTCATGTAGTTAGTGGTGCTGCAGCTGTCAGTCATGTAGTTAGTGGTGCTGGAGCTGTCAGTCATGTAGTTAGCGATGCTGGAGCTGTCAGTCATGTAGTTAGCGGTGCTGCAGCTGTCAGTCATGTAGTTAGTGGTGCTGCAGCTGTGTCATGTAGTTAGTGGTGCTGGAGCTGTCAGTCATGTAGTTAGCGGTGCTGCAGCTGTCAGTCATGTAGTTAGCGGTGCTGCAGCTGTCAGTCATGTAGTTAGTGGTGCTGCAGCTGTCAGTCATGTAGTTAGCGGTGCTGGAGCTGTCAGTCATGTAGTTAGTGGTGCTGGAGCTGTCAGTCATGTAGTTAGCGGTGCTGGAGCTGTCAGTCATGTAGTGAGGTGACCCGGAACACTAAGTGTAACAGTGTAACATGGCTCCTGTAACACCTGCCCCTTCACGTGTACACCACTCTTATGTTTGTTTACACATACATTATTTTGAATAAGCATCGTAATGTATTATACTGTATCCCTAGAGTCAGGATAAAAGAGATATTGTATTAATGGAGTGGGTGAATTTAGTTGTATAATGTGGCGAGAAAATAACGTTATAAAGGGGATGAAAACACACAAAACACGTCTGCACAAGGAGAAGAAATTAATGAAATAGAATCAGTGAATAGAATCAAATATCATTAATTATAATGTTCAAGGAGAGTATTACATTACTCACAATTATGGAAATAGCCTTAGAGGATGTAATGAATATGTCAATGAACAATTATTTTGAAGGTAAATGTTTTAGACAAGCATATATATGTGGGGCATTTACATGTAATTTCAACACAGGCAAAGGCGTCAAAATGTAAGACATGGAAATGTTCAGGTATTTGGTATTAAACTCAGAGCAAGTGATCAAGGGGGACTGTTGTGTCGTGTAACTGCTCTCTGGCGCACCCTTCCATACTGGGAAACACACCCATGACTGGAGTCTAGGCAGCCAATTTGCCTGCCTAGCGACATTGTTATCGACATTGAATTAACGTCGATAACGGACTTTTATTCAATGTCTAGATAACTTTGATTGAAGATAAGTTTTTATTGAAGATAAGCTTTTATTGAAGATAAGCTTTTATTGAAGAAAACCTTTTATTGAAGATAACCTTTTATTGAAGAAAACCTTTAATTGAAGGTAACCTTTTATTGAAGATAGCCTTTTATTGAAGAAAACCTTTAATTGAAGGTAACCTTTTATTGAAGAAAACCTTTTATTGAAGGTAACTTTATATTGAAGATAATTATTTATCAAAGATAGCCTTTTATCAAAGATAACCTTTTATTGAAGATAACCTTTTATTGAAGAAAACCTTTAATTGAAGGTAACCTTTTATTGAAGAAAACCTTTTATTGAAGGTAACATTATATTGAAGATAATTATTTATCAAAGATAGCCTTTTATCAAAGATAACCTTTTATTGAAGATAACGTTTTTAATTTCTCAAATATTGCCTCTTATGTCGTACAGTGTTCAGGCAGTCAAGATATATGCAATTTACATATATTTCTTTGACTAGAATTATTGTTGTCATCCTGATGGAGAACATCAGTTTCATGATGCATAATTTCCTTACATTAAAGCAATGTTGGTGTTTGTTTACAAGCCTTATTTTTTAAGCGGCTCCACTAGTTTACCTTATTGTATTCCTTTATATACTGTGCAGCATGTGAATATTACATTAGGTTGTATTCATCGCCTTCTGTGTGTCTCCTAGTGTGTCAATACCCCATCAACCGTCGTCCAGCTGTTAGGCAGCTCACCTCTCGACGGTGATTATTGTAAGTTTAGTGCTACTGATCGATGAAGGGCTTTCTACAGCTTCTTGCAGTATTCGCAGAAGAAAGTTGTCAGACGGTAAGGTCTTCAATGTTTTTAGTACCTCTACTTTCTCTCTCTTTCTTTACCTCATCAAGTTGTTTGTACTAACCTACTCTAGTTGTCTACCAACCTTCCCTAGTTGTCTACCAACCTACTCTAGTTGTCTACCAACCTTCCCTAGTTGTCTACCAACCTTCAATAGTTTTCTACCAACCTTCCCTAGTTATATATCTTCCTCTACTAGTTGTCTCTATATTTACTTCTTCCTTTGCCTGACTCTGTACCCTTCGTTCATGGGATGAATGTTTGAAACAAAACCTCAATGTTGTAATGTTCATATCGTGCCAGACCTCACCTTCTATGTAGGACAGTCGTAGTCAAGTTAGTTAATTCACTAGAACTCCACTATGTTTCTCTCTCCCTCTCACTCACTCACTCTCTCCTTCTCTTTCTCTCTCTCCCTCGCTGAAATATTTTTAATCGTATAATGATCAGATCTAATGTTACACTGGTTGAGTGGTCAAAGGAGCTGTGATCCAGACTATAGCTCCTGAGTCTCTGTGACGTGTTTGCCTGCAGGGTGTAAATAATTACCTCAGTTTATGGTGTAATTTGTTTATGTTGGTTGTCTTTAAAGATGTATTAACCTATTTTTGCAGCATTCAGTTATTTGTTATGTTGCTATCTTTTAAAAGTTATCGCTTAATAGGTCAGGATTCAAGAATTTACCCAACCACTTCCGAAACCTATATATCTCTCTTTAATTATAGCAGTTTCGTTTACTTTAATTGAACAGTTCACGAGCTGCGAGGCACCACGAGGTGCTTTGTGAAAATAATAACCTTGGGGGTTGTGATGTTTCTGAGCTCGTAAACCGTTTATTATATTTATAAAAGCTGCTGTAATTAGGAAAAAATGTACAGGTTTCGAAAGTTTTTCCGTAAATTCATGTTGAGTTGTGGCCTAGTGGTGAGAAGACCAGTTATGATATCTACAATTTAGGAATTATTTCAGTGCACAGAGAAACAGCGGTTAAAGCTGTTCTCATCACTGTACCAATTACTGTATCATCACTGTACCCATCACCGGTGGCTGAGCGGGCAGAACACTGTACGCGTGATCCTGTGGTTTCGGGTTCGATCCCGGGCGCCGGCGAGAAACAATGGGCAGAGTTTCTTTCACCCTGATGGCCCTGTTACCAAGCAGTAAATAGATACATGGGAGTTAGTCAGCTGTCACAGGCAGCTTCCTTTGGGTGGAGGCCTGGTCGAAGACCGGGCCTCGGGGACACTAAGCCCCGAAATCATCTCAAGATAACCTCATCTCAAGATAGATCACTGTACCCATCACCGTACCATTACTGCACCCATCACAGTACCATCACTGTACCCATCACTGTACCACTACTGTTCCCATCACTGTACCCATCACTGTACCATCACTGCACCATCACTGCACCCATTACTGTACCTATCACTGTATCCATCATTGTACCCATCACTGTACCCATTGTAACAACTGAAGCTGTTTTAAAATAAGTAATTGTATGGGAGGCAGTGGTGTGAGATTTTTCTCTACGCCTACCTCCCTTAGGAGGTGGACTACAAGTTTAAAGGCTGCTCACGGCAGTTAAGCATGAGTCCAATAGAAAAAGGAAAAGCGGGAGCAAACCGCCAGGCTTCCACCACTAGGGGTGAAAACCTGTCCACAATAGGCCGCTGGCTCCTCCTAGTTAAATAGGACGTTAAAACTAATAAAGGGTAACCGACGGGTTCTCACAATCAAATATTTATATTTGATGTGGCGCTATGAATTGGAATTCGAAATCCCAAGAACAAAATTGATTATGTGATTAATTACATTAATTGACTGATCACAGCAGTCAGCAACAAAGTACTACGTTAATCACAAACAATTGTCTCTCATAGACAACAACATGATGGTACTCTACGTTAATCATTAACACTTGTCTCTCTTAACACAAGTCATCTTGTTAACAATAACTCAAAACTCTCTTATATTACATCACACTTGACTCCTTGCAAGTATTTAGTGAGTAATTCTTAATTAAGGTCAAACGGACCACTAATTACATCCCAATTGAGTTACGTTAACTAAGCCTACCCTAACTTGGTAGCTTCTCAGCAGTCTGTGTCAAAATTTACTTTAGTGTTAATTACCCTAATTAACTCTGAGCAATTAATTAACTGTCACCAGGACCGATAATTAATCATACATAAATACGTCTCACTCCGCACTGCCTAAGCAGGTCTCATCAAACACTGTGAATTCACGGGAGAGGAGTTAATTACCCCTAATTAACATAAGTGCATCTTAATCCACTGTCCTCAGACAGGATATGATTAATATAACGATTTATGCTAGCTCCATGACCTCGCTTTACCGAGTCATCTGAGTCCTCAAGACTCTAGACGTTAATTACTCCACTAATTATCATGAGCCACTAATTGCTATACCCCAGAAAGGTAATTAGTCCCGAGCAAATTACGTTAACACAAATACTGACAGACTCTGACAGATCCTCTACCACTACGTGAATTCATGATGAGAATGCTAATTACATAATTAGCTAGAGTGGTCAATTAGTTGTTACACAGACAATTAATTGCACCCGAAACGTATCTCACTCAAGCTCAACACTGTTCTCCTATAACAGCATTCACTCACTTAACAATACATGTGCACCCCTTATCCAGTTAATTACCCTTTTAATTAACTCACTGAATCCTTAAGTCCTCAACACAACTTAAAGAAACAAAGTAACCCCAGGTTACATAGGTCACACTTACAATGGCATGCATAACAACATAAATGCCCTGCCCACATACGGTTGTGGCTACTGCAACTCGTTAATTACTGTGCCCACACAGTAATGACACACGGTTATGCAACAACAAGAGTATACCAATATTACTGCCCCCTTATTTTCAACCGTTGCAAGGGACTACTTCAGCAAGACAATTTACGTTAATATAAAGCACCGTTGCTACGCGGACAGCTGGTACTAATTCTCTTAATTAGGCAATTAACAAATCAATTGCTTGCTCTCATTAAGTACTGTGAATTCCCCTCAATAATCAAAGAGGCCCCTTAAAGCCTCAACACAGTTCCTAGGGCAGTAATATTGTATACCTGATAACAACACTGCACAAACCTACAGCATAATGATGCCGTCAGCATACCCCACATGCTAATGACATCATTAGGCAATCAGTCAGCAATCTCATCTACTGACTCACCACACAACACAGTACATAGAAACATGCAAATGAACACATAGAAATGGCATTCACATAATCAATGAAAATTATATCACCAGATAAATGTATCCCTAACTACACAGACCTCAGGATATCCACTGACATCCCTGCCACACTGGCCTGCCTACCTCTGCAATGATATAATTAACATGCTGTACTATGGCATTAATCCAGTCTGAACGATTATATAGAATCGACAGACTGGATCACTTATATGGTAAATCTCTACACTGACCGGTTACATACTTGAGTCAGTCTACACACTTATATATAACTATATATCTACAGTGTGGTACCGTGTACAACATCCATCTCCAGGTACCGCCCAACCAGTCACCTGGACGTGCTACAGACAGCTGTCTCTCAGCTGCTTCCCTAGCCTGGCAGGGCTATGGGACAACACAGCTTTTACCGGAATTTCCACTAGTCCTGAGACACTGTACGTTACACTATGATTATTGTACTCACATTTACTCATATCCTCAACAATCATTTCCCTGGTCACTACCCCTCTGGCTGTAGAACACCTAGCTCGCTCCTCGTGCATCGACTAGGGGTGGCCCTAGAATGTCCAGGGAAGGTGGCCAAGTGGGATGGCCAAGGCATGTGGCCACAGCGTGGCCCTAAGGTGGGGTGGCCACGGGTAGTGCGTGACGTCAGAGGGCCCCACCCGAGCTGAGCAGGCGCGCGGGGTGGCGCGGCCCGGGGCGAGCGGCGCGGGGGTGGCCTGGGTGGCTGGCCAAGGTGGCCAGCCCCCCAGGTGTACATGGGTGGTGCGCACATGGGATGCCTCAGGCTGGCCTGGCCAGCACCCACAGGCATACAGAATGGGGATGGGAGAACCATCAAACACCCCCATTAAAACAGAGCATGCCTCGCTCGTACACTGGAGTGACAATGGCCGGCGGCGGCACCACATGGCGGACCCAACAAGGTGGAATTCAAAGTCCAACAGGGGCCTGTAATATCACCACAATTACACTGCCTATATTCCACCAATTGTCCATTAACACTAGACAGGATACTCAGACCCGATGTGAGGGATCAATCTGATACACCATGAGGCCTGCCAGCTGCCTCATGGGTGAACACTTTAACTGTCTCTTAGTTTTTTATACTGTTCCTACCGTATTCCTCGGCCCCAATTTCACGCAAATTGGGCCTTGACACAACCCAGGATGGCAGGAGTGCCATGCACGATGAGTAATCAGGATCACACAGTGATTAATGGGGGTGGAGGTGGCAGGCTGCCACCCCCACCCAAAATCACCTTCCCACTCTTGCCGCCCAGCTCAGACTGCCTCTTTGGCGGCTAGAGAAAACTCGAAATGCCCATCTCTCCCCCCCCCCTACCTATGTTGACCAATCAGCACTAAGCCGGCACTGTTCTCTCGTGCCGTTACCAATAACAGCTGTTCGCGCCAAAACTCAGCTAGGAGCAGAGGTGCCGCTACCAATCACAGACGTCCTCACCCTGAGGCGTCCTGTGACGTCACAAGGAGGGGGAGGCCTAGAACTGGTGTGATGTCTCACATGGTGTGGGGGGGGGGGGACGTTCACCCAACTGTCCTTCCCCCCTCCTAACGGTTTGAGTCAAGTACCCTCTCACACCACTTCATTCTTAACTCCCATCCTATTTTCACAGAAACAGGAAAAATTCTGTAACTCCCTCTTCAGAATAATCACAGACTTCTGGCTAGTCTTACATGATAGTCCATAGCATGAGCTTTCATCCAACACCCCATAAGTGTATGTTAGTTTGAAAACTTCTTGACTAGAGTCCCTAGAGCAACTAGCCTAATCTAGAAAACTAGGAAAACTAGCTGATTCTCAAGTGTATTACTCTCACAAGTGGCATACGCCCTTGTACAAAATATGGAGTCAGAAGGTAGTTGACCTGACTTGGGAACATGGGTCATCTCTCTTGGGATTAACACGTTAGAATACAAGATGCCGTCACCTTTGTTTTAAAGCAACATTTAATGAATTATTTAACAATCACAGTAAATACAGTAATAACTAATGTGGCTATGTAGGTATGTTAGGTTTACATGTATGTAGAATGAATGTTGAGATCAGGGTTCGTATATCATCAAACATTTTGACGTCATGTAGAGTAGGAGGGGACTAATTTGCTTGGCGTAAGAATCTTGACCACCCTGGGTCAAGGGGGTCACCAAAACTCTCAATATTTAGTAATTCACAACGTTCAAATTCAGATCACTAGCTAATACTATAATTAGAAATAGCCTCTCCCTAAGATGCCTGTACAATTACCTTCAGTTTAAAAAGAGTTCAACCATCTGGGTTGTTCAGTACAGCAGAGATTAGTTGTTCAATTTTAACCCTGCTTAGTAATCTTAATAATAATAATAATCATTTTTATTTAGGTAAAGGTACATACATAAAGAGATTTTACAAAGTTTGTTGGCTTTATAGATAGAGCTAGTACATACAATGCCGAAAGCCACTATTACGCAAAGCGTTTCGGGCAGGAAAAAACACTAATGACTAAAGCTTAAAACTAATGGGTAAAAAGAATAAAATGTGTTGAGTACAAATAAAAATAGAGGTAAAAGAGGGGGGAACATTGTTGAAAAAGCAGCACAAATACAATTACAAATTATTACAGAAAATTACATTCAAACAGCGTTGATTTGAAAAACAAAAAACAAAACAAAAAACATACATGGGTTGACAATAGAGGGGGTAAGGTAGGTTACAGGGAATTTATTAGGTATAGCTTCGTTTTTAACTTAAACTGGTTGAGAGAGGTACAGTCTTTAACATGGTTGGGAAGGTCATTCCACATTCTGGGCCCCTTGATTTGTAGAGCATTTCTGGTTTGATTAAGTCGTACTCTAGGAATATCAAAACTGTATTTATTTCTGGTGTGGTGCTCATGGGTTCTGTTACAACCTTCTATGAAGCTTTTGAGATCAGGATTGGCATTATAGTTTAGCGTTTTATATATTTATAATACACATGAGAGAATGTGCAGTGACTTAATGTCTAACATATTCAGAGATTTGAGTAGGGGTACCGAGTGATGTCTGGGGCCAGAATTGGATATTGTCCTAATAGCAGCTTTGTGTTGAGTAATTAGAGGACGTAAGTGATTTTGGGTAGTAGAGCCCCAAGCACAAATACCATAGTTGAGATATGGATAGATAAGGGAGTAATAGAGAGTCACCAGGGCAGGGTACATAATATCTGATCTTAGAAAGAATGCCCACAGTTTTTGAAACTTTTTTTGATATGTTTAGAATGTGTCCCTGGAAATTCAGCTTGTGGTCAATGAGAATGCCAAGGAATTTGCCATCTAATTTGTTACAAATTTGGGTATTGTTTATTTTGAGATTTATTTGATTAGAGGATTTATTGCCAAACAGAATATAGAAAGTTTTGTCAATGTTAAGGGTGAGTTTGTTGGCAGTTAGCCACAGATGGACTTTATTTAGCTCAGTATTTACTGTGGCATTTAGAGCAAGGGGATCAGGACTGGAGTAAATGAAGGTTGTGTCGTCAGCAAATAGAATTGGTTTGAGGTGTTGGGAGGCATTTGGAAGGTCATTAATGTAGATGAGAAAGAGGAGAGGGCCAAGTATGCTGCCCTGGGGAACACCAATGTTGATGGGTAGGGTGGGAGAAATTGCATTATTCACAGAAACACATTGGAGCCTGTCAGTAAGGTAGGATTTGAGGTATTGTAGGGAGTGTCCTCTGACACCATAATGATGTAATTTAAGAAGAAGGTTTTGGTGGTTGACAGTATCGAAAGCTTTACGCAGGTCCACAAATAACCCAACAGGGAACTCATTTTTATCAAGAGCTGTATGAATCGAGTTAAGCATACTAATAAGTGCATCGTTAGTGCTTTTTTTGGGCCTGAAGCCATATTGGCAAGGGCTAAGTATATTGAGTTTGGCTAGATATGAGTAAAGCTGCTTATAGATTAGTTTTTCAAAAATTTTTGACAAGTTTGGCAGGATTGATATAGGTCTGTAGTTGTTAACATCTGTGAGATCACCACATTTGTGGACAGACGTTACTCTCGCTTTTTTAGAATATCTGGAAAGGTTTGGAGTTCAAGTGACTTGTTGAAGAGCAAAGCAATAGCAGGGGCTAAAGATCTGGAGGCTTTTTTGTAGATTAAAGTTGGTATCTCCTCAAGGGCACCAGACTTGGTTTTAAGGGAAAGGATTATCTCATTGACGTCAGTGGAATTAATAGGCTTTAGGTACAGAGACTGGGGATAGTTCCCTGTAAGATAGTCCTTAATGTCAGTACTGGAAGATGGAATATCATTAGCAAGGGATGAACCAATGGAAGAGAAGAACCTATTGAACTCAATAGCAGAATCAAAGGCTGAAAGCTGACCATCGTTATTAGACAGGAGAGTCGGTTTGTTATTTAAAGACTTCTTTGATCCCAATATTTGTGAAATTGTTCTCCAAGTTTGTTTAATGTTGCTCTTTATTTGGGTAAATTTATCTTCGTAGTATTTAGTTTTGGCTCGTCTAATTATCTTAGATAGCAATAATGAGTAATTCTTTGAGAATTCTTTGGAGACAATTCCTAACCTATACTTCTTCTCAAGGTCATGTTTTTTATTAATAGATTTAAGTATTCCCTTTGTAAGCCAGGGATTGTTAAGCCTTTTGGTTGTGACTTGTTTTGTAAGCATAGGACAGTGGGTATTATAAAGGCTAAGAGTTTTTTGAAGAAAAGATTGAACTGCTAGGATGATGTCCTCTATGTTACCTAACTCGGACTCCCAGTTGACATTATCAGTAGCAGTTATAAAATTGTCTATAGCAGTTTCATTGTGTAGTCTAAAACGTATCTCTCTTGACTCAAGAGGTGGTTTGCTAATGTTAGTTAAGAGAAATGTGGGGTAATGGTCTGTAGTGCTATCGGTGATAATACCTGAAGTAAGCGGAGAGGTTATGTTTGTCCAGATGTGATCTAGAGTCCTGGCAGTGCTATCAGTGATTCTAGTAGGTCTAGTGATTAAGGGTATGAGGAAGCAGGAATTCATACAGTTGAGGAAGCTAACAGCAGTAGGGTGTTCTGGCTCGCAGAGGTCAATATTAAAGTCCCCTGCGATAATTAGGTGGTTTTTGTTCAGTCTGTTATCAAGTATGAGATTTCTAAGGTTTGAGTTGAATTCGGACACATCAGTGTTAGGAATTCTATAAACTGCACCCACAGACAGGATAGACTCGGCACCCTTGACTCTGAAGCTGGCGAAGATATACTCCCCATAGCAGTCTCTAGTTCTAATTTCTTTTAAGCATGTTAGTTCTTGGTGGTAGTAAAGAGCAGTGCCACCACCTCTCTGAAGTTGACGACAGTTGTGGATTGCTGAGTAGTTAGGCATGTTAAAGAGTTGAGTAGTATCCTCTTTCAACCATGTTTCAGTAAGTATAATAAAAGAGAATTTGTTGTCAATAGCTTCAATCAAGGCACTAACATCATCGAAGTGTTTACCTAGGGATCTAACGTTCAAATTGATTACAGAGATATTGTGATTATGAGTTAATACATTGTTTACATCATGTGCTGCAAAATATCTGCAATTTAGATCATTAAAGTGATTATTGTCATAGATAGTGGATAAGAGGTTAAGTTCTGGGTCTATACTTGACTGCATAAAAAAAGCTGATTGCAGGAAAAAACAAGAAAAAGAAAAGAAAAAAATGTACACAATACTGTACCAAACAAACACAAAAGGGGCTTACAGGGGTACAATGGAGTAAGGGAGTATGGCTAGGCTAGGAAACCTAGGTAATAAATGAGATTAAAGAAAAAAACATATAAACATGGACTATACAAAACACAAGATATAGATATACAAAACAAAAATATAAACAAGACTAAGCAATACAAAAAAAAAATTGAGCAAAAATGAAAAATGAGATAGATTGCTTACAAGTACTCTCAGGTACACTGTAAGAAACAATAGACAGATAATATATATCAATATAGAAAAGAATGTCACGATACAATAAGATAAGCAATTACATGAACAGATTAAAAACAAATCTGCTGTAAAATAGAAAGTAATTATAGCAAAACACAAATATAATAATATAACAATACAATAAGAGCTTACAAAGTATTGAGTCTGCTAAATTAGAGAATAATTATGGCAAGACACAACAATAAATGCAAGTAAACAAAGAATTGAAACAATTAGAGGTAGAATTAAGGTCACTAGATAGCCATGGAGGATACACAAGTTTGGTGGAGAGAACAAAAAATCAGTAGAGACTGTCAAGGTGAATATATAAAAAAATTTGACAAATGATCTGATGCCTGTACAATTACCTTCAGTTTAAAAGAGTTCAACCATCTGGGTTGTTCAGTACAGCAGAGATTAGTTGTTCAATTTTAACCCTGCTTAGTAATCTTAGTAAACATGGCGGAGGAATACCCTCTAGCTCTCACTAGCTGTGAGGAAGGCTAGGCGGGTCAGAGTGTGGCCTCGGTCAGCAACTGGGGAGGTAGTTCTACTCTCACCTCTCCAAAGAAATCAGCATTCCATCAGCTGGTTTCAGAGAAAAGGTATAGTTGCTACGTTTTTGTATAGGGAAATAATTCACTTTTGCCTCGATAGGGAGTGATATTTATTAGTAGTTGCTTAGAATTGCAAAAATATATGATTAGCTTGTTCTCTGTATTTTATGATTTCCATGAATGTTTTTACATGTCCTTGTCAAGTGGTCTCCACGAGTTACGGGTTTATTTGGGCCGCAAGCCTAGCAAAGTTTAAGAAATCATCAATGCAATTGTTTCCGGTATTCTCACACTTAACGTAAATTCATCCCTCTTTTTCCAAGTAATTTGAGGATTAAGCCCCAAGGTTTTAATGGCAATTAAAATTAACAATTACGTCTGGAGCAATTAACGAATGTTAATTGCTCCAGACCCTGATTAATTGACGTTTTTAGGTTAATGGTCTGGTGGTGGCAGCAGAAGGAGATCCTTGAGTTTGCTAGAGGTCTAGTACGATGTCACGGGGGCTGTAGAATCTTAGCCGATCGAGCGGCTAAGACCACGTGGTGTGGGACTCGGCTAGAGTTTACTCTGGGGTCCCTTGGAATTAAGTTTAAGTAAATATAACTACGGGCACGTAAAGGACAAAGTAGAGCCAAAATGGTCCAGCGCTACAATGGTAGCGTCCCGTGTTACAGTGGTGCACAGTGGTTGTTTCACCAATTATGTTAGAAATTGTTGAAAAGCTCATGCGTTTAGCCATTCGAACACGTGTGTAGGTGGTAGGGAGGCCAGCCATGGGCCCACGAACCAGGATTAGAGGTTCACCCCACAACAGTGCGATTGAGTGGGGTTGGCGAATTTTGGGGTCATGAGGGGCTGATACGATTAAGGATTAGGTAGTAAGTTAGGCTGTTAAGGTTTATTGGGTAAGGAGAACGCTCCAAACTGATTGGACTGGGTATCTTACTCGACCCATTGCTCGACTTTAATTGCAATTGATTCAGAGGTGTTGGGAGCCACCATACTCTCAACAGCAGTTCCTTGTGGACTGTCTGGGCGGATTTATCTGTGGGACGCCAGAAGATTTATCCGAGGGCGTTGTTAGACGACCCAAAACGCAAGGAAAAAACGATAAATTCGTGAAGTTAGTTGAGGCTGCTGAGGGACGGGCTAGTATACTACCTAGCACCGATTCAACGACTAAGTGATCGCACACTTAATTAGTGGAGGTTGAGTCGTTTCTAGTCTAATTGTTGCCGAAAGCAGCATGCTGCTTTGTTAGAATCTGGGTGGTCGAGGCGCCTTAGGCTAGGCGCGGTACGGCGAGCCGGTAGGAGCGATTATAGGATTAAGTCGAGTGACTCTTTAATTTAGTGTAGTTAAATTTAAATAACGTATTTCCCCCCATATTTGTGTTTTTCTAGATGTTAAAGATTCCCTCCAATTTCAGTTCCTCTGTATTATAAATTCCCCGAGTGTAAAGTGTTCTTCCCTGAAAATTAGGCTAAGTCCATACAATTATTATTTCTATCCCAATTGAAATTAGTCTAAGTCAAAGGAGTGTCTTCTAGAGCATAGTTAATCCTCTGGACTTAGTACTTCATGTCGGTCGCTCTCGGTACGGTGAGTGAGTTACGTTGTTAAGTGATAGTGATTTTTGTTGTAAATGTTTGACCGATTTCGTGGAAAAATTCTAAGTGTATTTTGGGGTAGAATTTCGTCTAAATCCATGTCAGAAAAGTCGTTTAACTTTGATTAATTCATAGTCGCGGATCACAGATACGATCCAGGTATCATTAGGATTCCCTAGTCGATGCGAGTAATGTTTTATAAGATTTACCATTAGGACGGTAGAATTTACATTTTTTTTTAGACTTAAGAAAATTTTGTGGGAAAACATAGGTGGAAAATTTTTAAGTCCAGCTAGGGCTAGAATCTGACTTTTGGTGAAAATTCGAATATTCGTGTCTTGGGAGTGTTGCAGGGTCAGTATTACTCTCTAGTGCGCGCAAGGGACGTAATTCTGATTTTAAGCATCGGGCAGTGATAATTAGCTTTTTGCCGAATTAAGTGATTATTTTCGAGAAAATCGTGTTGTGAATTTTTCAGTCTGTTTGTGGATAAAACGCAGTTTTTCAGTGAAAATTCGATTTTATTACGCAGATGCATGTCCTGGGTGTGTACTATTCGCTAGAGCGTGGTACACCTCTTATTTTTCCTTCAGATACACAAATTTGATTTTTAAGCGTTTAAGTGAAAAAAATGCGGGACTTGTGATTTTTGCACGGCTAAACCCGCTCCGTCATTTATCAGTGGCCTCGCTGTTCACTTCAAGTACGTCTAGTGTGCATGTACAGTATATCATCGTTAGTAGTCCATCACGAGTGCAGCGCGATAATTACTTTATTTTTTAATTGTTTTTATAAAAATAAGATTGTTTAATTTTTTGGGGGAAGTACACGACTCTGTTTTCTGTTAAAGAACCGCGGATTATTTCACGATCGGACACGAGTGAGAGGCAGGCGCCTTCATTCATTAGTTTCACTAATGCGATTCTCTCGAATAATCGACGTATTCCACTTTTTGGAATTTAGATAGTTTTTCTTTCGGAAAGAGTGCTGTAAATTTTTGTGTAATTTGTGTAGACCTCGGTGTTAGTGAGAATCCGGGTCGTGTGTGAGGTAAATGGTAGTTACGAGACCGGGAATTACAGAGAATGTTTAACCCAGACAGTGACCAGTCAGTATGGACCAGGGTGGAGTGCACGCTTAAAGGAGGGCACCTCTTCCCATACTACGGGGGATCTGGTGGACCGCTCAGGTAGCCTAGCTGACGTCATAGGTGGATTCAGTGGGGCTAAGGCGACCGTGCCACGTGTTCTGAGTATGACTGGGGAGTCTAGGGTATCTTCACGTTCTAGTACTGACACGGTGTTAGATATGAGTGGGGAATCATTAGAAGATTCGTCCCATGAGTGGGACATGCCGTCTTGGGTTCCTCCACCTACAACATCGACGCCATTCTAACAGGGGATACAGGGTGCTGGACAGGCGGCATCAATTAGCGTGGAAAGATGTCCCACTCCGTTAAGTAGGGAATATGACCAGCAACCTGTTCACTTAGAACATGAACCACACCCACAGCAGGAACTAAATAAATAAATAAATAAATAAATGTTTATTTAGGTAAGGTACATACATACAAGAAATTTTTACAAAGATTGGTGGACTTATAGATAGAGCTAGTACATACAATGCCTAAAGCCACTATTACGCAAAGCGTTTCGGGCATAACTACCTTAAGTAACACCACTACCACAACATCCACTTATACCTCACCCATCACTACAACACCAACCCCAACCAACCCATCCCCACCCTCAACCCCAACCCCAACCTCAACTCCTATACCAACCCCAACCTCACGCCCTATCCCAACCTCAACCCCAACCCCAACCTCAACTCCTATACCAACCCCAACCTCACGCCCTACCCCAACCTCTAACCACCCAGCCCCAACCTCAACCCCAACCTCAACCCCTACCCCAACCCCAGACCACCCAATACCCACTCCAACCTCAGGCCACCCGATACCTACCCCAAGCCTCCCACACCATACCCCAACCTCAGGCAACCCAATCCCAATCTCAACCCCAACCCCAACCCCAACCTCTAGCCACTCAGTCCCAACCTCAACCCCTACCCCAACCCCAAACCACCCAATACCTACCCCAACCCCAGGCCACTCACACCATACCCCAACCTCAGGCAACCCAACCCCAACCTCAACCCCCTACCCCAAACCCAGAACACCCAATACCTACCCCAACCCACCTACACCCCGCTCCAACCGCAACCCATACCCCAACCCCAGACCACCCAATACCTTTCCCAACCCCAACCCCTAACCCCACCCCAGACCACCCCATATCTATTTCAACGCCAGGCGCCCCAACCCCAGCCTCAACCCCTATACCAACCCCAGGGGCCACCCACTTCCAGTAGTCTCGCTTCACACACACAGGGAATTATGAGTCTGATTCCTAAGATGACTGCCGACACTCAGAGGTACGGAGTTGCCGTCCAACAAGGTGGAACGCAACCGCCGAGTGGAAGATGTTGGAGGCCGTCCCAAACGATGGGATGAAAATTACTCTCGCCATAGGGGTTTGCGTGGACGTAGCCGGTCCACTGGCGAGGTTGAAAGAGTTTCGGCACCTGACGACATATCCTCAGTTTGTCCAGGCGATTAGGAATAGATACAAGGAGAAAGTGTCGGCAAATAAAGCTCAGGTATACCTTCAGTCACTTACGAAGGACGCCTGCAGTACGATTAAGGATTTCGGGACTCTGATTATGAGTAGGGTTGACGACCTTACCCAGGAGCTGGGATACAATGAGAGTCAGGCGGAACGATTAGCTAAGCAGTTGTTCTGTAGAGCGTTACGTCCTACCATGGGGCTGTATATAGCTTCAGAGGGAGTGTTGTTAAGTTTTAAGGAACTCGTCCAACATGCCGCCACAGTATTGGAGATAGGGATGAGAACAGAGAGGACTGGGGCTCAGTCGTCCCCATATGTTGAGAGCGGTAAGTGAAGACGAGGGGGGGAAAGACGAATGACTGTGGCGCGGGTTCGTCAGGCAGGAAGCAGACCACAGCTGCACGTTCGGGCCACCCTGCACGGGGTACCAACAGGGAACCGCGGGCGTGTTACTCATGTGGGAAGCGCGGACACCTACGGAGGGATTGTCCAGATGTTAGAACGAAAGAATGAAAGGTTGCCCCTAGTGATGGTAGGCCTACCTTTGATGTGAAAGTGGAAGGTGTGAGATTGACGGTTTTTGTTGACACTGGAAGCCAGGCAACTCTAATTAAAAAGTAAGCCTTCAGCGAATTTAAATATGCACGCCTTAAGCATAGTGCGAAAACATTAAGAGCAGTCAATGGGGAAAAAGATTGATACCGTGGGTAAAGGTACCATTAACTTTGAAATTGGTGGGGAATTGCAACCTCACACATGTACGATCGTAGAGAACCTTGATTTTCCTGGTCACATCTTAATGGGGACCGATTTTTTGTCTCGGTTTGATTACTCCTTGTCTGCTCAAAAAGGGACTAGGAACTGCAGGTTGCAGTTGGGACAGACTTCCTACCCAGTGGAGATAATCAACCATCCCCCAGTTGTAGCTTCAATTAAGAGGAAGCAAAAATATAATGCGCACTATCCAAAATTGATTTTTAAGTCTCTTCCAGACACCATTAAGAGGTCATGTGCATTGCAGGCATTGACCAAAGTTGCCCACCACATTCTATTAAATTTATTAAAGTAGCCGTGGGACGTCACATCCAACCAGGTACCACCCTTCAGGTGGCTGGGAGATGTGATAGTTTATTAATTACCCATCATTTATTTGTAGTGCTTGATAAAGGTACACTCACTCCAGTTGTCAATCTTTCACATAAGACTTTTCGCTTCAGGGCAGGTGATAGGGTATCTCAGGGAACTATGGTGGATGACACAGAAATCTTTCACCATGAGTCAGCTGAGACGCCAATCATCACAGCACAATGTAGTGCGTTAAACATGACGGACAATACGACACCATCAGAAGTAAAGTATGAGATAAATGTTTCACGTAATGTAGAAGATATAGAGAAGTTAATTTCGGCACTTGATTTGCAACATGTTCCACAGGCAGATAGGAAGTTGTTGAGAAGAGTTTTGCGAAAATTTCCTAAATTGTTTGCGACAGAAGATGACCAGATTGGTCTCCTTGATAAGATTGAGCACACCATTCCAACTGGTGATCATTTGCCCGTGTACACAAGACAGTGAAGGTTGCCGGAACAAGCAAAGAATATCGTCAGGGACGAATTCCAGAAAATGTTAAAGCAAGGCGTGAAAGAGCCTAGTACGTCACCGTGGCTTTCTCCTGTTGTGTTAGTTCGTAAACCTGATGGTAGTTATCGCTTCTGTGTTGACTACCGGAAGGTAAACGAAATAACTAAGGGTGATGTGTATTCATTGCCCTGAATACAGGAGATAATCGATCAATTTGGTGCTGCAAAGTATTTATCAACTCTTGACGCAAAATCTGCGTATTGGGCGATTCCAGTGGCGGAACAAGATATGGACAAAACAGCATTCTCGGATAGTAGGCACACTTATCAATTCCGAAGGATGCCGTTCGGTTTAAAGACAGTGCCTTCGTCATTTCAGAGGGCCATCAACTTCACCTTAAACCCAGTCTTGGGAAGGCATTCATTAGCGTACCTGGATGATGATGTGATATATTCCAGGACGTTTGAGGAACACCTACAAGACTTCACCGAGACTTTGACTTTGTTAGATTGGGCAGGTTTCAAGCTTAACGTTCAGAAATGCACCCTGCCGGCCCAAAAATTCAAATTTCTGGGGTTCCAGGTGTGCCCAGACGGTATTCGACCTGACCCAGACTCTTGCTGCGCCATTGCTGACATGCCTACTCCAAAGACAGCAAAGGACGTGTGTAGGTTTTGGGGGGGGCGGCCGGATATTTTCGTCGTCACATTGAAAGTTTCGCTGGCATTTCAGCACCCCTGACTGATCTGACAACGAAGAATACGAAGTTTGTTTGGAAATCTGAACATGACGAAGCCTATCGGAAACTGAAGAGCCAACTAATTACGACACGGGCACTGGCCATTCCTGATTTCGATAAAGAGTGGGAGGTGCACACTGACGCCAGCGGTATAGCTATTGGGGGGTGCTTAATTCAGCGAGATGTGGATAATTTCCCCCATCCGGTGGCCTATTTCAGTTGAAAGGTCAAGGGACCTGAAGTTCGATATTCGGCCACGGATCGGGAGGCACTGGCAGTAGTGGAGACAGTTAGGTATTTCGAGCCATACCGATTTCAGCGCCATTTCGTCATTTACACAGACCATCGAGCGTTAACTCATATATATAAAAAGCGCACTAAATGCCCACGAATGTCATGCTGGTCTAACGAACTTTTGGCACACTCATTCCAGATTTTGTATAAGCCTGGTCCAGCACATGTTGTGCCAGATACTTTGAGTAGAAATATCATGTCAATTAAAATTAACCAGAATATTGAAACCATTCCATCAGATAAAATGAGAGAATACCAGATGAGCGAGCCTAGGTGGAGAGAGATTATTGAGTATTTGGAAGGAGGAAAATACCCTCCAAAGAATCGAAAATTGCCTATTCATGATTTTGAAATGAAACAGGGCGTCCTGTATTACGTTAATAGTAAAAAAAATAGGGTAGTATTCCAGCTAGTTATTCCGGACGTGTTGCGGTCATCGGCGTTAAAGCTTGCGCATGCATCTGCAGTTGCAGGGCATCCGGGGGTTTTTAAAACTCACTTAACGGCAAAGTCTCTATTTTATTTCCCAGGGTTACTTTCTGAGGTAATCAACTATGTGAAGTCATGTCCTCATTGCCAGAGAAGGAAAGGCACCCTTAAGGTACAAGCCCCACTTCAGGAATTTCCTAAAATTCGTGAACCATTAGACCGTGTGGGGGCCGATTTGATTGACTTACACCACAGTCATTCGAGTAACAGATACGTGTTAGTACTTGTTGACCATCTGTCTAGGTACACTACACTAGTTGCATTACCTTAGAAGGATTCTCGTACGGTTGCAGATGCGTTCTTGCGTAGGTTCGTAACTGAATTCGGACCTCCAAAAGTTTTAGTCTCTGACCGGAGTCAGGAATTCAATAGGAATATATTTAGGGAAGTTTGTAGAATTTTAGAGACAACTTCGGCTTTTACAACAGCCTACCACCCACAAGCAAACGGCATGACGGAACGTACTAATCGTTCAGTCAAGGATATGCTTGCAATCCTTGCTGAACATGATGCAAACTCTTGGGATGAACACCTACCCTATGTCCAGTTAGCTTTGAATACTGCCATCAACCAATCAATTAACACCCAACCCCTTCATTTGTTTACTGGTCATTCATGCAATTTCCCCTCAGGTCTGCTTAACAGATAAAATATTGCGTACGGGGAGGACTATCCTTCAGAGGTAATTGGACAAATGAGAAATGCATGGAATATTGCGGCTGAAGCGTCCAAGAAAGCACGGGACTGTTATGCTCATTTTTATAACAAGAAAGTGCGCCCTCTAGAGTTGACAGAAGGTAGCCTCGTGTTGAGAGTAAATGAGGTTGTGCCCGCCAATCAGAATAGGAAACTAGCTCCTAGGTGGCGAGTGTTACCTATCGTTCGTTACGGCTCGTGACCCTACAGCAGCCAAGCTTTAATTACGTCTAGGGATACGAGAAAACTGCTGTTCTCAAGAGCGGATCACCAGTATAACCCCTTAATAAGTAATGAGCACGTAAATAAAAATCTTCCTTTAGGACTGAAGAATAGATACAAAAATTTATATAGATATATATTCAAGACAGTATAATATAAAAACACAGATGGTCAAGTTAACTTATACAACAAACAAGGTATTGTCATTCTCCTAATATAGTATAATAAAATATGGCACAACAAGAAATAAACAGACTTATCTCCCACATGTTACTCCGTCGAGTCCCGTTCCGCTACTGACTCTCGCTCTGGCGCTACCCAAATTCTCACCTCCCGTCTGCCTCATCCCAGGATGAGGGATGGTAACTAAAGACTTTTTAATATTTAAAACTAATTGAACAACCACTTGTTCTCAAAACACACAAGAATGCAAATTACAGATAATAGTTACTTACAAAATATATAAGTACAATGCCACCTGTTTAATTACAGAAAATAAACAATTACCTAACTAAATAAAAGTGACATCTGGAACTCTCAACTGAACAGGTCCAGCTTTCCCGTATCTGACAGGTACTAGACGTGTGCAACGCAACCCCGCTCCTGTCTCCACTGACGCTGCCACACCATACGATAATTTACCAAAACACAATGTGTGTACATATACAGGCAATGATAAAATAAAATAAAACAAGTTATTTTAAATTTATATACGTATTCTGCTAGGAGTACGTAACAGCGAGGACCATATAGAGTAATTAAAAGAGCGGGACCGGTTAATCTTGTTATAAAAGGAGTATTCGCGGACCAGGTGGAAAGGACAATTCATGTAAATAAATTAAAGCGATATCATGCTAGAGAGGAATTACAACTGCCTTCAGCGAGTCTTGTTCCTGACTCAGCAGTGCTGAGTCATGGCTTAACCGACGACTTAGGGGATGAGGATGACCCTCTGTCATCTCTCATCGGTAGTCAGGTGCAGTCTCGTCACCCTATGGTGACGATATTTTGCGCTATACAGTAACAGTAAAGTAATTTCCTTGGTTAGTATAAATTAGTATTCATTAGATTTTCCTGTAGAGGCAATGATGTGAATTATTACTTATATTTGACTCGGGAGCAGCTTTTACCGAGTTCTGGGGTTCCACCTCCATCAAACCCAGAGTTGTATCTATGCTTCCGCTATGTTGTGTCTGTCTGTTCCCAGGTCTGATTGGTACACCGTACTAGTTGTTCCAGCCACACGTGAACCCTTGGCTGTAAAGACCGAGGGGGGAGGCACGTTACACAAAGCCCCCCCCCCCCTCCACCAGACCCAGTAACCCGCACATCAGTTATTTTGGGGTGGGTGACTGTCCAAGAGTCACCCGGCCGATGCCTCACGTCACTAACAAGGTTGTCAGGGCCAGCGAGCTATCCGCATTGAATCAGTCACCGATGTAAATGTCTAACACTGTGGGTAGCTGTCTCAAGGTCACCACTTTGAGGGGCCTCGTAGCCTGGTGGATAGCGCGCAGGATTCGTAATTCTGTGGCGCGGGTTCGATTCCCGCACGAGGCAGAAACAAATGGGCAAAGTTTTTTTCACCCTGAATGCCCCTGTTACCTAGCAGTAAATAGGTACCTGGGAGTTAGTCAGCTGTCACGGGCTGCTTCCTGGGGGTGGAGGCCTGGTCGAGGACCGGGCCGCGGGGACACTAAAGCCCCGAAATCATCTCAAGATAATCTCAAGATAACCCACATGCTGCGTCGTCAAGACTGCAGCCATGCCAGCAGTGTTGGAGGAGAGGTCAAGAGAAGGGGCAAGCCAGTAGCAGGACTCAAGAGTTTTCGCCGGAAGATTAATGATTACGTCGTCTGAAGTAACAAGGAAGTGGAACTAAGGCGGTCACAGGTGGAAGGCACGGTCTCCCTACAGAGTTCCGGGACTCGCCATAGAAGGTCGCGAAATTGCCTCCTTTGGCCTAAAGTCGGCGGTACGAGGGTATACACAGTTGGTGTTTACGGCCTAGTAACCTGGGGACATCAAGAAACGCCTGAGACGACACGAGCAATGATGGAAGGCGGGATCCACCTGCAACCCGCCTCAACGACCCTCTGACACCATTACTGTCACGAGACACCGTTAGTACGTCCATTCCTGCTCTTCTGTGGTCATCTGCGCCGTCAAGTTTACATCAAGACTGCCGTGTGAGCTGTGATTGGTATGAAGACATGTGGATTGTTGGGAGCCAGGTCAATGGTTGAGTGACAGTATTCTACAGCTGTCACTTGGCGCTCTGCTCTACTACACCATGTCGTCATTCAAGAGTACAGGGACGGGAGTACAAGTGGACCAGGTATCGACATCAACGCATGGAAGAAGCAAGATCGACATCGACTACATTCGAACATTCAGCGTTCATCATCATCGATCTTTTTTTTTAATATTCAAAATGAACAATTGGTGAAAAAGATAAAGTAGGCTCTGAACACCTTTATTAAGCGCGTCTGGACACTTTTGTTTAAATGTTGAAAAAACAGATTTAGAGTCCATATTGCAGGCGATGAGTCACAATAACGTGGCTAAACTATGTTGACCAGACATAGAAGGTGAAGGGACGACGACGTTTTGGTCCGTCCTGGACCATTCTCAAGTCGATTGGTCACTCAAGTCATTCTCACAATCGACTTGAGAATGGTCCAGGACGGACCGAAACGTCGTCGTCCCTTCACCTTCTAGTGTGTGGTCGAGTCCATATTATTCTGGAATAGTAAAATATGAAAAGTCTCCTATATAAATTGGTCAGTAATTAAAAACAAAGCCTCCTTGTGTGATTGTCTAAGCCCAGAACAAGTGGTTATGGAAAATTATGTTGTGCTATTGTTTTTCAGAGTTGTTGAACACAGGAGAGGCGGACCAATAAAAACATTGACACTCTTAAATTGAGTGCGGACACTTGGGTGTACAGTCAGCTGTAACCTGTGATATAGTTGTAGTGAATTTATATATTTTTTTTTTTTTTTAGATATATGTAATAAAAACTAGGTTTGTTTTATTGGCAGAATGTCAAGGATGACATTGGTTGGGGAGTGGATGGTACACGGTTGTGAACTTCGTGAAGTTCAGTGTTCTGCTCCCGGGTGACTGAAAGTTCAGTCTGTAGTTATATTTTTTGATGTTTTGCATTGTGTGTGTCCGGCTCTAGGGAACACACGAGGTTGGCTAATACGAGCCAAGGAATTTTAATAGCTAGCTTTTGCTGACAGATTAGGGATATTTTATTTAGTTATATCAGTCAGGTGTTATATCAGTCAGGTGTAGGATGTATGTTTCCAATTGTTGGATGATTGCTGTCAGCTGACAGCCGGGAGTTTGATGAATTGGTAATTTTTATTTTGTGATGTTTGCTGGACAATCTGGTGATTGTCATTTTTATTAGCTAGGGTAGCTTTTTGATTGAGGCATGGGTTTATTGATTTTTATTGTGGGTTTGGATATTAAACCTCATTTTTTTCATATTATGTTAAACACAAGGTTTACTAATTACAATACAATACAATACAATACAATTTTATTTAGGTAAGGTACATACATACAATAAATATTTACAAGGATTGTTTGACTTATAGGTAGAGCTAGTACATACAATGCCTAAAGCCACTATTACGCAAAGCGTTTCGGGCATGATAAACTTAAATGACAAGCTTAATACTAATTGAGCATAATGAGTAGAATGAAAACAAGAAATGAAAACATAGATGAAAAAGCAGCACAAATACAATTATGTCGACAAACAGCGCTCTTTAAAGAAAAAAACAGACATTGGTTGACAATAGAAGGGTAAGGTAGGTTACAGGGAATTTATTAGGTATAGCTTCGCTTTTATCTTAAACTGGTTGAGAGAGGTACAGTCTTTAACATGGTTGGGAAGGTCATTCCACATTCTGGGCCCCTTGATTTGTAGAGCATTTCTAGTTTGATTAAGTCGTACTCTAGGAATATCAAAACTGTATTTATTTCTGGTGTGATGCTCATGGGTTCTGATACAACCTTCTATGAAGCTTTTGAGATCAGGATTGGCATTATAGTTTAGCGTTTTATATATGTATAATACACATGAGAGAATGTGCAGTGACTTAATGTCTAACATATTCAGAGATTTAAGTAGGGGTACCGAGTGATGTCTGGGGCCAGAATTGGATATTGTCCTAATAGCAGCTTTGTGTTGAGTAATTAGAGGACGTAAGTGATTTTGGGTAGTAGAGCCCCAAGCACAAATACCATAGTTGAGATATGGATAGATAAGGGAGTAATAGAGAGTCACCAGGGCAGGGCGTGGTACATAATATCTGATCTTAGAAAGAATGCCCACAGTTTTTGAAACTTTTTTTGATATGTTTAGAATGTGTCCCTGGAAATTAAGCTTGTGGTCAATGAGAATGCCAAGGAATTTGCCATCTAATTTGTTACAAATTTGGGTATTGTTTATTTTGAGATTTATTTGATTAGAGGATTTATTGCCAAACAGAATATAAAAGGTTTTGTCAATGTTAAGGGTGAGTTTGTTGGCAGTTAGCCACAGATGGACTTTATTTAGCTCAGTATTTACTGTGGCATTTAGAGCAAGGGGATCAGGACTGGAGTAAATGAAGGTTGTGTCGTCAGCAAATAGAATTGGTTTGAGGTGTTGGGAGGCATTTGGAAGGTCATTAATGTAGATGAGAAAGAGGAGAGGGCCAAGTATGCTGCCCTGGGGAACACCAATGTTGATGGGTAGGGTGGGAGAAATTGTGTTATTCACAGAAACATATTGGAGCCTGTCAGTAAGGTAGGATTTGAGGTATTGTAGGGAGGTATTGTAGGGAATTTACTTATGCAGGGGGAAGGGGGGGTGTTGTAACATCTGAAGCTGTTTTAAAATAAGTAATTGTATGGGAGGCAGTGGCAAACGCCCTTGTACAAAATATGGAGTCAGAAGGTAGTTGACCTGACTTGGGAACATGGGTCATCTCTCTTGGGATTAACACGTTAGAATACAAGATGCCGTCACCTTTGTTTTAAAGCAACATGTAATGAATTATTTAACAATCACAGTAAATACAGTAATAACTAATGTGGCTATGTAGGTATGTTAGGTTTACATGTATGTAGAATGAATGTTGAGATCAGGGTTCGTATATCATCAAACATTTTGACGTCATGTAGAGTAGGAGGGGACTAATTTGCTTGGCATAAGAATCTTGACCACCCTGGGTCAAGGGGGTCACCAAAACTCTCAATATTTAGTAATTCACAACGTTCAAATTCAGATTACTAGCTAATACTATAATTAGAAATAGCCTCTCCCTAAGATGCCTGTACAATTACCTTCAGTTTAAAAGAGTTCAACCATCTGGGTTGTTCAGTACAACAGAGATTAGTTGTCAATTTTAACCCTGCTTAGTAATCTTAGTAAACATGGCGGAGGAATACCCTCTTGCTCTCACTAGCTGTGAGGAAGGCTAGGCGGGTCAGAGTGTGGGCTCGGTCAGCAACTGGGGAGGTAGTTCTACTCTCACCTCTCCATAGAAATCAGCATTCCATCAGCTGGTTTCAGAGACAAGGTATAGTTGCTACGTTTTTGTATAGGGAAATAAATCACTTTTGCCTCGATAGGGAGTGATATTTATTAGTAGTTGCTTAGAATTGCAAAAATATATGATTAGCTTGTTCTCTGTATTTTATGATTTCCATGAATGTTTTTACATGTCCTTGTCAAGTGCTCTCCACGAGTTACGGGTTTATTTGGGCCGCAAGGCTAGCAAAGTTTAAGAGATCATCTATCCCCTTGTTTTCGGTATTCCCATACTTAAGGTAAATTCATCCCTCCTTTTCCAAGTAATTTGGGGATTAAGCCCCAAGGTTTTAATGATTGATTAATTGGTCCAGACCCTGATTAATTGACGTTTTGGGGTTAATGGTCTGGTGGTGGCAGCAGAAAGAGATCCTTGAGTTTGCTAGAGGTCTAGTACGTCGTCACGGGGGCTGTAGAATCTTAGCCGATCGAGCGGCTAAGACCACGTGGTGTGGGACTCGGCTAGAGTTTACTCTGGGGTCTCTTGGAATTAAGTTTAAGTAAATATAACTACGGGCACGTAAAGGACAAAGTAGAGCCAATATGGTCCAGGGTTACAATGGTAGCGTCCCGTGTTACACCATCACTGTACCACCACTGTACCATCACTGTACCATCACTGTACTCATCACTGTACCATCACTGTGTTCATCATTGTACCATCACCGGTCGGCCGAGCGGCTTGTGATTCTGTGATCCTGGGTTCGATCCCAGGCGCCGGCGAGAAACAATGGGCAGAGTTGCTTTCACCCTATGCCCCTGTTACCTAGCAATAAAATAGGTACCTGGGTGTTAGTCAGCTGTCACGGGCTGCTTCCTGGGGTGGAGGCCTGGTCGAGGACCGGGCCGCGGGGACACTAAAGCCCCGAAATCATCTGAAGATAACCTCAAGAAGATAATTATCACTGTACCCATCACTGTATCATCACTGTACCCATCACTGTACCATCACTGTACCCATCACTGTATCATCACTGTACCCATCACTGTACCATCACAGTACCCATCACTGTACCATCACTGTACCCATCACTGTACCATCACTTTAACCATCACTGTACCATCACTTTAACCATCACTGTAACATGTTCACTACTATTACCAACCTACCAGACACACAGACCTCGCTAACAGTGAGGTCTCACACCCTCCTCCTCTTTAGATAGTCCTTGTTGTATCTGTGTGCACCATAGTACAAATATTGACGTACTAAGCAATTAGATAGTAGATCTTTGTACTATTCACTTTATAGAGTCCGAAAAATTGAAGCTAAATAACAAACTTAAATATTCCTAGGCCAACTATAGCACACATATTTACTATATGAGGCCTCAGCGAATATTAGGCTTAGGAAGGTTAGGTTAGTTTAGAATGTCTCTTATAAGTAGAAAATTGTTTTCCTGTTTGTCCAAAATCAATAGTGCCGATTTCTACTTTGTAATTGCGTTGTACGTCGGTATATGTACTATGGTCCTCATCCTTCCTATAAGTACTAGTCAACCAGTAGGATGGGCTGTATATATACACACACACTCGCTACAAACACGAACTAAAAACAATGAAACCAGGCTTGACCCTCCTGGTGTCAATAACGGAGTCGGGGTCATGTTGTGACTGAAGGCGGACCCCAGAAGGTGGAACGTCATTAGTCTATGACTTTCCTCACGTCAAATGAGGAAGCCATGAAAAGTTTGATTAAATTCCTTTCAATTACAACATTATATGACTTCCTAATGTTTAATAGAGAGGCAGATTAATTACCCGGGGTGAGTACTGAGGCGGTGTAACTGTATGGCACTTGGAAGGGAGGTGAGGACCTGCTTAGTGCACAGACATTGTACATTATTACATAGACAAAGTTATACATCTATATCTATATAAAAGGCAATGTCCGTCTCATTGTCTGTGTGTGAATGACAGGACACTCAGTGAGCCAATTGCACGCTGACTTTGTCTCCAGTAGCACAGAGCATCACCTTCACTCACCAGACCACTCCACAAGTGATCATTTGAATTTCATCATGGAATTCCAATTGACTTAAAATCGATCCAGTAATGCTGCTCAGTGTAGGAAAAGACCATCGATAATGGATACTAGTTCCGAAAGTGACGGCGAGTGGCATCACGTGAATAAGGCTAACAGGACAAGCCACTCCATGACGACCCATCGCCCATTAATCTCTCCAGCTTCTCCGGCTCTCCCAGCGCCTCAGACTAGATCTACGCTTCCAGTCTTCAAAGTGCAGCACACGGAAGATAAGTCTTCCTACGCTACTGTAGTGGACCTGGAAAAAGAGTACCCCCAGCTCCAGGTCAGAGCAAAACCTAATCTTAAAGGAGAATACATTCTCCTGTATAAAATAAGTAAAATCATTGTCCTCCACTATCCCTTGCATATGGCCCTTGGCCATCTCGAAAAGCTGAACTATGTGGTGTCAGCAGAGAGATGCCAAGTACGAACCACAAAACAGGAAACTCGACAAGTCCTTCTCACAGTAAGAGGACGGATCCCGGAGAAACTTGACGTTGGAATCTGGGGTGTGTTCCAACACAGGCCTTACACCCCAGAACCCCTAAGATGCTTTAGATGTCAGAGATTTGGGCATCACAAAGATGGCTGCCAACGCCCAGTGAGGTGCGGAGTTTGCAGCCAGCCCCATGATACAAAAACATGTATTGATAAATTCAAGGCAAACCACCCTGTTCAGGCAAAATGCCCAAATTGTTCCAAGGCACATCATGCCTGGAACTTGAAATGCCCTGAAAGGCTCAAAAGGCTTCAAACGAACCCCACCACGCCCACAGCGGAGCCGAAACCCCCACCAAAACGAATACCAGCTCCCATGCCCACTAAAACCGCGTGGGGTCTACCCATTCAGGAAGAGGGGGCACACGGCCCTTCACCATCGGCCATGGTGAAGGGTGAGAAGACAGTACAGGAATGTACTGTACAGTACAGTACAGTACAGGACAAAAAGAAAGATGGAGGACACAAGAATCATGTTCAAAGCAGTCGGCCTCCCGTTTCATCCAGCAAGCACACTGGGGCAATAGGAGTAGCAATTCCAGTGCCTAAGTTACCACCGAGAAGGGTCTAAAAGCCACTAGGCCCCTAACCTGCACAACATTAAATAGTGCTCCTACTGAACTGAACGCTCTCTGGCCAATGCTCAAAACTTTGGTCACCGAGTTGATCGAAAGTCTGCTGTCTTCACATGGAATCAAGCAAACCACAGAGACTCGGAAGACAATTGAGCACAAGCTCAAAAAATTCGAAGATGTAATATCCACACCGTCAAGACAGCAGGGCAGGAGACACCCCCATAAAAAGCAGATAGAGTCCAGCTCGTCGGAAAGCGACATTGATGAGTCAATTTCAGGTCCACTAAGAACCTATACACCAATTGCAACTTCCATGGCGTGTTCATCAGACTCCATGGATACCACGGAATTATCAGCAAATTCCAAGAACCTAGAATTCTAAAGATCCTGCAATGGAGTGCGCAAGGACTGCGCACTAAATTGCAACACTTGCAATGCATAGCAGCAACCAAGGGCATAAACATCCCGATACTACAGGAGAGCTTGCTTCGAGCCGGATTAGAACCTAAAATCTCAGGCTATCGAGGCTTCTTCCTTCCATGGATCAATGGGCAATCCAGGGGATGTGCAATCTATGTAAAATGTGACCTGATCTCCAAATCCATAACCAGCCCACCCAATTGCGGAGCAGGGACAGAGGTAATGGGAGTCACCATTGAGCTAAGACACGACAAACTTGAAGTGTTCAATGTGTACAGGTCTCCACAAGCCGAAATGGATCTCTCTGTGTTATTTGGACACGCGACAACAACAAACACAATCATTTGTGGAGATTTTAATGCCCATCATCGATTGGCACTGGGCTCGAACAAAACAAATGAAGCCGGCATACACATTACACATCTACTGGACCAGCTTCCAGAAATACAAATCCTAAACAAGAATGAACCTACCCACATCCAAGGAGGCAGATTAGACCTAACCTTCGTTTCAGCCTCCCTAAGAGATGCAGCAACATGGTCAGTTGAGCCCACACTCACAAGCGACCACTATGGGGTCCAAATTGATCTTCAGTTAGACCTACCCACCCCACCTCCGCCTCCATCTGAAGCCTGGAACTTTGCTTTAGCAAACTGGGACCGATTTCAAAACCTCATTTCAGAGTGGCAAAGAAACTATGATCTTCCCAAAGACATTAATCAGGCAGAACAAGAATTTGTCAAAGCGATTCAAAGTGCAGCCAACCACTCAATCCCACTGAAAAAGCAGTCCACCGGACACCATAAAGATCATTGGTACTATTGCGAACGTGTCAAAGAACTCAACCATAGACTCAATAGAACAAGAAAGCTATACAAAAAGCAGCCAAGTGACCGCAACAGGATCTTACTTTGTGAGGTCAAGGAACATGTACATCGAGAGACCAGACAAATAAAAGAACAAAAGTGGCTGGAATGGTGTTCACACCTGAATG
Source organism: Procambarus clarkii (assembly GCF_040958095.1). Lineage (NCBI taxonomy): Eukaryota > Metazoa > Arthropoda > Malacostraca > Decapoda > Cambaridae > Procambarus > Procambarus clarkii. The sequence goes on along the minus strand of NC_091225.1, from coordinate 13,720,297 downwards.
AACACACCTCTCTCGGAGAGATGTGGCAGCAAATTCACCGAGCCAAAGGGAATAAAACACCTAAAGCTCCACACCCCAAGGATCCTCAACAGGAAGCCGAAGTACTGGCAACCAGGTTTGCAGAGAGAGCAGCCAGCAATCAACTTCCACCAGATGTATTAGCAGTACAGACCGGACTAGAGGAAGAAAGGTGGCACAGAATCCTTACAGCATGTGAAGAAGTCTCTGACACTAATGCCCCCTTCACACTGGAAAACAGAAAAACTCCAAGGATACATCCCCTGGAGCCGACAAAATAACCTATAAAATTATTAGAAACCTCGGCCCAGAGGGAGATGCTGCATACTTAAGGTTAATTAATTTAGCCTGGACTTCTCAAACTAGACCTTCTGCTTGGAATAGAGCAGACATAGTGCCGATCCCAAATCCCAAAGATCCAGCTTATCCCAGGCCCATCTCTCTCCAAAGCTGTGCAGCCAAGACGGCTGACAGAATGGCACTCAATAGACTGGAGTGGAAAATGCCTAAACTCCACCATGATATGTATGCCTATAGAAGAGGGGTTGGCACAGTGGGATGTATTACAACTCTGTTAGCCCACTTGAATGACAGACCAGGAATGCTGATATTCCTGGACCTCGAAAAAGCCTTTGAACTGGCTAGCGCCCCAGCTATTCTCTGCTGCCTCATTGACAAAGAGGTCAGAGGCAATCTGCTCTCCTGGACCAAAAACTGTCTCATAAACAGAGAAGCAAGAGTAAAACTTCATGGCACAGTCTCTGAGTACAAAAGACATGAAAATGGTACACCGCAAGGAGGTATTCTCAGCCCTCTTCTCTTCAACTGTTTAATGGAAAGAATAATGAGGTTGAAACTCCCACATCACTGCAGGCTGCTAAACTACGCGGACGACTTTGTCATCATCATAAAAGGAAGGGATGCGACGCGCCTTGCACCCAAATGCTTAGACTGCATCAGTAAAGAGGCAAAACAGATTGGGATCAAACTCAACCCCTCAAAGTCAAAGGCCATGCCCATAAAAATAGCGAAGCCCAACATCCAACCCACAGTACAGGGTCAACCAATAGAATGGGTCGACACCTATCAGTATCTAGGAATCATCCTGGACACACACATGAATTTTAATGCTGAGGTCACTTACTTGAGAGAGCGAACTGCGGCCCGGACGGCAATCCTCAGGTCGCTAACCTCCCTTTCTGGAGGAGCCAATCTGCAAGTCCTTCGCACATACTATGTACAGGCAGTCAGATCAGTGATCGATTATGCCGCACCTGCACTCACAAATCTATCACACCAACAGTGGAAAAAGCTTGAAGTTGCCCAAAACAATGCTATGAGAGCTGCACTGGGAGCCCCAATGTGGACCAGGCTTGAAACTCTTAGACTGGAGACAGGTTTGCCCTCTCTACAAGAAAGAATATCACAAAGGACAGCTACAATTATCAGTAAGATAATTATTTCTTCTGATCCAATCCCAGTACGGCAGGCCTTGGTGGTTGGACTAGGCCAAAACAATGGAAAATCTCGGGTTGCAAGAGCAGGAAAAGTCCTAAACAGACTACATTTAAAAAACATGATTCTTGATAGAGAGAGTGATCATCCACACCCAAATTACACTCCTTCCGCGCCGTGGGAAGAGCCTACTTTCAAAATAGTAATAGAAAGTCTCCCAATGAAAAAGGCTGCCTATGATCCGACAATCCTAAGGCGCATAATAGAAGAGCAAATGTATAGCATAGCAGTAGCAGGAGCCACCCACATCTTCACAGACGGATCGGTGGACACAGAAAATGAGAGTGCTGGCGCTGCTCTTTGCACGACCAGCGTACAGGCATATTGGAGACTGGGAGGACTAGTATCATCAACCCAAACTGAGCTGTTTGCCATACAACAGGCATTCGCATATGTGATTGCACAAAACACTCAAAATGCAATCATACACACAGACTCAAAAGCTGCACTTCAAATACTAGGACAAAAACAGTGGAAAGATAATGTGGAAATAATTACCACCATTTTGTATCTTGGAGCAGTCGCTAAAGGCAAAGGACTCAACATAACTTTAAACTGGATCCCATCCCATATTGGAATCCCATTAAATAAAAAAGCTGATGAAATTGCTAAATTGGCAACTCGTCATCCAGTGATACATAAAACAATTCAACCCAGCCTAGAGAACATAAAAAACATCATCACCAAAAAACTCTCACATCTCAACAAAGCCTACCTGCACCAGAGAATAGCTGAAGGTTCGCCATCTGCAACATGGTATCTTCAGGCAACCAAATTAGAAAGGTTAAATATCCCAAAAGGAATCCACAGGGAAATAGCAGTTAGGTTATATAGACTACGTCTAGGTTACAGATGCAACTGGGAGATTGGTGAACCCCGACAGAGAGAGTGCATCTTCTGCCAAACTATCACAGAAAAGCCATTACTGCACTATCTTCTGGAATGTGAAGCAACCAATGACCTTAGAAGAGCTTTAAGAGTTCCTGAATCATGCAGTGGCCACCCTGAAGCCATCAACACAGCCACTCTCCTGGTCAACAAAGGTGTCCAGCAGCTGGACACCCTCATAAAGACTGTGAAGCAGTATCCTCCCCCGCGATAACAGCTTGATGGTTAAATGCAACCTCAGAATACTGAGAACAAAAAATTGTACCACTTACGGGCTATTCATGCCCGTGCCACCTCTTGGGTGGCTTAATCTTTATCAATCAATCAATCAATCATTGTCTGCGCGTTCCAGGCTGGGGGGGCCCGATACTACCTTCACCCGACTTTGCAGGATAAGTGGTCTGGGGTACAGAATGGATGTAGGCTGGTCAGCGTCGGTCTTGTTGCTCCTGACAGAAGAGGCCGGCTTCAGTAGTGATAGTAGTGACCATTATATATAATGTAGAGGAACACGAAAACGTTTGAATTTTCGTTTAGTTTTGCTACTAAATACTTATGCATAAAACACTGAATCACGTTTTTTTAGTGATTATTCTTGAATATATATATATATATATATATATATATATATATATATATATATATATATATATATATATATATATATATATATATATATTATTAAATATGACCGAAAAGTAAGATTAATAATTCTAACACGAATTTTCTCAATCTTTCGTACATTTCTTTTCACTGTTGGAGGTAATTAAAAAATCAATTCATTTTTATTTCTAGTCTGACGCGACACTTGAGCGCGTTTCGTAAAACTTATTACATTTTCAAAGACTTTAGTTTACACATACACAACTGAATAGAACTTACACATCTCCGGTTTTGTTTATATCTACATTTGAGTGAGGTGGATGGGGTGAGGTGGTATTTAATAGGGTATTAAATTCATCAACACAAGACAGAACACGAAACAATGGGTATTGAATGGAAGTGATTGTAGAAAGCCTATTGGTCCATATTTCTTGATGCTTCTATATTGGGGCGGAGTCTTGAGGTGGGTAGAATATAGTTGTGCATTAATTGGCTGTTGATTGCTGGTGTTGACTTCTTAATGTGTAGTGCCTCGCAAACGTTAAGCCGTCTGCTATTGCTGTATCTATCGATGATTTCTGTGTTGTTTACTAGGATTTCTCTGGCGATGGTTTGATTGTGGGAAGAGGTTATATGTTCCTTAATGGAGCCTTGTTGCTTATGCATCGTTAAACGCATAGAAAGAGATGTTGTTGTCTTGCCTATATACTGGGTTTTTTGGAGCTTACAGTCCCCAAGAGGGCATTTGAAGGCATAGACGACGTTGGTCTCTTTTAAAGCGTTCTGCTTTGTGTCTGGAGAGTTTCTCATGAGTAGGCTGGCCGTTTTTCTGGTTTTATAGTAAATCGTCAGTTGTATCCTCTGATTTTTGTCTGTAGGGATAACGTTTCTATTAACAATATCTTTCAGGACCCTTTCCTCCGTTTTATGAGCTGTGGAAAAGAAGTTCCTGTAAAATAGTCTAATAGGGGGTATAGGTGTTGTGTTAGTTGTCTCTTCAGAGTTTGCATGGCGTTTCACTTTCCTTCTTATGATGTCTTCGACAAAACCATTGGAGAAGCCGTTGTTGACTAGGACCTGCCTTACCCTACAGAGTTCTTCGTCGACTTGCTTCCATTCTGAGCTATGGCTGAGAGCACGGTCGACATATGCGTTAACAACACTCCTCTTGTACCTGTCTGGGCAGTCGCTGTTGGCATTTAGGCACATTCCTATGTTCGTTTCCTTAGTGTAGACTGCAGTGTGGAAACCTCCGCTCTTTTCCATGACTGTTACATCTAGGAAGGGCACCTTCCCATCCTTTTCCATCTCGTAAGTGAAACGCAGCACGGAACTCTGCTCAAATGCCTCCTTCAGCACCTGCAGATGTCTGACATCAGGTACCTGTGTAAAAATGTCGTCAACATACCTGCAGTATATGGCCGGTTTCAAGTTCATGTCGACTAAGACTTTTTGCTCGATGGTACCCATGTAGAAGTTTGCAAACAGGACACCTAGGGGAGAACCCATGGCGACCCCATCTACTTGCTTATACATGTGCCCATCTGGGCTCAAGAAGGGTGCCTCTTTAGTACAAGCTTTAGTACAAACACATCACAAGGCGCAGTGTGGTCACAATGCGACCCAAACGTCTTAAGGTCAGAGCTACTCCACTTGTCGGTCATGCTATCGGAAGAAGCAATACTTTAAAGGTCCTGAAGGACGTAACTGGCCTCAAACCTGCTGACATTAGTCAGGAAGGTGAAGATATCGTGCTCTACTTTTCATGTGAAGAGGAGCTAGAAAAACTTCTCACTAACGATGCCTTTCTTCGCAAAGAGCACTACCTACATCCTCACTTCCCACGTCAGTTCCTGGCCGGAAGAACTGTTTTTACCAGCAGGACCAGCCGGTGGATTGCTGAGCGACCTCAACATCATATCATAAACAATATCGAGGACGAAAATCCAAACCTGTCGGTATTCAACCTAGAGTTCTGCAACACCGACAAAACATCAATGAAGATTACGTTCACCACCATAGCTGCGGCCACCCAGGCTGCCATACAAGGATTCTACTGCTTCGGCCTAAAAATACCACCCCACCAAATAAAAAAGGAACGATACCATGAGATCCAGCAGTGCTTTAAGTGCTACGAGCTCTCCCACCCGACCAACAAGTGTCAGCACCCTGTCCAGAGGTGCAGCCTGTACGCACTGGACCATCACTACTCCATATGCAAGGCAACAGTCCATCACTGCTTGCTCTGTGATGGCAATCACCCCGCAATTTCCTACCGCTGCCCCCGCAGACAGGAAATCATCAAGGCCCAGGTTGAAGCCAAAAGAAACAACCTGTCTACCTCCTCGACCAGAGCCCCAAGCGTTCAACCCACCACCTTAGCTCTCACTAGTCGACCAGAAGACTTTCCGGTCTTACCAACAGGTGGCTCCTCCCAGCAGGCGACACAGCCTTCTCATTGGGGACCCAAGGTCCTCAAGGTCCCACAGGTTCCTTCACACCCCCCTGCATCACGTGCAGGCATTATCCCTGGTCTTCTTAAACTAGCGGAAAGGCTTGCAGGACCAGACAACCAGCGCTTTGTCAGTGAACTAAATGCATTATACATAGACAATGGCCTGGCCCCCATCATAGCCACTAGCGTAAATCTCACTGCTTCCTCTACCACTCCGGAGACTACCACCAGGACGACCAGGTTGTCAACTTCAACAACGGCTCCAGAACCGCCCATGACCCGGGCGACACAAACAGAGGTAATTCCTTCTCCAGCTCCCAACACTCCTACCATCACTATCTCAGCAGCCGCGCTAGCAGATGTGCTGTCTACAAACGATAACAGCACCACCAGCGCTCCTGAAATAGCTACAACCACCAATCAACGACACCTAAACCTACCTAAGGCTGCGAGGCGAAAGACAAAAACGCCCACTACGGAGGTTACGGACTCCTCAGACGAGAAATCATAGTAGGAGCTCCACCGCCGCATCACAAATACGAAACTACACGGTTCAAGACTTACTCATGGAGGCCACGTCACTAAACTCTAACGACAGCACTGCTCAGCCAAAGTCGCAGGCAAAGAAAAAACGGAAAACCTAGAGGTCTACACTAACCCCACCAGCTCCATAACTGGTATAGCCAGCCCTCCAGGCTGAAAACCATCATGAAGACCCCCATCCATCGCCACATCTCTAGTATCAGCCACTGATACAGATAATGGCTCCAAAGAGCCTCCACTTACGGGCTCACCATAGCCCGTGCTACTGGAACTTATTATTCTGAGTAGCGAATCTTAAACAACAACAATGTAAGTTCTATTCAGTTGTGTATGTGTAAACTAAAGTCTGAAAATGTAATAAGTTTTACGAAACGCGCTCAAGTGTCGCGTCAGACTAGAAATAAAAATGAATTTTGGAGAATTGATTTTTGAATTACCACCAACAGTGAAAAGAAATGTACGAAAGATTGAGAAAATTCGTGTTAGAATTATTAATCTTACTTTTTCGGTCATATTTAATAATATATGTGTACAGGAAAGACTGCTACCAAAATATACTAATATATATATATATATATATATATATATATATATATATATATATATATATATATATATATATATATATATATATATATATATATATATATATATATGTCGTACCTAGTAGCCAGAACGCTCTTTTCAGCCTACTATGCAAGGCCCGATTTGCTTAATAAGCCAAGTTTTCATGAATTAATTGTTTTTCGACTACCTAACCTACCTAACCTAACCTAACCTAACTTTTTCGGCTGCCTAACAGAACCTAACCTATGAAGATAGGTTAGGTTAGGTTAGGTAGGGTTGGTTAGGTTCGGCCATATATCTACGTTAATTTTAACTCCAATAAAAAAAATTGACCTCATACATAATGAAATGGGTAGCTTTATCATTTCATAAGAAAAAATTTAGAGAAAATATATTAATTCAGGAAAACTTGGCCTATTAGGCAAATCGGGCCTTGCATAGTAGGTCGAGAAGTACGTTCTGGCTACTAGGTACGACATATATATATATATATATATATATATATATATATATATATATATATATATATATATATATATATATATATATATATATATATAAGAACATAAGAATAGAGGTAACTGCAGAAGGCTTTTTGGCCCATACGAGGCAGCTCCTATCTACATACAAAGATTAATCCAGTGTAATTGGCCTGTTATGTTGGACATTGTCTTCTGTGTTGGCATCGTTATGTTCTGGTCTTGTCCTCACTCTCATGGTGGGTAGAGTAAATAGTTCCGTGATTTGGGTGTTCATGGTAGGTTGTTCTATTCTTATGTGAATTGCTTCAAGAATTTGTAATCTTCTTGCATCTTAGGTTTTGTCTATTATACAGGTATTTTTGTTCAACATTTCTCTTGTTAGAGTGATATCATGGGCTTGTCTCATGTGACTCCTAGGGGCACCGGATTGAAGATGGCATGTCAAACGCCTCGTCAGCTTGGTCGACGTCATACCTATGTACTTAGATTGAAGGTTACATCCTTCGTGGGGGCAAGTGTACCTGTATAAAACGCTTGACTGCTGTAGAGGGTTCTCCGTCGGCTTCGGGCTGTTTTTGATAAGGAGTTCGGAAGTCTTCTTGGTTTTGTAGAATATTATCAGGTTTATGTTTTGGTTAGGAGTAGTGCTTTTTACTCCTTTACGGATTATTTCTTTCATTATTCTTTCCTCTTTTATATGTTCACTGTGCATGGTTGATTTGTAATATAATTTTATTGGAGGTATTGTGGTTTCTGTTCTTGGTTCTGGATTATACCAACGGTCCAAGTGTCTTCTTATAGCAGCGTTTATTTCCGCGTTGCTATATAAGTTGTTCACCAATACTTGAGTTACTCTTTCAAACTCTCTACTCACGTTGCTCCATTCAGAGCAGTGGGTAAGCGCTCGACGAATATAAGCATTCAATGAATATAAGCATATATATTCAATATATATTATTATATATTATTATATATTATATCATATATATATATATTACGATTATTTAAATAATTTAGTTTAGTAGGTAAGAATTTAATTTAATTACTTACATAACTTAATAGTATATTTATTTAAATTAAACTAACCCAAATTTAATATTAGTAAGGAATTTGCTGAAATAATCTTTATAAAATAGATATGAAAGTTATTTGGAAAGACATAACATAAAGTTCATAACAGAGGTGCGGATTCCGTGCTGGTGCTGCATGCTCTGGTACAGATCTAATGTAGGAAGAGCAAAGTTTCTTGAAAGAAACAGTTTAAATTTGTAAATACCATTCATATCTGCCAGCTTCCCATATGACTCCGATGTTATCCTGCTTCCGAGTAATTCTGGTGTTAGTGCTGATGGTGTGTTCACCCCTGATAGGGGACTGACAGCTGAGTGGACAGCGCTCGGGATTCGTAGTCCTAAGGTTCTGGGTTTGATCCCCGGTGGAGGCGGAAACAAATAGGCAGAGTTTCTTTAGGCCTGTTGTTCACTTAGCAGTAAATAGGTACCTGGGAGTTAGACACCTGCTTCCTGCCCGTCAAACACACACCGAAACTACGACGTTGGTACAACGTTCGAACAAGTTTTAACACCTCCTAACCAGTTATAACAACCAATATAGCAAGTTGTAACAACGTTCTAATACGTCATAAACACGTTAAGCCAAGATGTAACAACTTTATTACAAGTTGTAACAAGCGGAAAATAGAGACGGTTTCGATTTGTGTTTCCAGGGTGGGGATGTGTAACAAAAAAGGAGGCCTGGTCGAGGACCGGGCCGCGGGGACACTAAGCCCGGAAATCATCTCAAGATAACCATCTCTCAAGATAACCCCGAGTCTGTCAGTGTTTCTGAGTCTTATAATTACCTTACACTTGTTTTGCTTAACTCTTATAGCCACCTGTGTGCTCACTCCTGGTGAATGCCAAGGTCTTCCTGCAGCACCTGGCTCCCCATAGTGGTTACTTAATGTTCTCTCTGCATATATTGTCATGTATGAGGAAGTTAACCCAAGTAGGTCATTTACATAGATTTGGGGCAGCAATCTTGGCTCACCTCTACAGTCTGACCCTGAGGGCCACTTGGATCACCTCTACAGTCTGAACCTAAGGGCCCGCTTGGCTCACCTCTACAGTCTGGCCCTGAGGGCCCGCTTGGCTCACCTCTACAGTCTGACCCTGAGGGCCCGCTTGGCTCACCTCTACAGTCTGACCCTGAGGGCCCGCTTGGCTCACCTCTACAGTCTGACCCCGAGGGCCCGCTTGGCTCACCTCTACAGTCTGACCCTGAGGGCCCGCTTGGCTCACCTCTACAGTCTGACCCTGAGGGCCCGCTTGGCTCACCTCTACAGTCTGACCCTGAGGGCCCGCTTGGCTCACCTCTACAGTCTGACCCTGAGGGCCCGCTTGGCTCACCTCTACAGTCTGACCCTGAGGGCCCCGCTTGGCTCACCTCTACAGTCTGACCCTGAGGGCCCGCTTGGCTCACCTCTACAGTCTGACCCTGAGGCCCCGCTTGGCTCACCTCTACAGTCTGACCCTGAGGGCCCGCTTGGCTCACCTCTACAGTCTGACCCTGAGGGCCCGCTTGGCTCACCTCTACAGTCTGAACCCTGAGGGCCCGCTTGGCTCACCTCTACAGTCTGACCCTGAGGCCCGCTTGGCTCACCTCTACAGTCTGACCCTGAGGGCCCGCTTGGCTCACCTCTACAGTCTGACCCGAGGGCCCCGCTTGGCTCACCTCTACAGTCTGACCCTGAGGGCCCGCTTGGCTCACCTCTACAGTCTGACCCTGAGGGCCCGCTTGGCTCACCTCTACAGTCTGACCCGAGGGCCCGCTTGGCTCACCTCCTACAGTTCTGACCTGAAGGCCCTTGCTCACCTCTACAGTCTGACCCTGAGGGCCCACTTGGCTCACCTCTACAGTCTGACCCTGAGGGCCCGCTTGGCTCACCTCTACAGTCTGACCCTGAGGGCCCGCTTGGCTCACCTCTACAGTCTGACCCTGAGGGCCCGCTTGGCTCACCTCTACAGTCTGACCCTGAGGGCCCCGCTTGGCTCACCTCTACAGTCTGACCCTGAGGCCCCGCTTGGCTCACCTCTACAGTCTGACCCTGAGGGCCCGCTTGGCTCACCTCTACAGTCTGACCCTGAGGGCCCCGCTTGGCTCACCTCTACAGTCTGACCCTGAGGGCCCGCTTGGCTCACCTCTACAGTCTGACCCTGAGGGCCCCGCTGGCTCACCTCTACAGTCTGACCCTGAGGGCCCGCTTGGCTCACCTCTACAGTCTGACCCTGAGGCCCGCTTGGCTCACCTCTACAGTCTGACCCTGAGGGCCCCTTGGCTCACCTCTACAGTCTGACCCTGAGGCCCCGCTTGGCTCACCTCTACAGTCTGACCCTGAGGGCCCGCTTGGCTCACCTCTACAGTCCTGACCCTGAGGCCCGCTTGGCTACCTCTACAGTCTGACCCTGAGGGCCCCGCTTGGCTCACCTCTACAGTCTGACCCTGAGGGCCCCGCTTGGCTCACCTCTACAGTCTGACCCCTGAGGGCCCGCTTGGCTCACCTCTACAGTCTGACCCTGAGGCCCGCTTGGCTCACCTCTACAGTCTGACCCTGAGGGCCCGCTTGGCTCACCTCTACAGTCTGACCCTGAGGCCCGCTTGGCTCACCTCTACAGTCTGACCCTGAGGGCCCGCTTGGCTCACCTCTACAGTCTGACCCTGAGGGCCCGCTTGGCTCACCTCTACAGTCTGACCCTGAGGGCCCGCTTGGCTCACCTCTACAGTCTGACCCTGAGGCCCGCTTGGCTCACCTCTACAGTCTGACCCTGAGGCCCGCTTGGCTCACCTCTACAGTCTGACCCTGAGGGCCCGCTTGGCTCACCTCTACAGTCTGACCTGAGGCCCGCTTGGCTCACCTTACAGTCTGACCCTGAGGGCCCGCTTGGCTCACCTCTACAGTCTGACCCTGAGGGCCCGCTTGGCTCACCTCTACAGTCTGACCCTGAGGGCCCGCTTGGCTCACCTCTACAGTCTGACCCTGAGGGCCCGCTTGGCTCACCTCTACAGTCTGACCCTGAGGCCCGCTTGGCTCACCTCTACAGTCTGACCCTGAGGGCCCGCTTGGCTCACCTCTACAGTCTGACCCTGAGGGCCCGCTTGGCTCACCTCTACAGTCTGACCCTGAGGGCCCGCTTGGCTCACCTCTACAGTCTGACCCTGAGGGCCCGCTTGGCTCACCTCTACAGTCTGACCCTGAGGGCCCGCTTGGCTCACCTCTACAGTCTGACCCTGAGGGCCCGCTTGGCTCACCTCTACAGTCTGACCCTGAGGGCCCGCTTGGCTCACCTCTACAGTCTGACCCTGAGGGCCCCGCTTGGCTCACCTCTACAGTCTGACCCTGAGGGCCCGCTTGGCTCACCTCTACAGTCTGACCCTGAGGGCCCGCTTGGCTCACCTCTACAGTCTGACCCTGAGGGCCCGCTTGGCTCACCTCTACAGTCTGAACCCTGAGGGCCCGCTTGGCTCACCTCTACAGTCTGACCCTGAGGGCCCTGCTTGGCTCACCCTCTACAGTCTGACCCCTGAGGGCCAGCTTGGCTCACCTCTACAGTCTGACCCTGAGGCCCGCTTGGCTCACCTCTACAGTCTGACCCTGAGGGCCCGACTTGGCTCACCTCTACAGTCTGACCCCTGAGGGCCCGCTTGGCTCACCTCTACAGTCTGACCCTGAGGGCCCGCTTGGCTCACCTCTACAGTCTGACCACTGAGGGCCCGCTTGGCTCACCTCTACAGTCTGACCCTGAGGGCCCGCTTGGCTCACCTCTACAGTCTGACCCTGAGGGCCCGCTTGGCTCACCTCTACAGTCTGACCCTGAGGCTCCGCTTGGCTCACCTCTACAGTCTGACCCTGATGGGCCCGCTTGGCTCACCTCTACAGTCTGACCTGAAGGCCCCGCTTGGCTCACCTCTACAGTCTGACCCTGAGGCCCCGCTTGGCTCACCTCTACAGTCTGACCCTGAGGCCCGCTTGGCTCACCTCTACAGTCTGACCCTGAGGGCCCCGCTTGGCTCACCTCTACAGTCTGACCCTGAGGGCACGCTTGGCTCACCTCTACAGTCTGACCCTGAGGGCCCGCTTGGCTCACCTCTACAGTCTGACCCTGAGGGCCCGCTTGGCTCACCTCTACAGTCTGACCCTGAGGGCCCGCTTGGCTCACCTCTACAGTCTGACCCTGAGGGCCCCGCTTGGCTCACCTCTACAGTCTGACCCTGAGGGCCCGCTTGGCTCACCTCTACAGTCTGACCCTGAGGGCCCGCTTGGCTCACCTCTACAGTCTGACCCTGAGGCCCGCTTGGCTCACCTCTACAGTCTGACCCTGAGGGCCCGCTTGGCTCACCTCTACAGTCTGACCCTGAGGGCCCCGCTTAGGCTCACCTCTACAGTCTGACCCTGAGGGCCCGCTTGGCTCACCTCTACAGTCTGACCCTGAGGGCCCGCTTGGCTCACCTCTACAGTCTGACCCTGAGGGCCCGCTTGGCTCACCTCTACAGTCTGACCCTGAGGGCCCGCTTGGCTCACCTCTACAGTCTGACCCTGAGGGCCCGCTTGGCTCACCTCTACAGTCTGACCCTGAGGCCCGCTTGGCTCACCTCTACAGTCTGACCCTGAGGGCCCGCTTGGCTCACCTCTACAGTCTGACCCTGAGGCCCGCTTGGCTCACCTCTACAGTCTGACCCTGAGGGCCCGCTTGGCTCACCTCTACAGTCTGACCCTGAGGGCCCGCTTGGCTCACCTCTACAGTCTGACCCTGAGGGCCGCTTGGCTCACCTCTACAGTCTGACCCTGAGGGCCCGCTTGGCTCACCTCTACAGTCTGACCCTGAGGGCCCGCTTGGCTCACCTCTACAGTCTGACCTGAGGGCCCGCTTGGCTCACCTCTACAGTCTGACCCTGAGGGCCCGCTTGGCTCACCTCTACAGTCTGACCCTGAGGGCCCGCTTGGCTCACCTCTACAGTCTGACCCTGAGGGCCCGCTTGGCTCACCTCTACAGTCTGACCCTGAGGCCCGCTTGGCTCACCTCTACAGTCTGACCCTGAGGCCCGCTTGGCTCACCTCTACAGTCTGACCTGAGGGCCCGCTTGGCTCACCTCTACAGTCTGACCTGAGGGCCCGCTTAGCTCACCTCTACAGTCTGACCTGAGGGCCCGCTTGGCTCACCTCTACAGTCTGACCCTGAGGGCCCGCTTGGCTCACCTCTACAGTCTGACCTGAGGGCCCGCTTGGCTCACCTCACAGTCTGACCCTGAGGGCCGCTTGGCTCACCTCTACAGTCTGACCCTGAGGGCCCGCTTGGCTCACCTCTACAGTCTGACCCTGAGGGCCCGCTTGGCTCACCTCTACAGTCTGACCTGAGGGCCCGCTTGCTCACCTCTACAGTCTGACCCTGAGGCCCGCTTGGCTCACCTCTACAGTCTGACCCTGAGGCCCGCTTGGCTCACCTCTACAGTCTGACCCTGAGGGCCCGCTTGGCTCACCTCTACAGTCTGACCCTGAGGCCCGCTTGGCTACCTCTACAGTCTGACCCTGAGGGCCCGCTTGGCTCACCTCTACAGTCTGACCCTGAGGCCCGCTTGGCTCACCTCTACAGTCTGACCCTGAGGGCCCGCTTGGCTCACCTCTACAGTCTGACCCTGAGGGCCCGCTTGGCTCACCTCTACAGTCTGACCCTGAGGGCCCGCTTGGCTCACCTCTACAGTCTGACCCTGAGGGCCCGCTTGGCTCACCTCTACAGTCTGACCCTGAGGGCCCGCTTGGCTCACCTCTACAGTCTGACCCTGAGGGCCCGCTTGGCTCACCTCTACAGTCTGACCCTGAGGGCCCGCTTGGCTCACCTCTACAGTCTGACCCTGAGGGCCCGCTTGGCTCACCTCTACAGTCTGACCCTGAGGGCCCGCTTGGCTCACCTCTACAGTCTGACCCTGAGGGCCCGCTTGGCTCACCTCTACAGTCTGACCCTGAGGGCCCGCTTGGCTCACCTCTACAGTCTGACCCTGAGGCCCGCTTGGCTCACCTCTACAGTCTGACCCTGAGGGCCCGCTTGGCTCACCTCTACAGTCTGACCCTGAGGCCCGCTTGGCTCACCTCTACAGTCTGACCCTGAGGGCCCGCTTGGCTCACCTCTACAGTCTGACCCTGAGGGCCCGCTTGGCTCACCCTACAGTCTGACCCTGAGGGCCCGCTTGGCTCACCTCTACAGTCTGACCCTGAGGGCCCGCTTGGCTCACCTCTACAGTCTGACCCTGAGGGCCCGCTTGGCTCACCTCTACAGTCTGACCTGAGGGCCCGCTTGCTCACCTCTACAGTCTGACCCTGAGGCCCGCTTGGCTCACCTCTACAGTCTGACCCTGAGGCCCGCTTGGCTCACCTCTACAGTCTGACCCTGGGCCCGCTTGGCTCACCTCTACAGTCTGACCCTGAGGCCCGCTTGGCTCACCTCTACAGTCTGACCCTGAGGGCCCGCTTGGCTCACCTCTACAGTCTGACCCTGAGGGCCCGCTTGGCTCACCCTACAGTCTGACCCTGAGGGCCGCTTGGCTCACCTCTACAGTCTGACCCTGAGGGCCTGCTTGGCTCACCTCTACAGTCTGACCCTGAGGGCCCGCTTGGCTCACCTCTACAGTCTGACCTGAGGGCCCGCTTGCTCACCTCTACAGTCTGACCCTGAGGCCCCGCTTGGCTCACCTCTACAGTCTGACCCTGAGGCCCGCTTGGCTCACCTCTACAGTCTGACCCTGAGGGCCCGCTTGGCTCACCTCTACAGTCTGACCCTGAGGGCCCGCTTGGCTCACCCTACAGTCTGACCCTGAGGGCCGCTTGGCTCACCTCTACAGTCTGACCCTGAGGGCCCGCTTGGCTCACCTCTACAGTCTGACCCTGAGGGCCCGCTTGGCTCACCTCTACAGTCTGACCCTGAGGCCCGCTTGGCTCACCTCTACAGTCTGACCCTGAGGCCCGCTTGGCTCACCTCTACAGTCTGACCTGAGGGCCCGCTTGGCTCACCTCTACAGTCTGAACCTGAGGGCCACTTGGCTCACTCTACAGTCTGACCTGAGGGCCCGCTTGGCTCACCTCTACAGTCTGACCTGAGGGCCCGCTTGGCTCACCTCTACAGTCTGACCTGAGGGCCCGCTTGGCTCACCTCTACAGTCTGACCCTGAGGGCCGCTTGGCTCACCCTACAGTCTGACCCCGAGGGCCCGCTTGGCTCACCTCTACAGTCTGACCCTGAGGGCCCGCTTGGCTCACCTCTACAGTCTGACCCTGAGGGCCCGCTTGGCTCACCTCTACAGTCTGACCCGAGGGCCCGCTTGGCTCACCTCTACAGTCTGACCCTGAGGGCCCGCTTGGCTCACCTCTACAGTCTGACCTGAGGGCCCGCTTGGCTCACCTCTACAGTCTGACCCTGAGGGCCCGCTTGGCTCACCTCTACAGTCTGACCCTGAGGGCCCACTTGGCTCACCTCTACAGTCTGACCCTGAGGCCCGCTTGGCTCACCTCTACAGTCTGACCCTGAGGGCCCGCTTGGCTCACCTCTACAGTCTGACCTGAGGCCCACTTGGCTCACCTCTACAGTCTGACCCTGAGGCCCCGCTTGGCTCACCTCTACAGTCTGACCCTGAGGGCCCGCTTGGCTCACCTCTACAGTCTGACCCTGAGGCCCGCTTGGCTCACCTCTACAGTCTGACCCTGAGGGCCCGCTTGGCTCACCTCTACAGTCTGACCCTGAGGGCCCGCTTGGCTCACCTCTACAGTCTGACCCTGAGGGCCCGCTTGGCTCACCTCTACAGTCTGACCCTGAGGGCCCGCTTGGCTCACCTCTACAGTCTGACCCTGAGGGCCCGCTTGGCTCACCTCTACAGTCTGACCCTGAGGGCCCGCTTGGCTCACCTCTACAGTCTGACCCTGAGGGCCCGCTTGGCTCACCTCTACAGTCTGACCCTGAGGCCCGCTTGGCTCACCTCTACAGTCTGACCCTGAGGGCCCGCTTGGCTCACCTCTACAGTCTGACCCTGAGGCCCCGCTTGGCTCACCTCTACAGTCTGACCCTGAGGGCCCGCTTGGCTCACCTCTACAGTCTGACCCTGAGGGCCCGCTTGGCTCACCCCTACAGTCTGACCCCGAGGGCCTGCTTGGCTCACCTCTACAGTCTGACCCTGAGGGCCCGCTTGGCTCACCTCTACAGTCTGACCCTGAGGGCCCGCTTGGCTCACCTCAACAGTCTGACCCCGAGGGCCCGCTTGGCTCACCTCTACAGTCTGACCCTGAGGGCCCGCTTGGCTCACCTCTACAGTCTGACCCTGAGGGCCCGCTTGGCTCACCTCTACAGTCTGACCCGAGGGCCCGCTTACCTCTACAGTCTGACCCTGAGGGCCCGCTTGGCTCACCTCTACAGTCTGACCCTGAGGGCCCGCTTGGCTCACCTCTACAGTCTGACCCTGAGGGCCCGCTTGGCTCACCTCTACAGTCTGACCCTGAGGGCCCGCTTGGCTCACCTCTACAGTCTGACCCTGAGGCCCGCTTGGCTCACCTCTACAGTCTGACCCTGAGGGCCCGCTTGGCTCACCTCTACAGTCTGACCTGAGGCCCGCTTGGCTCACCTCTACAGTCTGACCCTGAGGCCCCGCTTGGCTCACCTCTACAGTCTGACCCTGAGGGCCCGCTTGGCTCACCTCTACAGTCTGACCCTGAGGCCCGCTTGGCTCACCTCTACAGTCTGACCCTGAGGGCCCGTTTGGCTCACCTCTACAGTCTGACCCTGAGGGCCCGCTTGGCTCACCTCTACAGTCTGACCCTGAGGGCCGCTTGGCTCACCTCTACAGTCTGACCCTGAGGCCCGCTTGGCTCACCTCTACAGTCTGACCTGAGGGCCCGCTTGGCTCACCTCTACAGTCTGACCCTGAGGCCCGCTTGGCTCACCTCTACAGTCTGACCCTGAGGCCCGCTTGGCTCACCTCTACAGTCTGACCCTGAGGGCCCGCTTGGCTCACCTCTACAGTCTGACCCTGAGGGCCCGCTTGGCTCACCCTACAGTCTGACCCGAGGGCCGCTTGGCTCACCTCTACAGTCTGACCCTGAGGGCCCGCTTGGCTCACCTCTACAGTCTGACCCTGAGGGCCCGCTTGGCTCACCTCTACAGTCTGACCCTGAGGGCCCGCTTGGCTCACCTCTACAGTCTGACCCTGAGGGCCCGCTTGGCTACCTCTGCAGTCTGACCCTGAGGCCCGCTTGGTCACCTCAACAGTCTGACCCTGAGGGCCCGCTTGGCTCACCTCTACAGTCTGACCCTGAGGGCCCGCTTGGCTCACCTCTACAGTCTGACCCTGAGGGCCCACTTGGCTCACCTCTACAGTCTGACCCTGAGGCCCCGCTTGGCTCACCTCTACAGTCTGACCCTGAGGGCCCGCTTGGCTCACCTCTACAGTCTGACCAAGAGGCCCCGCTTGGCTCACCTGTACAGTCTGACCCTGAGGCCCGCTTGGCTCACCTCTACAGTCTGACCCTGAGGGCCCGCTTGGCTCACCTCTACAGTCTGACCCTGAGGGCCCGCTTGGCTCACCTCTACAGTCTGACCCTGAGGGCCCGCTTGGCTCACCTCTACAGTCTGACCCTGAGGGCCCGCTTGGCTCACCTCTACAGTCTGACCCTGAGGGCCTGCTTGGCTCACCTCTACAGTCTGACCCTGAGGGCCCGCTTGGCTCACCTCTACAGTCTGACCTGAGGGCCCGCTTGCTCACCTCTACAGTCTGACCCTGAGGCCCGCTTGGCTCACCTCTACAGTCTGACCCTGAGGCCCCGCTTGGCTCACCTCTACAGTCTGACCCTGAGGGCCCGCTTGGCTCACCTCTACAGTCTGACCCTGAGGGCCCGCTTGGCTCACCCTACAGTCTGACCCGAGGGCCGCTTGGCTCACCTCTACAGTCTGACCCTGAGGGCCCGCTTGGCTCACCTCTACAGTCTGACCCTGAGGGCCCGCTTGGCTCACCTCTACAGTCTGACCCTGAGGCCCCGCTTGGCTCACCTCTACAGTCTGACCCTGAGGGCCCGCTTGGCTCACCTCTACAGTCTGACCCTGAGGGCCCGCTTGGCTCACCTCTACAGTCTGACCTGAGGGCCGCTTGGCTCACCTCTACAGTCTGACCTGAGGGCCCGCTTGGCTCACCTCTACAGTCTGACCTGAGGGCCCGCTTGGCTCACCTCTACAGTCTGACCTGAGGGCCCGCTTGGCTCACCTCTACAGTCTGACCCTGAGGGCCGCTTGGCTCACCCTACAGTCTGACCCGAGGGCCCGCTTGGCTCACCTCTACAGTCTGACCCTGAGGGCCCGCTTGGCTCACCTCTACAGTCTGACCCTGAGGGCCCGCTTGGCTCACCTCTACAGTCTGACCCGAGGGCCCGCTTGGCTCACCTCTACAGTCTGACCCTGAGGGCCCGCTTGGCTCACCTCTACAGTCTGACCCTGAGGGCCCGCTTGGCTCACCTCTACAGTCTGACCCTGAGGGCCCGCTTGGCTCACCTCTACAGTCTGACCCTGAGGGCCCGCTTGGCTCACCTCTACAGTCTGACCCTGAGGCCCGCTTGGCTCACCTCTACAGTCTGACCCTGAGGGCCCGCTTGGCTCACCTCTACAGTCTGACCTGAGGCCCCGCTTGGCTCACCTCTACAGTCTGACCCTGAGGCCCGCTTGGCTCACCTCTACAGTCTGACCCTGAGGGCCGCTTGGCTCACCTCTACAGTCTGACCCTGAGGCCCGCTTGGCTCACCTCTACAGTCTGACCCTGAGGGCCCGCTTGGCTCACCTCTACAGTCTGACCCTGAGGGCCCGCTTGGCTCACCTCTACAGTCTGACCTGAGGGCCCGCTTGGCTCACCTCTACAGTCTGACCCTGAGGGCCGCTTGGCTCATCTCTACAGTCTGACCCTGAGGCCCGCTTGGCTCACCTCTACAGTCTGACCCTGAGGCCCCAGCTTGGCTCACCTCTACAGTCTGACCCTGAGGGCCCGCTTGGCTCATCTCTACAGTCTGACCCTGAGGGCCCGCTTGGCTCACTCTACAGTCTGACCCTGAGGGCCCGCTTGGCTCACCTCTACAGTCCTGACCCTGAGGGCCCGCTTGGCTCACCTCTACAGTCTGACCTGAGGCCCGCTGGCTCACCTCCTACAGTCTGACCCTGAGGGCCCGCTTGGCTCACCTCTACAGTCTGACCCTGAGGGCCCGCTTGGCTCACCTCTACAGTCTGACCCTGAGGCCCGCTTGGCTCACCTCTACAGTCTGACCCTGAGGGCCCGCTTGGCTCACCTCTACAGTCTGACCCTGAGGGCCCGCTTGGCTCACCTCTACAGTCTGACCCTGAGGCCCGCTTGGCTCACCTCTACAGTCTGACCCTGAGGGCCCGCTTGGCTCACCTCTACAGTCTGACCCTGAGGGCCCGCTTGGCTCACCTCTACAGTCTGACCCTGAGGGCCCGCTTGGCTCACCTCTACAGTCTGACCCTGAGGGCCCGCTTGGCTCACCTCTACAGTCTGACCCTGAGGGCCCGCTTGGCTCACCTCTACAGTCTGACCCTGAGGGCCCGCTTGCTCACCTCTACAGTCTGACCCTGAGGCCCGCTTGGCTCACCTCTACCAGTCTGACCCTGAGGGCCGCTTGGCTCACCTCTACAGTCTGACCCTGAGGCCCGCTTGGCTCACCTCTACAGTCTGACACCTGAGGGCCCACTTGGCTCACCTCTACAGTCTGACCCTGAGGGCCCGCTTGGCTCACCTCTACAGTCTGACCCTGAGGGCCCGCTTGGCTCACCTCTACAGTCTGACCCTGAGGGCCCGCTTGGCTCACCTCTACAGTCTGCCCCTGAGGGCCCGCTTGGCTCACCTCTACAGTCTGACCCTGAGGGCCCGCTTGGCTCACCTCTACAGTCTGACCCTGAGGGCCCGCTTGGCTCACCTCTACAGTCTGACCCTGAGGGCCCGCTTGGCTCACCTCTACAGTCTGACCCTGAGGCCCGCTTGGCTCACCTCTACAGTCTGACCCTGAGGGCCCGCTTGGCTCACCTCTACAGTCTGACCCTGAGGGCCCGCTTGGCTCACCTCTACAGTCTGACCCTGAGGGCCCGCTTGGCTCACCTCTACAGTCTGACCCTGAGGGCCCGCTTGGCTCACCTCTACAGTCTGACCCTGAGGGCCCGCTTGGCTCACCTCTACAGTCTGACCCTGAGGGCCCGCTTGGCTCACCTCTACAGTCTGACCCTGAGGCCCGCTTGGCTCACCTCTACAGTCTGACCCTGAGGGCCCGCTTGGCTCACCTCTACAGTCTGACCCTGAGGGCCCGCTTGGCTCACCTCTACAGTCTGACCCTGAGGGCCCCGCTTGGCTCACCTCTACAGTCTGACCCTGAGGCCCGCTTGGCTCACCTCTACAGTCTGACCCTGAGGCCCGCTTGGCTCACCTCTACAGTCTGACCCGAGGGCCCGCTTGGCTCACCTCTACAGTCTGACCCTGAGGCCCGCTTGGCTCACCTCTACAGTCTGACCCTGAGGGCCCGCTTGGCTCACCTCTACAGTCTGACCCTGAGGGCCCGCTTGGCTCACCTCTACAGTCTGACCCTGAGGGCCCGTTTGGCTCACCTCTACAGTCTGACCCTGAGGGCCCGCTTGGCTCACCTCTACAGTCTGACCCTGAGGGCCTGCTTGGCTCACCTCTACAGTCTGACCCTGAGGGCCCGCTTGGCTCACCTCTACAGTCTGAACCTGAGGGCCCGCTTGACTCACCTCTACAGTCTGACCCTGAGGAGCCCGCTTGGCTCACCTCTACAGTCTGACCCTGAGGGCCCCGCTTGGCTCACCTCTACAGTCTGACCCTGAGGGCCCGCTTGGCTCACCTCTACAGTCTGACCCTGAGGGCCCGCTTGGCTCACCCCTACAGTCTGACCCCGAGGGCCTGCTTGGCTCACCTCTACAGTCTGACCCTGAGGCCCGCTTGGCTCACCTCTACAGTCTGACCCTAGAGGGCCCCGCTTGGCTCACCTGTGCAGTCTGACCCTGAGGGCCCGCTTGGCTCACCTCTACAGTCTGACCCTGAGGGCCCGCTTGGCTCATCTCTACAGTCTGACCCTGAGGCCCCGCTTGGCTCACCTCTACAGTCTGACCCTGAGGGCCCGTTTGGCTCAACCTCTACAGTCTGACACCTGAGGGCCCGCTTGGCTCACCTCTACAGTCTGACCCTGAGGGCCTGCTTGGCTCACCTCTACAGTCTGACCCTGAGGGCCCGCTTGGCTCACCTCTACAGTCTGAACCTGAGGGCCCGCTTGACTCACCTCTACAGTCTGACCCTGAGAGCCCGCTTGGCTCACCTCTACAGTCTGACCCTGAGGCCCCGCTTGGCTCACCTCTACAGTCTGACCCTGAGGGCCCGCTTGGCTCACCTCTACAGTCTGACCCAGAGGGCCCGCTTGGCTCACCCCTACAGTCTGACCCCGAGGGCCTGCTTGGCTCACCTCTACAGTCTGACCCTGAGGGCCCGCTTGGCTCACCTCTACAGTCTGACCCTGAGGGCCCGCTTGGCTCACCTCTGCAGTCTGACCCTGAGGCCCCGCTTGGGTCACCTCTACAGTCTGACCCTGAAGGCCCGCTTGGCTCACCTCTACAGTCTGAACCTGAGGGCCCGCTTGGCTCACCTCTACAGTCTGAACCTGAGGGCCACTTGGCTCACCTCTAGAGACTGAACCTGAGGGCCCGCTTGGCTCACCTCTACAGTCTGAACCTGAGGGCCCGCTTGGCTCACCTCTACAGTCTGAACCTGAGGGCCCGCTTGGCTCACCTCTACAGTCTGACCCTGAGGGCCTGCTTGGCTCACCCCTACGGTCTGACCCCGAGGGCCCGCTTGGCTCACCTCTACAGTCTGACCCTGAGGGCCCGCTTGGCTCACCTCTACAGTCTGACCCTTAGGGCCCACTTGGCTCACCTCTACAGTCTGACCCCGAGGGCCCGCTTGGCTCACCTCTACAGTCTGACCCTGAGGGCCCGCTTGGCTCACCTCTACAGTCTGACCCTGAGGGCCCGCTTGGCTCACCTCTACAGTCTGACCCTGAGGGCCCGCTTGGCTCACCTCTACAGTCTGACCCTGAGGGCCCACTTGGCTCACCTCTATAGTCTGACCCTGAGGCTCCGCTTGGCTCACCTCTACAGTCTGACCCTGAGGGCCCGCTTGGCTCACCTCTACAGTCTGACCATAAGGCCCCGCTTGGCTCACCTCTACAGTCTGACCCTGAGGCCCCGCTTGGCTCACCTCTACAGTCTGACCCTGAGGGCCAGCTTGGCTCATCTCTACAGTCTGACCCTGAGGCCCCGCTTGGCTCACCTCTACAGTCTGACCCTGAGGGCCCGCTTGGCTCACCTCTACAGTCTTACCCTGAGGGCCCGCTTGGCTCACCTCTACAGTCTGAACCTGAGGGCCCGCTTGGCTCACCTCTACAGTCTGACCCTGAGGGCCAGCTTGGCTCATCTCTACAGTCTGACCCTGAGGCCCCGCTTGGCTCACCTCTACAGTCTGACCCTGAGGGCCCGCTTGGCTCACCTCTACAGTCTGACCCTGAGGGCCCGCTTGGCTCATCTCTACAGTCTGACCCTGAGGCCCCGCTTGGCTCACCTCTACAGTCTGACCCTGAGGGGCCCGTTTGGCTCACTTCTACAGTCTGACCCTGAGGGCCCGCTTGGCTCACCTCTACAGTCTGACCCTGAGGGCCTGCTTGGCTCACCTCTACAGTCTGACCCTGAGGGCCCGCTTGGCTCACCTCTACAGTCTGAACCTGAGGGCCCACTTGACTCACCTCTACAGTCTGACCCTGAGAGCCCGCTTGGCTCACCTCTACAGTCTGACCCTGAGGCCCCGCTTGGCTCACCTCTACAGTCTGACCCTGAGGGCCCGCTTGGCTCACCTCTACAGTCTGACCCTGAGGGCCCGCTTGGCTCACCCCTACAGTCTGACCCCGAGGGCCTGCTTGGCTCACCTCTATAGTCTGACCCTGAGGGCCCGCTTGGCTCACCTTTACAGTCTGACCCTGAGGGCCCGCTTGGCTCACCTCAACAGTCTGACCCTGAGGGCCCGCTTGGCTCACCTCTACAGTCTGACCCTGAGGGCCCGCTTGGCTCACCTCTACAGTCTGACCCTGAGGGCCCGCTTGGCTCACCTCTGCAGTCTGACCCTGAGGCCCCGCTTGGGTCACCTCTACAGTCTGACCCTGAAGGCCCGCTTGGCTCACCTCTACAGTCTGAACCTGAGGGCCCGCTTGGCTCACCTCTACAGTCTGAACCTGAGGGCCACTTGGCTCACCTCTAGAGACTGAACCTGAGGGCCCGCTTGGCTCACCTCTACAGTCTGAACCTGAGGGCCCGCTTGGCTCACCTCTACAGTCTGAACCTGAGGGCCCGCTTGGCTCACCTCTACAGTCTGACCCTGAGGGCCTGCTTGGCTCACCCCTACGGTCTGACCCCGAGGGCCCGCTTGGCTCACCTCTACAGTCTGACCCTGAGGGCCCGCTTGGCTCACCTCTACAGTCTGACCCTTAGGGCCCACTTGGCTCACCTCTACAGTCTGACCCGAGGGCCCGCTTGGCTCACCTCTACAGTCTGACCCTGAGGGCCCGCTTGGCTCACCTCTACAGTCTGACCCTGAGGGCCCGCTTGGCTCACCTCTACAGTCTGACCCTGAGGGCCCGCTTGGCTCACCTCTACAGTCTGACCCTGAGGGCCCACTTGGCTCACCTCTATAGTCTGACCCTGAGGCTCCGCTTGGCTCACCTCTACAGTCTGACCCTGAGGGCCCGCTTGGCTCACCTCTACAGTCTGACCATAAGGCCCCGCTTGGCTCACCTCTACAGTCTGACCCTGAGGCCCCGCTTGGCTCACCTCTACAGTCTGACCCTGAGGGCCAGCTTGGCTCATCTCTACAGTCTGACCCTGAGGCCCCGCTTGGCTCACCTCTACAGTCTGACCCTGAGGGCCCGCTTGGCTCACCTCTACAGTCTTACCCTGAGGGCCCGCTTGGCTCACCTCTACAGTCTGAACCTGAGGGCCCGCTTGGCTCACCTCTACAGTCTGACCCTGAGGGCCAGCTTGGCTCATCTCTACAGTCTGACCCTGAGGCCCCGCTTGGCTCACCTCTACAGTCTGACCCTGAGGGCCCGCTTGGCTCACCTCTACAGTCTGACCCTGAGGGCCCGCTTGGCTCATCTCTACAGTCTGACCCTGAGGCCCCGCTTGGCTCACCTCTACAGTCTGACCCTGAGGGCCCGTTTGGCTCACTTCTACAGTCTGACCCTGAGGGCCCGCTTGGCTCACCTCTACAGTCTGACCCTGAGGGCCTGCTTGGCTCACCTCTACAGTCTGACCCTGAGGGCCCGCTTGGCTCACCTCTACAGTCTGAACCTGAGGGCCCACTTGACTCACCTCTACAGTCTGACCCTGAGAGCCCGCTTGGCTCACCTCTACAGTCTGACCCTGAGGCCCCGCTTGGCTCACCTCTACAGTCTGACCCTGAGGGCCCGCTTGGCTCACCTCTACAGTCTGACCCTGAGGGCCCGCTTGGCTCACCCCTACAGTCTGACCCCGAGGGCCTGCTTGGCTCACCTCTATAGTCTGACCCTGAGGGCCCGCTTGGCTCACCTTTACAGTCTGACCCTGAGGGCCCGCTTGGCTCACCTCAACAGTCTGACCCTGAGGGCCCGCTTGGCTCACCTCTACAGTCTGACCCTGAGGGCCCGCTTGGCTCACCTCTGCAGTCTGACCCTAAGGCCCCGCTTGGGTCACCTCTACAGTCTGACCCCGAGGGCCCGCTTGGCTCACCTCTACAATCTGACCCTGAGGACCAGCTTGGCTCACCTCTACAGTCTGACCCTGAGGGCCCGCTTGGCTCATCTCTACAGTCTGACCCTGAGGCCCCGCTTGGCTCAACTCTACAGTCTGACCCTGAGGGCCCGTTTGGCTCACCTCTACAGTCTGACCCTGAGGGCCCGCTTGGCTCACTTCTACAGTCTGACCCTGAGGGCCTGCTTGGCTCACCTCTACAGTCTGACCCTGAGGGCCCGCTTGGCTCACCTCTACAGTCTGAACCTGAGGGCCCGCTTGACTCACCTCTACAGTCTGACCCTGAGAGCCCGCTTGGCTCACCTCTACAGTCTGACCCTGAGGCCCCGCTTGGCTCACCTCTACAGTCTGACCCTGAGGGCCCGCTTGGCTCACCTCTACAGTCTGACCCTGAGGGCCCGCTTGGCTCACCCCTACAGTCTGACCCCGAGGGCCTGCTTGGCTCACCTCTACAGTCTGACCCTGAGGGCCCGCTTGGCTCACCTCTACAGTCTGACCCTGAAGGCCCGCTTGGCTCACCTCAACAGTCTGACCCTGAGGGCCCGCTTGGCTCACCTCTACAGTCTGACCCTGAGGGCCCGCTTGGCTCACGTCTGCAGTCTGACCCTGAGGCCCCGCTTGGGTCACCTCTACAGTCTGACCCCGAGGGCCCGCTTGGCTCACCTCTACAGTCTGACCCTGAGGGCCCGCTTGGCTCACCTCTACAGTCTGACCCTGAGGGCCCACTTGGCTCACCTCTACAGTCTGACCCTGAGGCCCCGCTTGGCTCACCTCTACAGTCTGACCCTGAGGGCCCGCTTGGCTCACCTCTACACTCTGACCAAGAGGCCCCGCTTGGCTCACCTGTACAGTCTGACCCTGAGGCCCCGCTTGGCTCACCTCTACAGTCTGACCCCGAGGGCCCGCTTGGCTCATCTCTACAGTCTGACCCTGAGGCCCTGCTTGGCTCACCTCTACAGTCTGACCCTGAGGGCCCGTTTGGCTCACCTCTACAGTCTGACCCTGAGGGCCCGCTTGGCTCACCTCTACAGTCTGACCCTGAGGGCCTGCTTGGCTCACCTCTACAGTCTGACCCTGAGGGCCCGCTTGGCTCACCTCTACAGTCTGAACCTGAGGGCCCGCTTGACTCACCTCTACAGTCTGACCCTGAGAGCCCGCTTGGCTCACCTCTACAGTCTGACCCTGAGGCCCCGCTTGGCTCACCTCTACAGTCTGACCCTGAGGGCCCGCTTGGCTCACCTCAACAGTCTGACCCAGAGGGCCCGCTTGGCTCACCTCTACAGTCTGACCCTGAGGGCCCGCTTGGCTCACCTCTGCAGTCTGACCCTGAGGCCCCGCTTGGGTCACCTCTACAGTCTGACCCTGAAGGCCCGCTTGGCTCACCTCTACAGTCTGAACCTGAGGGCCCGCTTGGCTCACCTCTACAGTCTGAACCTGAGGGCCACTTGGCTCACCTCTACAGACGGAACCTGAGGGCCCGCTTGGCTCACCTCTACAGTCTGAACCTGAGGGCCCGCTTGGCTCTCCTCTACAGTCTGAACCTGAGGGCCCGCTTGGCTCACCTCTACAGTCTGACCCTGAGGGCCTGCTTGGCTCACCCCTACAGTCTGACCCCGAGGGCCCGCTTGGCTCACCTCTACAGTCTGACCCTGAGGGCCCGCTTGGCTCACCTCTACAGTCTGACCCTGAGGGCGCACTTGGCTCACCTCTACAGTCTGACCCCGAGGGCCCGCTTGGCTCACCTCTACAGTCTGACCCTGAGGGCCCGCTTGGCTCACCTCTACAGTCTGACCCTGAGGGCCCGCTTGGCTCACCTCTACAGTCTGACCCTGAGGGCCCGCTTGGCTCACCTCTACAGTCTGACCCTGAGGGCCCACTTGGCTCACCTCTATAGTCTGACCCTGAGGCTCCGCTTGGCTCACCTCTACAGTCTGACCCTGAGGGCCCCCTTGGCTCACCTCTACAGTCTGACCATGAGGCCCCGCTTGGCTCACCTCTACAGTCTGACCCTGAGGCCCCGCTTGGCTCACCTCTACAGTCTGACCCTGAGGGCCCGCTTGGCTCATCTCTACAGTCTGACTTTGAGGCCCCGCTTGGCTCACCTCTACAGTCTGACCCTGAGGGCCCGCTTGGCTCACCTCTACAGTCTGACCCTGAGGGCCCGCTTGGCTCACCTCTACAGTCTTAACCTGAGGGCCCGCTTGGCTCACCTCTACAGTCTGACCCCGAGGGCCCGCTTGGCTCACCTCTACAGTCTGACCCTGAGGCCCTGCTTGGCTCACCTCTACAGTCTGACCCTGAGGGCCCGCTTGGCTCACCTCTACAGTCTGGCCCTGAGGGCCCGCTTGGCTCACCTCTACAGTCTGACCCTGAGGGCCCGCTTGGCTCACCCCTACAGTCTGACCCCGAGGGCCTGCTTGGCTCACCTCTACAGTCTGACCCTGAAGGGCCCGCTTGGCTCACCTCTACAGTCTGACCCTGAGGGCCCGCTTGACTCACCTCTGCAGTCTGACCCTGAGGCCCCGCTTGGGTCACGTCTACAGTCTGACCCTGAAGGCCCGCTTGGCTCACCTCTACAGTCCGACCCTGAGGGCCCGCTTGGCTCACCTCTGCAGTCTGACCCTGAGGCCCTGCTTGGCTCACCTCTACAGTCTGACCCTGAGGGCCCGCTTGGCTCACCTCTACAGTCTGACCCTGAGGGCCCGCTTGGCTCACCTCTACAGTCTGACCCTGAGGCCCCGCTTGGCTCTCCTCTACAGTCTGACCCTGAGGGCCCGCTTGGCTCACCCCCTACAGTCTGACCCCAAGGGCCCGCTTGGTTCACCTCTACAGTCTGACCCTGAGGGCCCGCTTGGCTCACCTCTACAGTCTGACCCTGAGGGCCTGCTTGGCTCACCTCTACAGTCTCACCCCGAGGGCCCGCTTGGCTCACCTCTACAGTCTGACCCTGAGGGGCCCCGCTTGGCTCACCTCTACAGTCTGACCCTGAGGCCCCGCTTGGCTCACCTAGCTCTACAGTCTGACCCTGAGGGTCCGCTTGGCCCATGTTACGACCCGGGGTTCTTCAGTGGAAACCAGAGGTCAAAATTGAGTTATTAAACTTTCCTATAGTATAGTTGAACGCATCACGAGCTGAAATTGTTTGTATCTTCCCTGCCAGACGTAAGACTATTCTTGTTTCTCAAAGAGCATTTAAAGTCTGAGCTGGGGTTGATTATTAAATAACAACATAGGCACCAACTATGTTTACTAATACTTTAATCATTTATAAAGTAACAATACGTTGCATGGGGGAAGATTTTTAATGTGCTTAGCTACACGATCCATTAGGCTCCTTCCGGCACCACCACATGCGGGAGGCCTAAGCTGGTCGCTGGGAGCGTTCTTCTCCTGGCTGGCGTTCGTGGGGACGAGACCTAATCTGTGGCTGCACCCCTACTCTCCTCCCTTCTCCTCTTACTTATTTCCCTTACCTTAAGTTCCTGTTCCATTACAGGATCTGTAATGGTACTGATCACCAGAAATGCACACATAAGTACTTACTCATTCACGCTGCCGGCTACACACCATTCCCATACATCAGGCACCCCGCTTCCGGTGGCTGGCTCGCTCAGGGCAGCGGTAGGCGGCGGTAGTACCTGACGTGGTATTTTTTCGTATAATTGGCGCGCACTCGAACCCCTCCCACTCAACACGGCTGAGTTCGCACCCTCGACCCACCGGTGAAGTGGAGCGTTCGTACCCAGGTGACGCGCACAACGATAGCGTCTCACACAAACATGGGAAATCTGCCTTAACACTGACACGAATTTCCCCGTTCCCATCGACTGGTACAGAGCACTAGCAAGTCTAATCATCACTGGTATGGGATCTACGAGTCCGTTACTGCTCGTATGCACATTACCCCACGATCCCAGATCACTGTACCTCTACCCACTGTACACAATGGCTTTCTCCCCTCCAAGCGACGACTTCGGCCGGATTCTGTGACGACCGCTGTCGTAGGTGAAGCAGGAAGTGAAGCAGTTGGGTAGTCCAGCCACCACGGTGCCCTATACTTCAATTTGGCCGAATTGAGTACAGGAAGCGTCTTGACAAGGTGGCAGCTGGGTTCAGAATGATGCTTACACCGGCGATCCCCGCGTCCTCGAAATAACCAATGAGAGGAAGGCATACAGCGGCCTACCCCTCTCATGCAATCAGCGACGGTGTAGCATAGCCCCTAGGGCAACTCCAAGATGGCCGACCAACATGGCGGCTCAAGATGTTTACTAAAATGGCGGTTGTTTCCATGACAACGACTCAAGTGGCTAGCGAACGCGGGAGGCCCGCAGCTCACCCACGCCTGCAGCCTAGCTGTTCCTGTGCAAAGTTGAGTAAAGTTGAACAAAGTTGTTCCTCATGCCATACAAGAAGATGATGCTATCAGCTCTAGCACTGTCCACAGACGTGTTACTCCGGCCAGGGTAACATTTCTGGACTGCTGATGACTGGGGCTCTCACATGAGCCCAAACACTAGATGTTTCGGTTGCTGGTTACCAAACTTAAGTCCGCCCACTTAACAAGTGCACTTAACAAGTGTACTGGCTACCACAGGCATAAGAGCACTATTGTAAGTGAGCTGGTGAACATCTCCTCACATAACCTCCCACCAGAAGATAAAATTTCCCGGAGGAAAATTTCATCTAAATCACCAGCCACTTACACTTGTGCTCTTAAGTGCACGGCGGCTGGGTGGTGGTGATTCATCTGTTTTCTGTTGACGTCGGTGGCTGGCGGGACAAGATTTGATGTCACTGGCTCGTCCAGGGTGGTACTTCCTGACCGTAGTGCGGTCGTGCTCAGGTTCTGGGTCCAGGTTAAGCTGGCTCAACGCCTCGCAGCTTCCCTTCCTCAGTCCCTTCACACTCTCGCCCCACAGGTCTGTGTCATACTGGACACAATGGGTAGCACACTGGAATGGACTTACCAATGAAGTACAGACTCAACACCTTCCCTACCCTACCGACACAATTCCGACAGTTAGCAGACTGTCATGACTTCCAGGTGACAGGGTCTTTCTTCCTGTCTGTCTGTCACTCTCAGACCGGGTTGCTCTACCGACTGAGTTGACTGGGCTGAGGCCTCTTCAGCAGCTGTCAAACCTCGCCCCTCACTGAGCACTGGGTCATTGACCTGCTCGTTCTTCAATCTCTCAGCGACCGTTCGTTTGTCTGAGCGATCTTCCAACAGCCTGGTCCAGAATATCCACTTCACTTGTTGGAACCACAGCTACCTTAGCCTCACCACTGGTGACATCAAGCAGACGTTTACTCTCCTGTGTGGTGTTAACCCTCGCGGGTCTGGCTGGTTGACAGGTCGTGACGGGATCATCTGATCCAGGCCACACCCGTCTCACTGGGCTCCGTTTTCACCTCCGTTTTCTGTGAAATGAAAGAAGGAAAATTGCTCTTTTTTCCTTTTACCTCATGCACCTGATCTTTCGCCTGACAAGAGGCGACCATGACTTCCTCAGTTGGCGGCCGTGTGACATCGCCGTCAGCTGGTGAGACCCATCTGAGTCCCTCTGAGTCAGTTCTCGTTTTCTGTGCAATAGGGAGAGGAGGACGGCTCCGGTTTCCTTTCACCTGCTGCTTCTCTTCTTCTGTCTGGGCGGCGGTGATCTCTGCTCGACCGGCCGGCTGACGCTTGGTGTCAACGCCAGCGGGTTTAACCTTCCTCTCACCTGTTCCTGTTTCCTCTGGGTCATTTCCACAGGACAGACCCACCTGGTTCTCTATACCAGGAGTATTACCTATCAAAAGTCCATACACTGCCTTTCTACTTAGCGCAGCTTTGATCTTACCTTTGATATATGGGGTGTCTACCAACACGGACACTTCTTCCATGTCCTTACCAGTGCCATCTGGGTACTGGACATGAAGGGTTCGACCTGTTCTACTCTCAGGCTCAACCAAACTGCTCCTGACCATGTTAACTGTAGCACCCCGGTCTCGAAAGACACTCGTCCATTGCCCATGAACTCTTCCTCTAGTTAACTCGAGTATGTGCCTTAGGGCATCACCTCCCACGGTACTCATGCCTGTAACGTGCACCTTGGTCACCTTCTTAGTCTTAAGCCTAGTGCTGCTCGGGCACTTAGCTGCTCGGTGACCTGCCATGTTGCATGTGAAACACCTGGGTCCCTTAACCTTGGGTTTCTGTTGGTGTCCCTTAGACTTACTTTCTTTAGGTTTGGTTCCCTTACTTGGAGCTTGAGTAAACCTTTCAACCTTCGTCACACATCGATCTAGGTATGCATCCCTAGGATCGATCTTCTCCTCTCTTGGCAATAGAGGAGGTATCTCTACTTCCAGCGCCGGTACCTCTGAGCTTGACGCGGCAGGAGGGGTTTGACTCCCCGTCCTTGCCTGGGATTGCACTCCTGCAATTTCCAATCTAGTCAATCTCTCGTGGTGGGCATTCCACATGATGGCCTCGAACTTGGCCTTATTAACTCCTTGCAGTTTAAAACCATCAGCTTGAGCTGCTAGGTACTGTAAAGTCATTTCCTCCTGGGGTTGTTCAGTCCCCCTCTTGAGAGGTTGTTCTGGTATCTGATTGACTACTTCTAACAAAACGTTTCTGTGGCCCAAGGAATCAGTCCTTAGCCTAGGCTGGGGTCGCGACTCCCCTTCCTTCTCTTGGGGTGGACTCAATCCCACACCCCTGACATACCGACTATACCACGGTCGTCTAGGGGAACTCCCTTGTCCCCTAGATCACTTCTGTTTGCTCTTTCTAGACGCAGACGCCGTACATAGGCCTTATGGTCCTCAACATACTGCCGACATTCCTCATCTGTGCGAATGCTTCTATCCTTTGGCAGCACGCCATACCTAGTCACATACTGATATATGTACTTATCCCTATAATAATCATCCATTCTGTGTGTGTGGTGTGTGTGTACCTAATCTTGCTAACCGACAACAAACACACCCACAGCAATATTGTTCTGCAATGTTCTGCACACCTTTCTTCATAGGTTTCTCAACTTGATGAGTCTTACTTTTCTGATTATGAATCAAAAGTCTACGGCCCCACGTTGGGCGCCATGATGTGAGAGTTTTTGTGTTGTAACTTGTGAGAAGTTTGGAATAAAATGTAATTGGTATAAGGAATTGAGCTCGGAAAATTTCTAAGAATTTTCTTTATTCTTTAACCTTTATTCCTGTCGTGATATTCAACTAGGTCGCCTGAGGAAGGACTTGCTTAGCTAACACACCAGTGTAGTAAGCAGCTCATTCCTCACTTTGGGACCATGTATGAACAATTGACTAGGCGCGAGCAAACGCCGAGACCCCAATGAAAATTGAAATCCCCTCCACTAGGCCGACGACCTTCGCCATTCGCCAAAGCGAATCTAACGAGTAGGTCAAGTAGGTGGTGCCGTATATTTTATCCAAAGCTCAGAATTAGTCACAATTTTATTAGTCGAGTGTGAAGAACATTTGCATAACAATAATAATAAGTGGGGGTGTAACGAAAAGACAGTGTTAACCATAACAACTTAGTTTATTCAATAAAGTACTAACAACTACAACAAAACAAAAAGAAATGTCAATGATGTTACTCGAAATCCTTCCTGTGACACTATCAATGACAGCTAGACACCAGCCCCTCGGACTGCATAATGAACTAACTCGAAC
This sequence comes from Procambarus clarkii, assembly GCF_040958095.1. Taxonomy (NCBI): domain Eukaryota; kingdom Metazoa; phylum Arthropoda; class Malacostraca; order Decapoda; family Cambaridae; genus Procambarus; species Procambarus clarkii. The sequence goes on along the minus strand of NC_091225.1, from coordinate 13,687,623 downwards.
ATAAGCGTGACCACAGAGGAATCAACAAGCAAGCAAGAACTAACAGATCTATAATCACAATTACAACAAATGACACAGTAGGTTCTGAAACACGTCTCCAGTAACCTCCTAACTGTTCTACGCCTTAGTGCAGTCTACACCTGCAATAGCGGTTGCAATGCAATCAAATCAGTAGTCTTTCAATGACATCAATAACTAATGGGTTCACTGGCAACTCCAGCACCCTTCCTCAAATTAATCCTTACGTTAACACTCCGTCCCACGGACGATCAACAATCAATAACAATAGCATTTACGTTAATAACAAGGTAACATTTACGTTAAATTAATAACTCTAACAACTGTCACTAGTAACGCAGAAATTACACAACACTCTACCCGTCGAGCATTCAGTGAGAAAATCTCATTAATCCCTGTACTACCAGACAACTGATTAATCTCTTTACTAGTTACGTTAATTTACGTTAATCGGTTACTAATCACTCAGCGATGGTAAACTCTGATTTACAATGTCCAAAGTGCTAAGAGAACGGTAATCACTCGTGATTACCTTTAGAGTAATTAATTACTATCCCCAAGATCAATAATTAATCAATTAAAATACGCAACCTTTCACACTGGCTCAGTAATTTACATTAAGGTATGAATTCCGTCTAAGCCTTCCATACTCAGACCAATTCAGGTGGCTAATAACAGTAATTAGCCCCACGTTTACGTTATTCTAAAATGACGTTACTCTTCCCACGAGTCAATCAAGTGCCGGTACCTCCGGGCAGATAAATAACGACGTTACGTTAATGGAACAATATAGCCTTCGTGTGAGTTGATCAAACAAGGATCGAGGTTAATTACTTTGACTTCCTGAAACACGTCAATTACCCGGCCCACTGACCGTTAATTACGACAGACAATACTCTAATTCTTATCTGGCTGATGGTTAGGCTCCTCGAGACTACCGTAGCTGCTTGCAGGAAAGTAAATTAACCCAAACGTATTCTACGTTACTCAAATTGTCAAAGAACAAATTCTCTTAAAGCAATGGGCGTTCCCTTGGTTACGTTATATTAATTGCCTCGCAATCACCTCACTGAATACTGGACTTCGATCTCCTACCAGATAACAAGAGAATATATGTGTACCCCAGTACTCGTCTACAACCGAGTTCACCCACGACAATGACAAATCACACTAACAAATCACAGTGATTTACGTTACAATCCAGTTGCAATGACAATACTGCAGAATTTAGTAAAATAACATACAGAACATGAACCCTCTAGAACACTGCCCCACAATGACTTTACTGAACTGCAATCACATACGGTGATGCTCAACACTAGCAACAATCACCATCAAATAACAACCCCTCTGCAATAACACACACGGCAAGTACTCTAATTTACAAGTATTAGAATACTGCACAACACTTACTTACTTACTTACTGTTGCAAATGACCCCAGTGCTCTCAATAACCCCTAGAACATAGGTCAATATATTTCAATCACCACACAGTAAATGACACAATAACACTGGGCACCGTGACACTATGATTATATATATATATATATATATATATATATATATATATATATATATATATATATATATATATAATTACTGCTGACACATGTAGCCTACAGCTATCAAACGTTATTGGGAACACTAAGGAGATCTCGCACTCCTTAAATCACATGGGCGAGTGATTTATCGATCACGCATGTCGATAAATACTCTCGAGAGTTACCTTACTCGACAGAGTGCTGGCGGTCTCTCCAGACAGCCTCGTCACTCACCAAATTCTACCAAAATTACGTTAATACATATATATATAAATATAAATCACACTTGTCACGGCCCTGAGAAGAATACAAGAAATTAAAACCACACTGTGGTACACTCCACAATAATCATTGCCAGGAATCACTGGCGTTACACATACCTGAGCGCTCAGTGTTGGAATTCCACACCTGCAAGACCACACATGGAAATGATATCACTCCGTCCCACGGACGATCAAAAATTATTACCACAATGGAATAATATAATTATTACATGGACATCCTCTCAGTCCTTGGCTAATCTATGTATACTCTGTTCCCGTGTGTACCCACACACACACACTGTACGTCTGTGTACACCAGAAGTAAGTCCCTCTGGACTGACAAGATGACAACAAGGATGATTATCTCCTCGCCCACACTTCACTCCACCTCCACAGGTGCTGCGTGACAATGTGATGGAACACTTGACCTCGAATTCAAGCTTTTAGAGACTAACTGATCACCAGAAATACACACATAAGTACTTACTCATTCACACTGCCGGCTACACACCATTCCCATACATCAGGCACCCCGCTTCCGGTGGCTGGCTCGCTCAGGGCAGCGGTAGGCGGCGGTAGTACCTTACGTGGTATTTTTTCGTACAATTGGCACGCACTCGAACCCCTCCCACTCAATACGGCTGAGTTCCCACCCTCGACCCACCGGTGAAGTGAAGCGTTCGTACCCAGGTGACGCGCACAACGATAGCGTCTCACACATTAACATGGGAAATCTGCCTTAACACTGACACGAATTTCCCCGTTCCCATCGACTGCTACAGAGCACTAGCAAGTCTAATCATCACTGGTATGGGATCTACGAGTCCGTTACTGCTCGTATGCACATTACCCCACGATCCCAGATCACTGTACCTCTACCCACTGTACACAATGTCTTTCTCCCCTCCAAGCGACGACTTCGGCCGGATTCTGTGACGACCGCTGTCGTAGGTGAAGCAGGAAGTGAAGCAGTTGGGTAGTCCAGCCACCACGGCGCCCTATACTTCAATTTGGCCGAATTGAGTACAGGAAGCGTCTTGACAAGGTGGCAGCTGGGTTCAGAATGATGCTTACACCGGCGATCCCCGCGTCCTCCTTGAAATAACCAATGAGAGGAAGGCATACAGCGGCCTACCCCTCTCATCCAATCAGCGACGGTGTAGCATAGCCCCTAGGGCAACTCCAAGATGGCCGACCAACATGGCGGCTCAAGATGTTTACTAAGATGGCGGCTGTTTCCATGACAACGACTCAAGTGGCTAACGAGCGCGGGAGGCCCACAGCTCACCCACGCCTGCGGCCTAGCTGTTCCTGCGCAAAGTTGAGTCTCGCCTCATGCCATACAAGGAGATGATGCTATCAGCTCTAGCACTGTCCACAGACGTGTTACTCCGGCCAGGGTAACATTTCTGGACTGCTGAGGACTGGGGCTCTCACATGAGCCCAAACACTAGATGTTTCGGTTGCTGGTTACCAAACTTAAGTCCGCCCACTTAACAAGTGCACTTAACAAGTGTACTGGCTCCCACAGGCATAAGAGCACTATTGTAAGTGAGCTGGTGAACCATCTCCTCACACTAAGGACAGCAAATTCATTTGCCGTGTTGGAGGACGAGTGCTGTGGTGAGCCTGCAGTTCAATTGGAACGGAAACCAGCGAGGAGCGGCGGAGCGCAGGCCCCCTCAGGCTGCTCAAAAAGTTAAGGAGGTACTGAAGCGAATTTTGGTTGTGGGAGATTCCCAGGTGAGGTATTTAGACAGAACGTTTTATGCCAGAGATACAGGAAACAGGTTAAGGGTTTGCTATCCGGGAGCTGGTATTGGTGATATTGTTGGAAACATGAATGATATTATGACGGGAAATGGGAACAAACCCATTATTTGTATTAGTGCAGGGGGTAATGATGTTGGACGAGTTAGGAGTGAGGAACTAATACAGAGATTCAGGACAGCCATTGAATTAGTTAGGAGCAAGGATGGAATCCCGATCATATGTGGCATTCTTCCAAGAAAGGGAGTGGGAAATGAATGGATGTCGAGGGCACTTGGTGTCAATTGCAGGCTGGTAAGATATTGCAAATCAAATGCAATATCTTTCATAGACAACTGGGAACACTTCTATGGAAGAAAAGAAATGTATGCGCGTGATGGGGTGCATCTATCCAGGGCTGGGGTTGTTGCTGTTGCGAACGCGTTGGAATCAGTGATTAGAGGTGTTTGTTGGGGTTTAAACTGTTAGTAGATAGTGGTATGGGAATTGATTTGGAGGAAGGAGGTAATAAAAATATGTGTTCGTGGGAAAAAAGAATTGGCAAAATGATCAGGGAAAGAAAAGGGCCTCAAAATAACAATTCACTTAGGGTATATTACACTAAAAATAGAAGTCCAAGAAATAAAATTAACGAATTAAATGCTCTTGTCTGCACAGAAAAAATAGATATTATTGCACTTACCGAAACGTGGATGAATGTAGAAAATAGAGAACTATTAGCTGAATATCAAAAACGGATTTAAACTATTTCACACAGAGAGATATATTAGACGAGAAAGGGGAGAAGCCATATATGTTAGGGACAATTTGAAATGTAGTCTCAAAGAGGGAATCAAAACTGAGCCACACACAGAAACTGTTTGGATAGAATTAAACGAAAAAGCAAATAATATTATAATAGGAGTTATATATAGGCCACCAAATTTAGACAGAATGGAAGCAAAGCATCTATGGGATGAAATATCTAGAGCATCTAGATCTAACAGTATTTATGTCATGGGTGACTTTAATTTTAGTGGAATAAACTGGGTGAACAAAACAGGGAATAGTGAAGCAGAAGATTTTCTAGAATTAATTGACGATTGCTTTCTTACGCAACACATTAAGGAACCAACGCGGGAAAATAATATTTTAGATTTAGTGTTAACTAACAGGGAAACACAAATTAATGACATCGAAATAGGGAGTGAGCTAGGGAACAGTGATCACAAAGTAATCAGATTTAGCATAGAATGGAATAGACCTGTAGGAGAAAATTCTGTTAAAGTGCCAGATTTTCGAAATGCTGATTTTAATAGCCTAAGAAATTTTTTGGGTCAAATTGATTGGAAAGTCTTGGGTATGGGGTGTGGGCCGGTCTTGGAGCGAGATTTGAACCCAGCGATAGGTGACGTAAAAGGGGATTTCGATGTGGATTTAATATATAACATATTTAAGAATATTCTAAACAAAGCACAGGAACGTAGTATACCATACAAATTGAATAGATCGAATACTAATGACCCAAAGTGGATAACAAATAATTTAAAGAACCTTATAGGTAAAAAGAGAGCTTGGTACAAAAGGATTAAGAATGGGGAAGCCAGTTTAGAACAGGAATTCATACAACTGGTTAGAAATGTTAAAAAAGAGATTAGGAAAGCAAAAAGAAACTATGAAGTTCGCATAGCAGAGCAAGCAAAGTCAAATCCTAAAGGTTTTTTTCAGTTATATCGAACTAAGACTAGGGAAATATAGGTCCATTAAAATCTGAGACAGGTCAAATAACGGATAATGACAAGGAGATGAGTAGTATTTGTAACAAATATTTTATATCTGTATTAACTAAAGAAGAACTTAACAATATGCCTTCAGCCGAACAAGTCTATGTGGGTGGGGATGAGGACAGGTTGACTAGTTTAGCAGTTAACAGGGAGGATGTAATTAAACAATTAGAAAAACTAAAACCAAACAAATCCCCAGGGCCGGATGAAGTGTTTGCCAGGGTGCTTAAAGAATGCAAAGAGGAGCTTTCCGAGTTACTGTCTACCATATTTAATAAATCAATAGGGTCAGGCAGAGTGCCAGAGTCATGGAAGGTAGCTAATGTGGTACCAATTTTTAAGAAAGGAGATAGATGGAGCCGGTCGGCCGAGCGGACAGCACGCTGGACTTGTGATCCTGTGGTCCTGGGTTCGATCCCAGGCGCCGGCGAGAAACAATGGGCAGAGTTTCTTTCACCCTATGCCCCTGTTACCTAGCAGTAAAATAGGTACCTGGGTGTTAGTCAGCTGTCACGGGCTGCTTCCTGGGGGTGGAGGCCTGGTCGAGGACCGGGCCGCGGGGACACTAAAGCCCCGAAATCATCTCAAGATAACCTCAAGATCACTTGCGTCAAACTATCGGCCAAAATCCTAACGTCTATTGTGGGAAAGTTACTTGAATCAATAATTGCAAATACAATTCGTCTCCATCTTGAAAAACATAAATTAATAAATGAGTCGCAACATGGTTTTACAAATGGCCGTTCATGTTTAACAAATTTGCTAACTTTTTATTCTGGCATAGTTGAGGCAGTTGATAGCGGTAAGGATTGTGATGTTGTGTACCTTGACTTTAGCAAAGCTTTTGATACAGTGCCACATGAAAGACTAATTAAAAAAATAGAAACTCAAGGTATTGGGGGTGCTATATTAAGTTGGATTAGGGCATGGCTATTCCAAAGGAAACAGAGAGTTAGTATAAATGTGGTTAAGTCAGAGTGGGATAATGTTGTTAGTGGAGTACCTCAGGGCTCTGTCCTGGGAACTCTGTTGTTTATAATATATATAAATGATTTAGATTCAGGTTTGAGTAGCAACATTTGCAAATTTGCCGATGATACGAAAATCGGTAGGGAAATTAATTCGGAGGAGGACTCACTATCACTTCAATTTGATATAGATAGGGTTTTGAAATGGTCAAAGGATTGGCAAATGCAGTTTAATGATGATAAATGTAAAGTTCTGAGGCTAGGTAATGATGATAGAGTTACAAGATACGAGCTAGATGGTGTTGAGATTGTGAAGTCGGATTGCGAAAGGGATCTGGGAGTTATGATTAGTAAGAATTTAAAACAAAAGGATCAATGCATGAATGTTCGTAATAAGGCGAATAGGACACTGGGATTTATTAATCGCAGCGTTAGTAACAAGACACCTGGTGTGGTTCTTAAGCTATATCTTTCTCTGGTTAGGCCCCATTTAGATTATGCAGTTCAGTTTTGGTCGCCGTATTATAGAATGGATATAAATTCACTTGAACGTGTCCAACGTAGGATGACTAAGTTAATTCCCCAAATTAGAAATCTTTCATATGAAGAAAGATTAACAAAGCTTAAGTTGCATTCACTGGAAAGGCGAAGAGTTAGGGGTGACATGATAGTGGTTTACAAGTGGATGAATGGACATAACATTGGGGATATTAATAGGGTATTAAAAATATCAACACAAGACAGAACACGAAACAATGGGTATAAATTGGATAAGTTTAGATTTAGGACAGACTTGGGTAAATACTGGTTCAGTAACAGGGTTGTTGATTTGTGGAACCAATTGCCGCGTAACGTGGTGGATGTGGGGTCCCTCGATTGTTTCAAGCGCGGGTTGGACAAGTATATGAGTGGGATTGGGTGGTTATAGATAGGAGCTGCCTCGTATGGACCAATAGGCCTTCTGCAGTTACCTTTGTTCTTATGTTCACGTCTAGCTCTAAAACCGGCCCACACCCCATACCCAAGACTTTCCAATTTATTTGACCCAATAAATTTCTTGAATGTCTTAAATATTGAAATTAACTTTTCGAAAATCAGGTACTTTAACAGAATTTTCTCCTACAGATCTATTCCATTCTTTGCTAAATCTGATTTCTTTATGATCACTGTTCCCTAGCTTCTTCCCTATTTCGATGTCATTAATTTGTGTTTCCCTGTTAGATAACACTAACTCTAAATATTATTTTCCCGCGTTGGTTCCTTAATGTGTTGCGTAAGAAAGCAATCGTCAATTAATTCTAGAAAATCTTCTGCTTCATTATTCCCTGTTTTGTTCAACCAGTTTATTCCACTAAAATTAAAGTCACCCATGACATAAATACTGTTAGATCTAGATGTTCTAGATATTTCATCCCATAGATGCTTTGCTTCCATTCTGTCAAAATTTGGTGGCCTATATATAACTCCTATTATAATATTATTTGCTTTTTCGTTTAATTCTATCCAAATAGTTTCTGTGTGTGGCTCAGACTTGATTCCCTCTTTGAGACTACATTTCAAATTGTCCCTAACGTATATGGCTACTCCCCCACCTCGTCTAATCTACCTATCTGTGTGAAATAGTTTAAATCCATTTATTTTATATTCAGCTAATAGTTCTTTATTTTCTACATTCTTTCACGTTTCGGTAAGCGCGATAATATCTATTTTTTCTGTGCAGACAAGAGTATTTAAATCGTTTATTTTTCTGATAACGGAGGAATGAGACACCGACAGCATTGGGACCTATTTTATTTAATTTTTTAGTAGAAACAAATAAATAAATTTTTCAGACCATGTTAATGAACAGGATAACTTGTATAATTTTACAACAGCATAAATACATGTATAACTTGACTACAATGACTTAAATAACATTAATACATATGCTTATATCCGGTAACTAAATAGAACATGGTCTGCAGAACGCGGAATCCTTATTAACTATTGGTACAAGTAAGGCAAACGTTTACATAATTTTCAAGTAGAATCAGGGCTTATAGAGTATCATATAGTGGCCTAACACATGACAGAAATAATGCGCCAATCCCAGACATAATGTGAAATGGTAAATTACTAGTAGCTGCAGAATACACCTATAGGACAAATTTAACAATATTCTTACAAGTGAGAGTAAGTAGCTGCGGACAGCGTAATACTTAGGGGCCGGCGCTGCACCCCCACTCGCAGAGCCAGCTGGCCGGACCCCCCCCCCCCCCCCCGAAGGGGCGAGTGCCTGCTGGCCGCGTAATGTTTTCAATGTGGAAGCATGATGACATCTTGCCTGACGTAAGAGTGAAAAACGACACTCCTCCACCTACCAACGGCCTTAATCGTGTCGTGTACATGACCGTCAAGTGACAGCTGCGTGGCCCGCCCAATCCGGAAGGAATGTGGGGCGTAGTCTTTGGGAGGAAGACCCAAAGCTGCCAGGGCGCCTCGGAGCGTCCAAGAGAAGTCTTGCCTCGTCACAGGGGCGCCGTGTGCATTGAGGAAAATGGGTCCTGGCGCGGTACCCCGTAGGGCGAGGTATTTTGAGAGGGCTCGGACCGGGCAGTACCTGTTATTGGTGTTCACCTTCAAAGATAGCGTAGGCGTGCGACCCGCATTGTGTTTGTAGGAACCGAGTAGTATATCAAGTCGTGTGCTTGTAAGTGTTACCTGTTCTAGCCGGAGAGTGTGTTGGCCGTTCGCAGCGTAGACTACTTCCCCAGGGCGCAGGCATGCGTGAAAAGCCAAGGAAAAAATTGCCCTGTAGCACGTTTTATCGTGCTCCGACGTACATACTTTTTCCAGGGATCGTAGAAGACGGTGTAGTAGGCGCCTAGTCACAGGAAGACGCCGTATCGTTGACCGCCGTGCAGCTTTTCTTGCTCCTTTTATCAGCTGAGTTACAACGAATTTACGTGTGGGGTCCTTTCGACCATTCAGTTTGAAGATGAAAGCTATAGCCGCTAGGTAAGTGCTCAGCGAGCGGAAGACCAAACCCCGCGTAAGCAGAGACTAGGAAATTCGCAAGTGTTGAAGTTGGGGCATCAAGAGGGTGAATCCCACGCCGTTCCCCCGCAACATAGCCCACGTACTCTGCCCATTTTGCCTGATATGCCCTCCGTGTTGTAGGTTGCAGTGAATTGAGTAGGGTCCTCAAAGTTGCAGGGCGAAGTTGTGGGGCAGAAAATTGTGCGGCACGTCGGCTGGTTTCTCTGCGAGGCCCGCTTCCCTGAGGAACTTGTGCGGCAGGACCTGTAATCGTGAAAGGGCATCACAAACTGTATTAAGCTTGCCGGGAATGTGTGATGGGAGAAGTGTTATATTATGCGTAAGCAGGAGTACGGCCAGAGGCCTGACTATTTGCATAAGAATTGGGCACTTGGCAGACAGCGAAGAAAGCACATTTACCACAGCGCCATTATCAGACCTGCAGACTAGTCTCTTGTTGGACAATACCTGAGCGAAGACGGCAATACCCATATAGAAAGGATAAAGCTCCAGCAGGGCTATGTTAAGCCTTTTCCATGAATCTGGCCAAATGCCCCGGAACCATGCTGCCCCCAGTGTGAGCCCGTACCCTCCAGCAGAGGCGTCCGCGCCCATCGATAGAGACACAGCTGACCCCCATCCTCCATCGGGGGGAAATACCGTAACACCGTTAAAAGTATTGAGGAAGGAGCGCCAGGCTACAAGGTCTAACTGAGCCTCAGCGTCCAGAAAGCATAGACGCAAGGGACGCTGTACTCCACTAGTGAGCGCGTGCAGTCGTCTTAGGAAAGCCCGTCCTCCCGGAATTACCGCTGTGGCGAATTGCAGCCTTCCTATGATCGACTGAAGGTCTCTCAGGGGAAGTGACTTCTTCCCCATCGCCGTCTCTACTTCTGCCTGGTACTTCGTCCGCTTGTCCTCTGGGAGTCTGGTTTCCATCCTACGTGCATCTAATTCGAGGCCTAGGAACGTAAGCCGAGTGCACGGTCCCTCAGTCTTGTGTGGCGCCAGGGAAACCCCCAGTCGTTCGCAGAGAGCGGTGAACACCCGCAGGTCACGCAGGCATCCTTTGAAAGAAGTGCTGGCGAAGAGAAAATCATCGAGTACCTTCACAACACCTCGCACGTTGAACTTCTCCTCGAGGATCCATTGCAGACCACTTGAAAAAGTCTCGAAGATCCTGCAGGAGGAGGCAGCTCCCATACTCAGCATCTTCTCGTAATAGTACCGCCCACCGTAATTAAAACCTAGGAGATGATAATCGCTCGGGTGTACTGGCACGATCCGAAATGCTTCTGCAATGTCACACTTTGCCAGGAACGCCCCTGGCGAACACCTGACAACCAACTCGATGGCATCGTTGATGTTCTGGTAGTGCACGGTTGAAAACTCTTTAGGAATGTTGGCATTCACGCTTAGTTGTGAATAAGGAAAGCTAAGATTATGCAAAAGCCTGAACTTACCTGGCGTGGATTTTTCTCTCAGAGCTATGGGGGAACATTTAAAGTTCGGGAGTGGTGGGACCTCAAAAGGTCCCGCGATTCGTCCCAGTCTCAATTCTTTGTCTAGCATTGGTCCCACAATATGCGGGCGTTCCGTCGTGTCCGAAGGGTTACTTGAAGAGAGAGGGGTCCACGCCCCTTCAAAGCCAAGTAGGAAACCCCTTTTGAAGCCACTCACAATGTATTCCCATAGTGGGTAACCCACCAGTAAAACATCAAGTGCGTCTGCGTTGACCGGCGTTGGTACGTCCACGGACGTCTGTAATTCCGGTGTTCTGTGTATACGTATCCTGTGGGGGGCGACGTTGTTGCCGCTCATACCCATATCTTTTGTGCACTTGTGAGCAGGGATTGTAGGCGGGGTGTCGCTTGTAACACCGTGGGCAAATATGTTAAAACGCACAAGTGGGTTGTCGGCAGCCCTGACCTTTTGTGTGGAAAGCGTAGCAGTAGCCTGGGGGAACTGCCGGGCCTCGTGCCTCGTCTTGAAAATTTCTTGACGTTCGCCCCGAGACAAGACGCATGATACCCTCCTGCTGTATGCGCTGTACTGACCTCAGTTCCAGGTCTAGTCTGTAAGCTCGCCATGGGCAGCCCGACCTTTCCCTGTCCCACCTGAAAGCCTCGTCGTACCACATCCAGTCACCTCTGAGGGACGTTTTCATTGTTTTTACATATCTAACGTATGTGAACAGCTCCTGCCCTGCCTCCGGGTGCTTCTCTAGGTAGATCGTTGCATATATGTCAAAAGCGTGCTCCCACTGGTCCGGTGTTAGAGGCGGTAGCTGTTTATCGGATGCTTGCTTGTCGGAGGCAGATGCAGGTTGCGTCGCACGGCGCCTTGCATCCCTTTCATATCCTAGCAGATCCCTGAGATCCACGTACCTATCCGCCCAAACCTTCTCTCTAATGGAATGAGGGACGTGTTCACCGAGCCGTGGAATGTATGTGCCTTGCTGTGCCCCCTGCCAGGTGATGGGGGCGTGGACATGCTTTCTAATTGGTACTCACCGTCCGTGGACGTGCTGGTGGAACTGTCGTGTCGCCGTGAAGTGTCGCCCTTGGCTCTTTGTCGCGGTCGTCCTACTATAGGGGAGGGCTGCCCAGCAGTGACATCCACGTTGTTTCCAACGTCGTGTTTTTCCGCGTTCACAGAGGGATCCCGAGCCTGCGTGATAAGTTCCTGTAGCGTTGCCCAGTCTTCTGCTGAAATTAGTGTCGGTAGTGATGCTGATCCGGCCTCAGCGATTACTGCTGGTCCGATCCTTGGTACATGCTCATCCTCTACTTCCGAGTCCCCAGATGATGTCCCCGAAGAGGGAGAAACATAGCGAGTAGGCTTTGCCCGCGTCCTTGATGGCTGCGTCCGTGCTCTTCCACGTTGGTGTCCTCTCCTGGAGGCCACCCGTGTCCTCTTCCTCGCTGGAGACGGTGGGATGACCGGATTCTCGTCCCTGTGTGAAAAAAAGGGAACAGGGGCAAGTGAATAGGCGGCGACATAGCTACTACAAGGCTTTTTCCCCCCACCATGATATTTTAAGTCCAACAATGTCATACCATCTCCGCCGGCTGTCAAACTTAAACGAAATGTACAATTTGATTAATACTAATGGAACGCCGCCTAACTAAAGATAATTACCAATGAAGAATGACGCAAAGGCATGGGGAAGAATTTGGACCAATGAAAAAAAAAAATATTTGAGTTGGAATGCCGACGAACCTATGTGGACCTACAGACCATACAATAGTAACGCCAATAAAGAAATTGAATAAGGGAGAGAAAAGAATAAATAACAACCCCATGCTTACTGAATTACAAATGGAACGTGGAATAAATTGAAAATAAGACTGAGAAAGGATAACGTAATGTAAGAGAAACCAACAATAAGTCCCGAGATTAAATTACCATGCCCGTGCCACCTCTAGAAATAAAACCCAGAATGAGTGGGAAGAAGCATGCGTCTACCGAGAATTACTTACAGCACTATATTACCTATAGTAATTCCCAATATCTAATGTATAGATTAAAATAGAAGTAACAAATGTAAAATTAGAAAACCCTTCCAAGTATATTTTTAAATATGATCCGGAAAAACCCGATGACCGAAATAAGAGGAAGCCCCAAAAACCCTTAACTGTAATCCTATTGGGACGCGACAAGATGATCTCGCGCGCCGACGCTACCGAGGGCTGAAGAAGGATTATCTTGGGATACCCACTAAACGAAACGCATGAGACTGCGAAAATTAAGTTTCAGTTAAATTAAGTAGCTTTAATATTTAAATCATTTAAATCATGACTGACATGCGTGCGTCCGGACGGCACTGACTCCATAAGTATGTGGATGTGGGGGGGGGGATGGAAAAGAGATATTCATGTCTGGTGCGGTGAAATATGGTCCTTGCGTCTGTCCCGTAAGAATTTCGGAGCAGCAAAGTATAAAAATTTTGTTACCGAGTCCATTGCAATGATCTCCAGCTTCTGGAGTCGTTGTTGGTGGGGCTTCCTGCTACACCGGCGGTCAAAATAATAATTTTGGGCTCAACCGGCAGACATAAGTCTGTCAATCCAATAGCGAGGGCGGCTGCATAATAATTCCGGGCTCGACCGGCAGACATAGGTCTGGCAATACAACAGCGAGGGCGGCTGCATAATAATTCCGGGCTCAACCGGCAGACATAGGTCTGGCAAATACAATAGCGAGGGCGGCTGCATAAGAATTCCGGGCTCAACCGGCAGACATAGGTCTGGCAAATACAATAGCGAGGGCGGCTGCATAAGAATTCCGGGCTTAACCGGCAGACATAGGTCTAGCAATCCAATAGCGAGGGAGCCTGCATTAAATTCCGGGCTTAACCGGCAGGCATGAGGTCTGGCAGTCCAATAGCAAGGGCGGCTGATAGAATAAATCTGGGTCTATCAACCAAAAGCAAGGGCAGCTGAATAGTGGAGAAAACGTGCGACTACAGTGAATACCTACAGGGAGGCATCAAATAAAGAAAATAAAAAAAAAAACAGACAGGAAAACAGATGTGGACTACCCTTCAACGAGGAAACAGAAAATTTTAACTGTCGATAAATACCACGTTAAGGAGATAATGAGTCTTTGTGGGAAATAATAAGAATTAAATGAGGATAATCCGCTTGACTTAAGGTCCAACAAAAATTAAGAAAGAAGCTTAACCCTAAATGTAATCCTATTAGCACGTCACTAGAATCTCGCGCGCCTAATCTTACTGAGGTCTGTTTAAGGATTAATGAATTCCCCCCTAGATGAATCGCACGAACTGGGAAATCTAAGCAGCTTAATTATTTAGACCGAATTAAGGTTCTAGAGAAGTTATTCAGTGACGGGGAGGAAAAAGTATAGGGGAAAACATAGTAACACACAATATAGAGGAGAGAATCGTAACTGTGTACAACTGTTTGACTGTAGAGAGACGAACATTTTATAAGAGTTATAAGTACTAGTAGTACAGTAATTTTTTAAAGTAGCGTAACAGAGATGTTTATAAGTGTAATGACCGAGACCAAACCAGCCCAAAAGAATAGAGGCCACTGCAGACAATAGGAAGGAATCTATTACCTCGAATCATGTGTTGTCCTCCGATGATGTCCGACAAATAACCTTAATTAACCTTTGCGAATATAGTTATTATTAATAATGTGGAGTGAAAATTATGTAATAATGTATTAAAGAATAACCTCTTAGTGCGTAAAACACATCTTCTAATCGTATTGCTGGGAATTAAAACCTAATCTCTGACCCCGTAGGATGTAAAAAACCCAGACTGTGACCAGCTTGTGCCTAGAAGGCGAGAGCTCCAGAATGTAACGAAAAGAGACATGAGGAAAAAAAAAAATTAATAAAGGTGTGCCAAACGGCGGGATCCTTCTTATGTTGTACTCCTTATTCGTTGTGCGTGTAACAGCCTTGTGACCTTTTTCCTGATTGTTCATCAGCTGTGACGACATCAGTCGGGGTTAGTTACCAGTGTGGTGATAATGGGGCCTTTTCGTCTGTCTAATGAGAATTCCATAACAGCAAGAAGATAATGTTGGTAACCGGGACTATGGCGATAACAATTGTTTAGTTAGGCTTAACCGGCGGGCCAAGGTCTGGCAAACACGCAGCGGGGACAATTCATGCGGCGAAAGAGGCTGCATAGAAAAAATTCCGGGCATAACCGGGAGACGAAAATCTAAAAATCCGGCGGCGAAGGAGGCTGCATTAAAATTGTTATGCCTAACCCGTAGAAAAAATTTTTTGGCCAAACTATGTCTGGAATTCTGGCAACAAGAATGTCTGTATATAATTTTCGGGCTTAACCGGCAGACAAAAAAAAAAAACCTGGCATTCCAGCACGTGGCTTGCCTCATAAAATTTAAATGCATAAAATTTAATTGGCCTAACCGGCAGCCGAAAATGACTAGTAATCCACAGCTAGGAGCCACATAAAAGGATCCGGGCTTAACCGGCAGACAAAATTCCGGCAAACTAGCATCGTTGATACTGAATAAATAAAATTCCCGGGCTTAACCGGCAGACGATAATTCTGGCAAGCTAGCGGCTAGGGCAAGGGTGTATAAGAATTCCGTATTTAATCGTCGGACAATAGGGCTGGGGCACCCTAACATGCCCTGCCTAGGCATGACCTAGCTGGAACGTCTACAGGCCACGTGGGGAACAGCGCTGGGCACACGCCGACACTTGGGAGGAACCTAGCTTTACAATTAGAACATAAGAAACCACTTTACCTTGGAGAAAGTTGAGTAGTGTAGACCGACCCTAGCTTTTCAGCACGTGAGGTTGAAGGGCCCATGGAGTTAAACTCAACCTGGGTGGGGGCTGTGATCGGGGTAGCAATCGTAGTTTCCATAGTTTCTTGAAGTCCTAAGAACACAAAAATCCTAAGTTTTTCTTCTTTCTTGCGAAGCGAAACGAAAATTTTTTTCCTTTGACTTGTGAAGCGGAGCGAGGCTGGAGCAAGAGAGAAACGCATGTCGATTGATTGATTGATAAAGATTAAGCCACCCAAGAGGTGGCACGGGCATGAATAGCCCGTAAGTGGTACATTTTTTTTTTCTCAGTATTCTGAGGTTGCATTTAACCATCAAGCTGTTATCGCGGGGGAGGATACTGCTTCACAGTCTTTATGAGGGTGTCCAGCTGCTGGACACCTTTGTTGACCAGGAGAGTGGCTGTGTTGATGGCTTCAGGGTGGCCACTGCATGATTCAGGAACTCTTAAAGCTCTTCTAAGGTCATTGGTTGCTTCACATTCCAGAAGATAGTGAAGTAATGGCTTTTCTGTGACAGTTTGGCAGAAGATGCACTCTCTCTGTCGGGGTTCACCAATCTCCCAGTTGCATCTGTAACCTAGACGTAATCTATATAGCCTAACTGCTATTTCCCTGTGGATTCCTTTTGGGATATTAAACCTTTCTAATTTGGTTGCCTGAAGATACCATGTTGCAGATGGCGAACCTTCAGCTATTCTCTGGTGCAGGTAGGCTTTGTTGAGATGTGAGAGTTTTTTGGTGATGATGTTTTTTATGTTCTCTAGGCTGGGTTGAATTGTTTTATGTATCACTGGATGACGAGTTGCTAATTTAGCAATTTCATCAGCTTTTTCATTTAATGGGATTCCAATATGGGATGGGATCCAGTTTAAAGTTATGTTGAACCCTTTGCCTTTAGCGACTGCTCCAAGATACAAAATGGTGGTAATTATTTCCACATTATCTTTCCATTGTTTTTGTCCTAGTATTTGAAGTGCAGCTTTTGAGTCTGTGTGTATGATTGCATTTTGAGTGTTTTGTGCAATCACATATGCGAATGCCTGTTGTATGGCAAACAGCTCAGTTTGGGTTGATGATACTAGTCCTCCCAGTCTCCAATATGCCTGAACGCTGGTCGTGCAAAGAGCAGCGCCAGCTCTCTCATTTTCTGTGTCCACCGATCCGTCTGTGAAGATGTGGGTGGCTCCTGCTACTGCTATGCTATACATTTGCTCTTCTATTATGCGCCTTAGGATTGTCGGATCATAGGCAGCCTTTTTCATTGGGAGACTTTCTATTACTATTTTGAAAGTAGGCTCTTCCCACGGCGCGGAAGGAGTGTAATTTGGGTGTGGATGATCACCCTCTCTATCAAGAATCATGTTTTTTAAATGTAGTCTGTTTAGGACTTTTCCTGCTCTTGCAACCCAAGAGTTTCCATTGTTTTGGCCTAGTCCAACCACCAAAGCCTGCCGTACTGGGATTGGATCAGAAGAAATAATTATCTTACTGATAATTACTTAATAATTATCAGCTTACTTAATAATTATCTTACAAGCTGAATTTCCAGGGACACATTCTAAACATATCAAAAAAAGTTTCAAAAACTGTGGGCATTCTTTATAAGATCAGATATTATGTACCACGCCCTGCCCTGGTGACTCTCTATTACTCCCTTATCTATCCATATCTCAACTATGGTATTTGTGCTTGGGGCTCTACTACCCAAAATCACTTACGTCCTCTAATTACTCAACACAAAGCTGCTATTAGGACAATATCCAATTCTGGCCCCAGACATCACTCGGTACCCCTACTCAAATCTCTGAATATGTTAGACATTAAGTCACTGCACATTCTCTCATGTGTATTATACATATATAAAACGCTAAACTATAATGCCAATCCTGATCTCAAAAGCTTCATAGAAGGTTGTAACAGAACCCATGAGCACCACACCAGAAATAAATACAGTTTTGATATTCCTAGAGTACGACTTAATCAAACTAGAAATGCTCTACAAATCAAGGGGCCCAGAATGTGGAATGACCTTCCCAACCATGTTAAGACTGTACCTCTCTCAACCAGTTTAAGTTAAAAGCGAAGCTATACCTAATAAATTCCCTGTAACCTACCTTACCCTTCTATTGTCAACCAATGTCTGTTTTTTCTTTAAAGAGCGCTGTTTGTCGACATAATTGTATTTGTGCTGCTTTTTCATCTATGTTTTCATTTCTTGTTTTCATTCTACTCATTATGCTCAATTAGTATTAAGCTTGTCATTTAAGTTTATCATGCCCGAAACGCTTTGCGTAATAGTGGCTTTAGGCATTGTATGTACTAGCTCTACCTATAAGTCAACCAATCCTTGTAAAAATTTATTGTATGTATGTACCTTACCTAAATAAAATTGTATTGTATTGTATTGTATTGATAATTGTAGCTGTCCTTTGTGATATTCTTTCTTGTAGAGAGGGCAAACCCGTCTCCAGTCTAAGAGTTTCAAGCCTGGTCCACATGGGGGCTCCCAGTCCAGCTCTCATAGCATTGTTTTGGGCAACTTCAAGCTTTTTCCACTGTTGGTGTGATAGATTTGTGAGTGCAGGTGCGGCATAATCGATCACTGATCTGACTGCCTGTACATAGTATGTGCGAAGGACTTGCAGATTGGCTCCTCCAGAAAGGGAGGTTAGCGACCTGAGGATTGCCGTCCGGGCCACAGTTCGCTCTCTCAAGTATGTGACCTCAGCATTAAAATTCATGTGTGTGTCCAGGATGATTCCTAGATACTGATAGGTGTCGACCCATTCTATTGGTTGACCCTGTACTGTGAACGCATGTCCCCTCCTCTCTTCTTATATAGGCCCCCCGCGGCGCTCCGCACGCTGCGCTGCGGATCGCGCTGTGCAACTGTCTTCTCCTCCATCAGAAATTCCTCCGCATTCCTACGTAATGCAGCGGTTATTTATTTCTTAGACTTCTACTGTTAGTGTAGTGTACCCTAAGTGAATTGTTATTTTGAGGCCCTTTTCTTTCCCTGATCATTTTACCATTTTTTTTCTCCCCCAAACACATACTTTTATTATCTCCTTCCTCCAAATCAATTCCCATACCACTATCTACTAACAGTTTAAACCCAAACAAACACCTCTAACCACTGGTTCCAACGAGTTCACAACAGCAACAACCCCAGCCCTCGATTGATGCACCCCATCCCGAGCATACATTTCATTTCCTCCATAGAAGTGTTCCCAGTTGTCTATGAAAGATATTGCATTAGATTTGCAATATCTTTCCTGCCGGCATTTGACACCAAGTGCCCTCGACATCCATTCATTTCCCACTCCCTTTCTTGGAAGAATGGACCATATGATCGGGATTCCTCCCCTGCTCCTAACTAATTCTTTTGCTGTCTTGAATCTCTGTATTAGTTCCTCACTCCTAACTCGCCCAACATCATTACCCCCTGCACTAATACAAATAATGTGTTTGTTCCCATTTCCCGTCATAATATCTTTCATGTTTCCAACAATATCACCAATACCAGCTCCCGGATAGCAAACCCTTAACCTGTTTCCTGTATCTCTGGCATAAAACGTTCTGTCTAAATACCTCACCTGGGAATCTCCCACGACCAAAATTCGCTTCGTTCCTCCCTTTTCCTTTAGGGCACTTTGTGGGACCTGCGCTTCATTGTTCCTCGTTGCTTTGCCTTTGCCTCCTCGTTGAACTACAGGTTCACCACAGCACTCGTCCTCTAACACATCAAATGCGTTAGAAGTCCTTAGGCTATTAGGTGTCGGTTTTGCCAAGGTCTTCTTAAGACCCCTGTCCTTTACAACTTGCCAAGACGAGGTCTTTTTAACACTGGTCGCCTCCTTTGTTTCTTCCTGATGTTGTTTCAGCTGTCGTACCTCCTCCCGTAGCGAATCCAGCTCTGTCCTCAGAGCTCCAACTAAATTCACCAGTTCCTTCACTAATCCTTCCAATGTTGCTGTAATAATATTACTACAATCGGAGCTCCAGCTAACACAACCTCTCACTGTGACAGCACCTGACTGACTGACCCAATACAGTCAATCATATAAGTTAGTCAGTCATCATATAATATATCTAATTATCTTTGGTAAGGATGGTTAGTGATACATAGACAATATTCTTACAAAAGTAAGTATAGAGAAAATAGACAGTAGACAGGTGATAAATGGAGTTGGGTGGCATTGATGAATGACTTATGACCATATTAGTACAGTAATTGGGAAAGTATTCATTGCTAATGGTGATTAGAAAACCGTATTTCACCCATAAAAGCTCGACCATACTTGCAAGTGACTTAGAAAAGAATTATTCTCTCTAATAAATAAATCAATATTTGCATCAATGAATTCGACGGAATCAATTTGAAGCTTTTTCTCCTAAATGTTTCTCCTGCATAAACGTAATGATTGCTGTATCTCTTTCTTGCTAAACCTAAATTACTGTGCACTATATTATCAACTGAAAAATCATTTTGAAACTTTCAGAAGAACTTTCTGGGAGATGGACTAGAACCTAAAATCCCAGGTTATCATGGCTTCTTCCTTCCACATGTCTCTAAAGTTCCTAAACGTTTACTATTTACTGATTTACCTTAATTTTTTCAAGCTCCAATCTACACACACTAAATAATATTTTAAATAATGAGGTGAAAAAGTACACTCGTGAATGTCAACCAACTAGATTCCACTTAACTTAATGAAACATTGTATGGTAGCTCTATCCATCATAATATGAACAGTCTTAAGGGGCTGGGAGTTCAACAAATATTCGAATTATACGAAAATTACTAGAAAATGTTAAATAAAACTCCAATTATTTAGCGTAAGAGTCATCAAAGTTTCATCACAATATGTTAAGAAATTGATTTTATATGAATATTTAAAAAATAAGGTTGATAAGGAGAATAGCTCCTGTTCAAAGAAACTGAGGGACCATACATGCGTCGGATAGATGCAAGCACCTATCCGACGCACAAAGAAGAAGAATAGTACTAAGGAAGGGTCCACAAAGTGAATATGAAGCTGATGTCTTTTGAGTATTTCAAGAATTGTAATTTAGAGAATTGATGAGTATTACATATTATCACAAATAATAAGGAATAGGTATGTTATTGTGCTGTATTTTGTTATATATCATTTACATACATTGTCCTATGCCAATATCTGCTACTTCCATAAATGACCACAAAACTGGTAAAACCACAAAAAAGTGGAAAATATAAAGCCATATTGGAGACATTTAACAAACTGATGTCCTCATCGCGGCCACTAGAATGTTAGAGGCTCTGTATATAATAACATGGATTATGTCACGTAACAGTTATATATCAAATTAATTTGATGGATAATTTAAAGACAACTATGTTAATGGAATTTTATGTATTTTTGGAGTAAGTTTATACATGTGAACTTGGCTTCAGCTCTCATATGTGACAATCAGAAGTGAAAGTGTTGGAAAGTATAGTGACACCATCACTGTAGTGTAGTGATGGTGACACTGGATTGACGGTGACGCTGTAGTGATGGTGACATTGGAGTGGTGACACTGGAATGATGGTGATATTGAAGTGATGGTGACACTGTAGTGAAGTGGGACGCTGGAGTAATAGTGAAGCTGGAGTGATAATGACGCTGTAGTGATGGTAACATTGGGTTGATTGTGACTCTGGAGTGATGATGCCACAGGAGTGATTGTGACACGAGAGATTGTGACACAGGAGTGATGGTGACGCTAGAGTGATGGTAACGCTGGAGTGATGGTAACGCTGGAGTGATGGTTATATTGGAGTAATGGTGACACTTTAGTGAAGTATGGCTCCCTGTCTAAACTTCAAACCTCTCAGAAGTAACCCATGGCTCCAGAAACTGCACAACCTTGTGCAAATGCAATCTGAAGCTATTTCGGCCCTCCAAGCCACAGTCACCCGACAACAACAAACCATAGACCGCCTCCTTGAATCGTCGACGAACAACAACCAAGAAATTCTCAACTTACAAACTGTTGCAAATGGTGCAATGGATCAAATACATAAGATTCAGGCCGAGGAAACCCTCTCAGCTCAAAGTGACCTCCTTCAAAAGCTGGAAAAACAGATCAATCTCCTTCAGATTCACCAGGCGGCTTCCGAAGATGACCAAGAGCAACAACAACTTCATGACTCCCTGATAATTAGCTCTACTGATCTACCTGATGAACAACAAGGTGAGAATTGTTGTAACAGCCCACACCCTAATTAATTCAAAGATCAGAGTCAATGTTGAAATCAAATCAGCTATCAGGATAGATAAAAACAGTCCCCGTAGCAGTAGGAGAATGCTCATCAAACTTGCAAATCCCTCTGCGAAGTTTGACCTCATACAATCAGCTGCTAAGTATAAAACCAACCTCTATATAAATGAGTGTCTTACAAAGCGCGTGGATCCCTCCTCTACAGGCTGCGTCAAATTCGCAAACAAAACCCTGGTCTTATCAAGCAGTGCTACACTAGGAATGGAACGATTTTTGCGAAGAAGGAAAGTACAGGAAAAAGATATGAAATAAAATGTGACCAACAACTCCTGGCCTTCTTTAGTGATTGTGGTATATCTGAAAACCTGAACCCGACCAATGCCAGTACTTAAAATAACTCTTTCAGTGCCTGAGCCTAACCTAACTTAATCTAACTTTGTCTAAGGTGCTGTCTCTGCCTTACCATTTACCTAATGTTCTCTCATTCATATAATTTCCTAAATAATCCATCAAGTCTCCATGCACTTATGCAAGCATCTACCTCAGTTTCATTGTAAAATTTTACTCTTAAATCTAATCTTACCCTATTCCATTTAAATTTTAAATTTAATTGTATTGATTTATGTCATTTATTGAAATCAATTATTGATCTCATTTTGTTCTTTTAATTAAGTTCATACTAATTATAGGTTAAAAACTAAGCTAAATAAAATTTATTATCTTTAAGATTATTTTACTTTACAATTATCATTTGTCAAATTTTTTATATATTCATCTTGACAGTCTCTACTGATTTTTTGTTCTCTCCACCAAACTTGTGTATCCTCCATGGCTATCTAGTGACCTTTATTCTACCTCTAATTGTTTCAATTCTTTTGTTTACTTGCATTTATTGTTGTGTTTTGCCATAATTATTCTCTAATTTTAGCAGACTTAATACTTTGTAAGCTCTTATTGTATTGTTATATTGTTGTGTTTTGCTATAATTACTTTCTATTTTACAGCAGATTTAGTATTTATCTGTTCCTGTAATTGCTTATCTTATTGTATCGTGACATTATCTTATCTATATGCTTACTGATATTGATCCTGATCGAAACCTTCTGTCCCATATCCACACAAATCAGCACATTGATCATCATTATTGCAGGTATTACACAGCAAATCTTGCAAAAAACAAACTCCTAAATAGCACCTGCTTATCAGTTTACAACCAAAATGTTAGGTCACTTGGTAAACATTTTGATGATATAAATGCACTACTTACAGCACTAGGTACTAAATTATCATTCATCATTTTAACAGAAACTTGGCTAAGTAATGACTATACCCAACTCTACAATTTAGCTGGTTATAAAGCCATTCATAACTGCAGGCCTAATAAAAAAGGTGGTGGTACAGCAATATATTACAAAGATACCTTCATTTGCAATAGTGTTATTAGTGATAGAGATGACTATTGTGAATATACCTTTGCCAAGTTCTCCAGTAAATCCCTTAAATCCTCCCTGACTATCGGTGCCATCTATAGATTTCCTAATACCAACATAACTTTATTCTCTGGCAATGTAAGGAATCTTATCATAAATAACAATCTCAACAAATATCACATCATTCTGGGAGGTGATTTCAATATTGACCTGGGTCTTCAAAACAACCCTCAAGTTGACTATTTCCGTAACAGCATGCACTCCTGTATGCTAATCCCCATAATCACCAAGCCCACCCGAGTCACTCAAACATCTGCCACTACCCTGGATCACCTATGGACTAATATAACAACTCCCCTTACATCTGGGGTAATTTATGACAGAACAACTGACCACTATCCTACTTTCCTCATAGCAAACATGGACAAAGCACCACCAGAAACCAAGAAACTCTCATTCAGGCTACACAGTAAATCAGCTTTAGGCAATCTCTCTAATGCACTTCACAATATTAACTGGGAATCTGAATTTAATAATTCACAGGATATAAACTCATCAACTTTTATTTATTTATTTATTTATTTATTTATTTATGCATATACAAGAATGTACATAAGGAATGTGAGGATACAAATATGGTAATTACAGTCTTGTAAAGCCACTAGCACGCGCAGCGTTTCGGGCAGGTCCTTAATCTAAGAAAATTTTAAGGAGGTAAATACTTGCAAAATTATAGACAAAAAATGATAACAGATTGCATGAAATGAAAAAAAGATGAGAGAAAATTGTAGGTACAGTATATTAAAGCACATAGGTAGCTAAGATTGATTGCAATGACAGCTTGAATGTTAGTTGACAAAAAAAAATTGGTAGGCATAATACAGCAGAAACAATATAAGATTGGTTGCAATGACAGCCTGAATGGTAGTTGACAAAAATTGGTAGTCACAATACAGCATATGGCTAGCACATAAAAGAAGACAGCAATGAACACAAAGATAAGGTTGTTTGAAATTACATAAAAATTAGGAGATTGGGTAACACTAGGTACAGAGCAAATTTAAAGCTCAGTGTAGGAAACTAAGAAGATGAAGTTAGGTACTTTTTGGTTTTGCTTTTAAATAAGGCAAAAGTTTTACAGTTTTTCAATTCACTAGGGAGTGAGTTCCATAAACTAGGTCCCTTAATTTGCATAGAGTGTTTACACAGATTAAGTTTGACCCTGGGGATATCAAAGAGATATTTATTTCTGGTGTGGTGATAATGGGTCCTATTACATCTGTCCAGGGAGAGTTTCAGAGCATGGTTTGCATTTAAGAACAGGGTTTTGTAAATGTAGTTGACACAAGAAACTGCCCGAGACGCTTTGCGTAATAGTGGCTTTAGGCATTGTATGTACTAGCTCCTATCTATAAAGCCAACAAACTTTGTAAAATCTCTTTATGTATGTACCTTTGCCTAAATAAAAATTATTATTATTATTATTAAGAGAATGTGTGGAGGGAGTTAATATTTAGCAAGTTTAGGGATTTAAACAAGGGAGCTGAGTGTTGTCTGAAAGCTGAGTTAGTTATCATTCTGATAGCAGATTTTTGCTGTGTGATGATGGGCTTAAGGTGGTTTGCAGTGGTAGACCCCCATGCACAGATACCATAATTAAGATAGGGGTAAATTAGTGCATAATATAGTGAGAGGAGAGCAGAGTTAGGAACATAATATCTGATTTTGGAGAGTATACCAACTGTCTAAGAGACTTTCTTAGTTATGTGTTGAATGTGGGTGCTGAAGTTGAGTCTCTTGTCTAGGAATAGGCCAAGAAACTTGCCATCATCTTTATTACTGATGTTAATGTTGTCTATCTGTAGCTGAATTGCATTTGATGATTTGCTTCCAAATAAGATGTAGTAAGTCTTTTCGATGTTTAATGTTAGTTTGTTCGTTGACATCCATAAGTGGACTTTTTTTAATTCATTATTCACAACATTATTTAGTGTATGTGGGTTGAGGTTTGAATAGATAAGAGTAGTATCGTCAGCAAACAGTATAGGTTTGAGAATATTAGAGACATTAGGCAGATCGTTTATATATATATAAGAAATAGAAGAGGTCCTAAGATGCTGCCCTGTGGCACTCCAACGGTAATTGGTAGAGTGGACGAAGTTGTATCATTGATGGTTACATATTGGTATCTGTCACTAAGATAGGATCGGATGTAGTCAAGGGCATGGCCTCGGATTCCATAATGCTGGAGTTTAAGTAAGAGGTAGTTGTGATTAACAGTATCAAAGGCTTTTCTTAGGTCAATGAAGAGTCCAATCGGAAACTCATTTTTGTCAAGGGCTGAGTAGATAACGTCAAGGAGACTAATGATTGCATCGTTGGTGCTCTTTTGGGACCGGAAGCCAAACTGGCAGGGGCTGAGTATGTCGAATTTTACGAGGTAGGAATAGAGCTGTTTGTAAATAATTTTTTCCAATATTTTTGATAGAATGGGTAGATTTGATATTGGTCTATAATTGTTTATGTCCGCCGGATTGCCTCCTTTATGGACTGGCGTTACTCTTGCTTTTTTGAGGATATCAGGGAAGGTGTGACACTCTATAGATTTGTTGAACAGTAGTGCTATGGGTGGGGCAAGGGCATGGGAGGCTCTCTTGTACACAATGGACGGAATTTCACTGGTGTTCCCTGCCTTGGTTTTTAGAGAGTGTATGATGGACACAACATCTGCCGGGCTGATTGGTGAAAGGAGAAGAGAGTTTGGATAGCTGCCTGAGAGATATGTGTTAATATGTGTCTGAGTCTGTGGGATTTTACTGGCAAGATTAGCACCAACCGATGGAAAGAAACTATTAAATTCATTTGCCATTTCTAAATCAGTTGACGGAATATCTCCATCCTTGTAGAGTTTTATTTGGTTATGTGAGTGTTGTTTAGTTCCTAGGATACTAGAGATAGTTTTCCAAGTGTTTTTCATGTTGCCTTTTGCTTCATTGAATCTATTCACATAATATGCAAGTTTTGCCTTTCTTATGATACTGGTAAGCATTGATGAGTACCTTTTAGCTACTTCCTTTGAAACTGGGCCAATCCTAACTTTCTTTTCATATTCATGTTTCTTGTTGATTGAGTTGAGAATGCCACTTGTGAGCCATGGATTGTTTAATCTTTTGTCAGTTACTTGCTTTGTAAGAAGGGGACAATGAAGGTTGTAGAGGCTTAGAGTTTTGGAGAGGAAGAGGTTAGCTAATGAATTTATATCATGGGTATTATTGAATTCAGAATCCCAGTTAATATTGTGAAGTGCCTCTGTAAGATTGTCTAAAGCTGATTCACTGTGTAGCCTAAATGAAAGTTTCTTGCTTTTTGGTGGTGTTATGTCCATGTTCGCTATGAGAAAGGTAGGATAGTGGTCAGTTGTTCTGTCGTAGATTATACCAGATACAAGGGGAGCTGTTATGTTTGTCCATATGTGGTCCAAGGTAGTGGCTGATGTTTGAGTGACTCGGGTAGGTTTGGTGATAGTGGGGATTAGCATACAGGAGTTCATGCTGTTAAGGAAATAGTCAACTTGAGAGCAATTTTGTTGACCCAGGTCAATATTAAAGTCTCCTCCCAGAATGATGTGGTTTTTGTTGAGATTGTTGTTTATAATAAGATTCCTTAGGTTGTCTGAGAAAGAAGCTATGTTAGTATTAGGAAATCTATAGATGGCTCCAATAGTCAAAGAGGATTTAAGGGATTTAATTGTAAACTGAGCAAAAGTATATTCACAGTAGTCATCTCTGTCACTAATAACACTGTTGCAGATAAATGTATCTCGGTAATATATAGCTGTGCCACCACCTTTTTTATTAGGCCTACAGTTATGAATGGCTTTATAACCGGTTAAGTTGTAGAGTTGGGTATAGTCTTTATTTAGCCAAGTTTCTGTTAAAATAATGAACGATAGGTTAGTACCTAGTGCTGTGAGTAGTGCATTTAAATCGTCAAAATGTTTACCAAGTGATCTAACATTTTGGTTATAAACTGATAGATAGGTGCTATTTTGGAGTTTGTTTTTAGCCTGGTATGCTGTGAAATACTTGCAATAATGATGATCAATGTGCTGGTTGGTATAGATATGAGACAGAAGATTTTGATCAGGATCAATATCAGTGTGCATAGAGATGCAGAGGGATCACGATACAAGATACACGATAAAGCAAAACACAAGAATAAAAGCAAATACAATAAAATAGTAACAATTTAGAAGTAAAATAAAGATCCAATAGATAGCCAGGGAGGACACAGAAGTTACATAAAATAAAACACAAAAAATCAGTAGAGACTGACAATATAAATGTAAAATAAAAAATAATAAGAAAAATAATAATCATAAAAAAAAAATGATCTTGAAGATAATTAGCTTAGTAATGGTTAATTAACAGGGTAATAAAAAGCCCTAGGTTTAGTGACAAGGGGATTAACTAAGAACAAATAATTAAGAGTATAAAACAGGCAAAGATGACAAACAAAAAATAAAGTAAAAAATAAAATAAAAATAAAAATAAACACCTTTGGAAAGGAAAGGCAGAGCTTAAGTACACTTTGGTTGTATGTGAGACTACAAATTATGTTCTGGTTATTCAGCTGATATCCCACAGTCATCCAGGAAAGAAGTGAGGTGTGCTTCAGTGGTTATGACAAGTTTTTCCAGAGTCAGTCTTCCTAGCTATTATTTTACCATCGCGCACAAAACAATGTTTAATAGCAGTGGATCTATTGCGAATTCCACGTAGTTTAAATAAGAGATTTTGTCTGAATCTGGTAAGACATTCGTTCACATAAACCTTGGATTTCACAGCGACTGCAGCAGTGATAAGGTCTGACTTGCGGGAGCAGCTATCTAACTTCACGCGTATCCTTCTGTTGTTTGCACCAGATGATTTGGTTCCCACTCTATAAGCTGACTTAATGTCTCTTGCTTCGATTGAATAATTCAACTTAGTACGCAATTCCTGGATCACGATGGCAGTACAATCTTCTCTGTCAGTTTCATGGGGAAAATCCTGTGATGAGATGATGACAGAATCAAGGAGCTTAAGTTGGTCTGATTCGTCTTGGGTTGCAGTGTGTTGCTGTTGTAGGGAGTTAAAGTGGTTCTCTAACTTTTGTAACATCTCTTCTTGCTTCTTAGAGGTTTCTGCTGGTTTAAAGTTAGTAACCGAGATCTGAAGAGAGCTTAATTCATGTTCGAGGTGGCCGACTCTGGCAGACAGATCTTGGTTAGCCTTGTGCATTGCCAAAGCATCACCCTGAAGCGGTCCATAGAATTACCCCAATCACCCCAAATCAGGCCAAAACTACCCAAATCGTCCTAGCATTACGTAAGTAATGAAGAAATATGGTATATTTACTTACTATAATGTTGGTGCTACACATAGAACATGATCAAACCTATTTTTACTCTGAAATAATCTAATTTCATAACGAAATTAGACGTAAATATGTGAGAGGTGACGCCATAGGAAGTCGACGGTCCAAGCGACAATTGTGTGGAGCGACTTATCCAAGAAATATGGTCGCCAGGAGAGTGTTTGCTGCCATATCAGCCTCCTGTACACAGTGATCCAGTCCTTTTCGTTCATTGAACACCGAACCCTACACGCCCTCTGATATATTGCTTAATTAACAAATATTCACAAATAAAGATTATATTTGTATATGTTATCAGAAAGGCAGATATAAAATAGTTTTTGTGAATCCATCACAGAGATTATACCTTATTAGAGAGGAAAAATATTCATATTTTAAACAAGGCTTCATGGCCGACGCTCTCCTTACCGATATGGGAACTATGACCTTCCGAAGATCAATGTTAATTTAATCTAGATATTGTAATAAACGAAGTTTTCTATGTCATCATAAAGACATAAATATAAGCTGCATGTTAATACTTTGGCATAAATATAACTGAATTAAAAGTTAAGATATATGCCTTTTTATAGTTACTTGATGGCTCGCTCAGGGAGTGTGAAGGCCTCCACACAAGCCAATCAATTTTATAATTACTTTGCATATATGCAAAGTAACGCCATAGGTCTTTATGTCAGAATAAAGCCATGTAGACGATAATGTAACTACATTTCAAGGAAAACATATCTTAATATAATTATTAAATGAATGCAAAGTTATGGTTAAATAAATAGCCAATACCACACAATCGCCGGTGTCCGGACACATGAATAGTCGCATTAGGTGAAACGAAATGTACCCAACCATTTCCATTTACCCAACCAGTTTGTGCACCCTATACTCATCCTCTGTGCGGTAATTTATTGTGCATCCCATACTCATCTTGTTACCAGTAGTTTGTGCAACCCATACTCATCCTGTGACCCGTAATTTATTGTGCATCCCATACTCATCCTGTTACCGGTAGTTTGTGCAGCCCATACCCATCCTGTGACCTGTAATTTATTGTGCAACCCATACTTATCCTGTGACCTGTAGTTTATTGTGCAGCTAATACTCATTCTGTGAGTCATAGGACATTGCGCAACCCTTTCTCATCGTGTGAATCTTTGTTTACTTTGCTCTCCATATTCATCCTCTGCGCGATAGTTTCTTGTGCAACCCATACCCATGATGTGAGTGGTAGTTTATTGTGTACCCTATATTCATCCTGTGAGTATAGGGTACACAATTCTTGTTTGGATTCTTGTAATGTTATTTGTCTATTTGTAGTCACAGTATTTGTGCGCCCCTTGAGGGACTTGAATTAGAGGGGGGTTGAAATAGCCTAAGCTACTCTATCCCTTCGAGATGTATTTATTGCTTATCTCAATAAACATACTTGAACTTGAACTTGGGTACACAATGAGTTCATTTGTACTCCATACTCATCATCAAGAACCAGCATTTTACCAGCATTGTAATATAAATTAAGAATAAAAGCTTAACTGGATTACGGACCCATAATCAAAATAAGAGTCATCACTAATTATCATGACAAATTGTCTAGGCTACACTTCCGCCTTCGACAAGCTGCCGCCGGATGTGGGTATAGTTTATTGTACACCCCCGCACCCCCAGTCCTGGAAGGGCGGGCATTGGGATGTGGACATGTGTACCATTATACCCCCCCCCCCCCACACACACACACACTCCTCTCCTGTTAATAATAATACTAATAATAATAAAAATTAAAAATAATAACGTTAATAAATATTATAATTAAAACACTTACTGTAATACCCTAGTGCTTGAATGAAGGTGAAGGAAAGACCCAATAAATGTGTAAGTGTATTAAAAACCAAATTTTCGTTGGGTGAGCTGGCAGGTGAGCACCACCTGCCAGCTCACCCAGTAATGAACATCACCTGCACACTGCACCGAACCACTTGCCAGCAGGTGCAGAAGTACGATGGAAAGAGCAAAGTATACAATATTTCAAGTATAATATTAAAGATATATTTAGGATTTAATGTTTTCCTATAAAGTTTCAATAATACCTTTATTTGAATTTTTGTATTATTTTCTACCACAGACGTGGCCACACATTAACAATGCTAACCAGCATATATACATTTTCTTCAGTCCGCCATGGACTCTAACCCTTTCCACTACCGCCCACAAGATGGGTATAGGGTGCATAATATAAGAACTAAACTAACTAACTCCATTGATAGGGTTAGAGATTTGTTAAACATATAGTTCAGGGATTTATTGAACAATCAACCACATAAGGTGATTGTAGTGTTTTTAAAATGCTAGGCTAAGCTACATACGTAAATACATAAATACACAGATTTACGTATGCCCTACATAAAGTGTTCGATGTGTCTTTTACATAGTGTCATTAACGTGCATTTACAAAGGTGAAATTGAATTCTGACCAGCTTCCACATATACTTTATACACATATACACACACAGACGTATGCGTACATATACATATAAATACATACATATATGCACACATACATACACATATATTTGTCTCTTTTACTCTGACAAGGTGAGATAACTGATAGAGAAACTAGTGTGCAATTAAGCACTTAATCACTGAAGGTGATTAAGGTGCTTTCACAAGCTCAGGTTATAGAGTTACATCACATACATTCATTGTATAATTGATACGTTACATGGTCAATCTAGGGTACAAGTTCAATATATCATCAAGTGTTCCAGTACTCAAATAGTAATTACACAGTTCAGCATACCTTAGCCCAGGAGGGCGAAAGTCAGTCAGTATGGGACATTCTACAATATAATGTTCAAGGGAGTGCATATTTTCTCTTTCACAAAGTTGACACATTGTGTACTCGACATTTGGGTTTTGAGAAAGCTGCCAGATACGTCTATATCCCAAGCGTATTATGGCCACTATAACATCACATTGCTGGGTTCTTGTTCCATTAATCCTGTATGTGAATGTCTCCGCACGATATCTATCATAATATTTAATGCTACAATTTTCAGGTCTATGTGAATTTGTTAGGTCGGTGAGATTTTCATTAGATGTTTGCTTAAGTATTCTCTTTGTCACTGCTAATGAAACACCCATATAAATTTCTACCACTGGTTTTCTACAGGCTGTCTTTGCAAGCATATCAACAGTGTCATGCCTTGACATGCCAACATGTGATGGTATCCATAGGAATTTAATTTCAAATCTCTTTTCTTTGGCAGCTAAAATATTCATTCGAATATCACTGACTATTTTCTGGGTGTCACTACTATGTGCATTCAATACCAGGAGTGCACTCTGCGAATCACAGTATGTAAGTCAACTGCCTTTGTGTTTTAAAAATTCAGTGGCAAGGTATATGCCTGCAAGTTCGGTTTGAGTTGTACTTGCCCAATCATTGACGCGCTTCATTCATGTATGTACGAGAGAAGATTGTTCAAATATATTACATGCACATCCGGTACATCGTCCACCTTCTTCTACAGAACCGTCGGTATAGCACTGATACACATCGTTACCCATACTCTGAGTACTTTCAGTGATGCTTCACAGTGTTAACTGTTTTAATAATGTAGAGTGTACATTATCTTTCTTGGGTGCATTTACAAAATCAACTGCTAGATCCAAGTTATCCCATGGAGTAATTGGTTGATTAATCGTTAATTGAGTTGGGTACATATTTAATATTTTGATGGAGTTGGCTACCTTGTAGAACCAAAATGCATAATCAGATTTCGCTCTTCTACGGACCTCAGGTGAGTGTAGCATATTAGAAAGTTTAGCTTGAAACTTCTTGTATTGCCGAGATCTACTCAATGCCTTCACGCCGAAAACTGTGCTAATAGACAAAATTATGTTAGAGATATGGGTCTATAATTATCTGAGTGTGCTTTGGGGATGGGAACAATGACACTGTCCAATCATCAGGTAATACTCCCTCACTTAAACTCATTCTGTACAACACTAAAAGTGGATTACCTGGTACTTGTGAGACTAATCTCAGTAAACTGTAAGTAATACCGTCCTCTTCAGGAGCAGTAGACTTATTTTATTGTGCTACACAGCCTTCCCGGCTTGGTGCCTTCTTTGGTAATTACTTATCAAAGGCAGCTCCATACGAGGAGCTGCCTCGTATGGGCCAATAAGTCTTTTGCAGTTACCTTCATTCTTATGTTCTTACTTACATTTATTGAACTTTATCATCATCATCATTTACAGAAATAAATTAACATAAAAAGTAGTCATTTTAATACACAAAACAGAAGTAGATATTATGTAAATTATGATGCAGGATAGGATCACTATTAAGAACTTAATTATAAACCACAATATGTTTTATATCGTCAGAAATTCGGAAACATACCATATATTTTCAAATATTTACAATTAAAGTATTTATTTAGGAAATAAGTATTTTAGTTACCCTAGTTAGCTCTGAGAACACACATTCTTGCAGCAAGAATTTCTTCCCACTAATCTGAGAGATGCTAATGAGACCAGTCTCGACCCACAGGACAGGTCATGAACAACAATCAACTACAGCACCATCTATGTCAGAAGATATTCAAAATATTCTTGATATCATTCAAATTGTCAATACGAGAACAGAATACATAAGTTGAGTGATGTCAAAGGAATCATATTGACTGACCGAGCCCCATTGTAAATATCCGTGGCTTCCTGACCATAAAGGTACCGACGCGGTCGAGGGTAAGAGACCGGATGTACCCATATACCTATGAGGCCATCAAAAATAGTGAGTCACGCCAAACAAAAAGAAGTACTGGTAAACAGGTCAGACACAACCAGTACTATGATGATGCTAAACTGAAAGAGCTTAAATCAATTGCTAGACAGACAGGTAAAGCGTATAAGAGCCTTAGAACTCCTCAAATGTTAAAACTGTTTCAGGCCGCGCTTGCAGCGGCAAGGGAGAGAATGACTGAACTGAGACAAAATGAATGGGAGGGTTTTGTTAGTGGACTTAACCTGCATACTTCCCTGGGCAAAGCCTGGAAAGGCATAAACAAAATTATTGGTAAAAATAGTAGACAAGTTTCACACCCAAACCCGCTACAGAAAGCCAATCAGTTAATTGCAAAATGGGCTCAGGTTTCCAGCCTTGGAATGCTACCAGCTAGCACTGGGGAGAAATTGCAGACGAGGTCCACAGACAGAAATTCTCTCATAAATTTCATGTTGAGCAAGCAACATGATGAATGTGATGTTCCATATACAGATTATGAATTGGATGCAGCCCTCTCCAGGGGCAGTAGCACTGCTCCTGGTGAGGACGGTATCACCTATGATATTCTAAGACTCCTACATCGTGTACCCGGTAACCCATTATTAGAATTGTTTAATGCCAGCTATGTCTCTGGGCAGTTGCCTGTATCATGGACCACCAGTCTTACGGTACCTGTACCAAAGCCTGGCCAACCGGATGCTTTCCGTCCCATCTCACTGACCAGTTGCATGTGCAAAACCTTTGAGAGAATGGTGCTTAATAGATTATTGTATAGAGTTAAAGAGCACATGTCACCTGATATCAATGGTTTCACACATGGTAAAAGTGTACACAACTGTATCACAACCTTTCTTACTGTTCATGGAGATAAAAGGCACAAGTACACAACATTTCTTGATTTAAAAAATGCCTTTGATATTGCTAATAGGGAAGTGATTATGTATGAATTAGCGAGAATGGATATAGGGGGACATTTATTACAGTGGATACGAGGCTATCTTACCAACCGGAAGTCCTCTGCGCTGTTCCAAGGCTACAAGAGTGAAACTAAAGTAATGCAACTAGGCACCCCACATGGAAGAGTACTTAGTCCTACCTTGTTTAATGTTCTAATTAATGCTTTACTAAAATCAATCCCAACTAGTCCGGCAAACATCACTATCAGCTATGCAGATGACATCCTTGTGCATACTAAAACCCACCGCAAAATGCAAACAGTCTTAAATTGTATACATACAGCTTGTGAGAGCCTTGGTCTTGTAATCAACGCTGCTAAAACTAAGGTATTTAACAGACAAATTGGCAACCGCAAAAGTGGACCACGAAAACTTAAGATAGACAACATACCAATAGACTATGTCTCTTCTTTCAAATACCTTGGTGTGTCTGTCCCTTGTACCTCAACTGCAGTCAATAAGTTACATCAACAATGTAGAGACAGACTCAAGGCTCTCAGAATTGTAGTGGGGTACAGCCCGAAATATGGTGTTAATATTAGAATAGCAAGAATGATGTATTTAGCGTATATAAGGTCTCTGATAGACTATCATGCACCAGCTTTGGTCCTGCAGAATGGCAAAAGTATTGATAGACTGGAAAAAATGCAAAATGAAGCACTCAGATTTATACTTGGCTGTCCTATAACTACCAAAGTTCTCAACATGCGGAAAGAATTAAATATACTTAGCATTAGAGATAGAACATTTAAAATTAATCTTATGATGGGACTAAAGCTGCTGCGTGATAACAAAAACAACATTGTGTCAGTTGCACTGTTAGAACACATACGAAATGGAACTAGCGAGTCTAAATGGATTCAAAGAACTGCCACTCATATTAAAATGATGGGACTGCACGATGTATATACAGATGAAAGAGTACAGCCCTTCCTTCCACCCTGGCAGATAGTACCTTTTGACATCCTGACCCCTGCATACCCCACCAAGAAACTAATCACAAGCAACCCTCATGCTCAGCTTGCTGCTAAATTAAGCACCATAGAACACATTCACAATATACAAGCTGAAAACAACATTGCACAGACCATATACACTGACGGATCACTCAATACAGCTACAGTGAGGGCAGGAAGTGCTGTTATTGCTCATCAGCCCGTTGGCAGCACAATTCAAAGAAATATCCGAATTAGTAACTGGGCGTCCACAATGCAAGCCGAGTTGGTAGCGATACTGGTAGCACTCGAAATTATTGACAACACTGAAGTAGACAGCTTAATTATTTCTGACTCCCTATCCTCACTACGAGCAATAAACAGTTTGCAATCAAGTAATAACGTGCTTGTCTTGGAAGCTAGACGTAGATATATAAGAATACTTAGCAAGAGGGTAAATATAAAAATGTTGTGGATTCCTTCTCACATTGGCATGCAGGAACATGACAAAGTTGACGCCCTTGCTAAGGCTGCAGTAAATAAAGACAGTATTGAACGGAATCTTGAGTTATCAAATAGGTCCCTTAAAAGTGTCATTAGACGAGAACTCCTGGATGGATTTGAAGAAAGTAGAACAGTGCAAACTGGAACTAGCAGGTCCATCGTTCATCACAATGAAATGTGTGAAATAAAACATGTGTATGGGGCAAGTAACAAAGTCAGTAGACTAACAGATGTTGTCACAGCTCGTATAAGACTTGGCTACAAGTATCTCTGGCAGTTGGGCTTGTATAGGGATCTACATGAAGTAAAGTGTAAAGTGTGTGGACATAGGCAGGGACACACACTCGAACACTATATCTTGGATTGTTGTAAAATTGAGCCTTTTAGAGATAAATCTAAG